>NW_020175528.1:12469857-12572317 GCF_003031525.2 Neophocaena asiaeorientalis asiaeorientalis
CCCCCAGGCAGCAAAGGAGACCAAAAGAAACCAAAAAAAAAAAAAAAAAGAATGAGAGACATATACCACAATGTTCACTGTAGCACTATTACAATAGCCAGGACACAGAAGCAATCTAAGTGTCCACGAACAGATGAATGGGTAAAGAAGATGTGGCACATATATACAATAGAATATTACTCAGGCAGAAAAAGGAACGAAGTTGAGTTATTTGTAGTGAGGTGGATGGACCTAGAGTCTGTCATACAGACTGAAGTAGGTCAGAAAGAGAAAAACAAATACTGTATGCTAACACATATATATGGAATCTAAAAAAAAAATGGTTTTCATGAACCTAGGGGCAGGACAGGAATAAAGGACAGATGTAGAGAATGGACTTGAGGACACAGGGAGGGGGAAGGGTAAGCTGGGAGGAAGTGAGATAGTAGCATTGACATATATACACTACAAAATGTAAAACAGATAGCTAGTGGGAAGCAGCTGCAGAGCACAGGGAGATAAACTCAGTACTTTGAGACCACCTAGAGGGGTGGGATAGGGAGGGTGGGAGGGAGACACAAGAGGGAGGGGGTATGGTGACATATGTCTACGTATAGCTGATTCACTTTGTTATACAGCAGAAACTAACACAGCATTGTAAAGCAATTGTACTCTAATAAAGATGTTAAAAACAATAAAATAAAATACATTTATAAATACGATTCTTTTAGAACAGATACACATTGATCTCATTTCTAAAGTGGTGGTAATTATGATGCGGTTGCTGGAAATATGATTTAATATGAATCCTAAAAGCATTGTTGCTCAAGGGCTCAGAAAAATTATTTAATATCCTTGATTTTCTAACTGTTTTTCTTTCTCTTTTTTCTCTAACTCTATTTTAATGCAGAATTTTGGGGAAATAAAACACAAACATTTTACTGATAAGCTAACCATATTTTAAATGTATCCCTGAAAAGTGGTATGAGAGTGAGTCATGGTAGAACTGGCAAGCTATCTTGTCATCTTATTAGCTTTTCTTGAGCAGATTCATTAATATATAAAAATTGGAATCACACCAAGGCTTTTTCCACAGGGATAATATTCTAATCATTATCTCCCTAATTTTTTGTTGTTATATGGATTCACTCTACAGCAACAATGATGGTCACCCAATTTAATTTTTTTTTTTTTTTCAGTAGGTGGGCCTCTCACCGCTGTGGCCTCTCCCGTTGTGGAGCACAGGCTCCGGACGCGCAGGCTCAGTGGCCATGGCTCACGGGCCCAGCCGCTCCGTGGCATGTGGGATCATCCAGGACCGGGGCACGAACCCGCGTCCCCTGCATTGGCAGGTGGATTCTCAACCACTGTGCCACCTCAATTTCATTTTTTAGTTTATGAAATGGCTGACTTGGCAGCTTAGTCTGGAAACAGGAGAGTTTTCCTCTCTGTAAAGTGTCTTGGCATATTCAGGAATTGAACTCAGGCCTTTAACTGTATTAATACCACAGCATGATAACAGTAGGTGGCTGGAATAGGTTACCCTGAGGAGGCCAGGGTTATACTTAATGATTCCTATCAAGATTCTTCAACCAATGGAATACATAAAACTTGATACCTATCAGAATTTTTACAAAACAGTAAGCCTCGATCTTCTCATCTCCCATATGTAAGTGTTACTTATCTTTATTAGTAATATAAAAGCAAGCTAACTTCTTCCTATTTTTTCTAGGATTTCATATCTCTCGTAGCTTAGGAGGACATTGTTTAGTTGATTAGAAAAATAAAACAAAAACTGAGAGCAAGAGTAATTTTGCAATGTAGCTCTCTATACTTAACCACTTCTTAAGTATTTTTTGTTTTGAGCTAGAGACGTGTTTAATTTTGGTCAGGTCAAACAAATTTTAATAACTTTGATTTTTCACTGAGATCTTAAGTCTCATTAACATAAGTGGAATGTTAGATAAAAATGTAGCTAAATCATTTGGGATCAAAGATAATCTAAGGTCTATGGTCTAAAATTATTAAAACAGGAAATTGAAGAAAATGTTAGCTATCTAGCTGAGGAAGAATTTCACTGGTTGAGAAGTATTAAAGGAAATTATAAACAAAAAGCTCAATAGATGTGATTAAAATGTATAATTTTTCATTTAAAAGGAGACCACATATATATATTTAAAGACAAACCACCACCAAGGAAATATTTAAAACAAATAAACAGATAAAAAGTTAACATCCTTAATGTATGAAGTATTCTTCTATGCCTTCAGTACTATTTCAAGTACTTTACATGGTCTATTGCATAGCAATCTGTAAATATATATCAAAAGTCTTAAAAATATTAATATTTTTTGACCAAGTAATTGCATTTCTGGGGCTCTGCTCTAAGTAAATAATTCCACATGAAGAAAAAGATTTATTCTAAAAAGGTATTCATCACAAAAGAATAGTTAGACATGATAGCTTATATGGACAGAGCCTTTATACAGCTATGAAAATCATACTTAAGAAGGATTTTGAATTATGTGAAAAAGTTTATATGATGTAAATGTCATATAGTTTGATCACAATTATGGAAAAAAAGCATAGAAAGATTTTAGAAGGAAAAATGCAAAGTTTAAAAATACCTACCTCTAGGGACTTTCCTCATGGCTCAGGGGTTAAGAATCCGCCTGCCAGTGCAGGGGACACAGGTTTGAGCCCTGGTCCGGGAAGATCCCACATGCCGCGAAGCAACTAAGCCCGTGAGCCACAACTACTGAGCCTGTGCTCTAGAGCCCGCGAGCCACAACTACTGAGCCCATGTGCCACAACTACTGAAGCCTGCGTGCCTAGATCCTGTGCTCCACAACAAGAGAAGCCACCGCAATGAGAAGCCCACGCACTGCAACGAATAGTAGCCCCTGCTTGGCGCAACTAGAGAAAGCCCGCGTGCAGCAACAAAGACCCAATGCAGCCAAAAATAAATGAATAAATTTATATTAAAAAAATAGCTACCTCTAAGTGATTTGCGGGGAGACATACTTAGAAAATTAAATATTTTAGAGAATTACATAAATTATATGACTTCCCTAAATTACACAATGTGTGCCTTGCTTTTATAATAAAAGATCCATGAAAAGTAAGTTAACTCAATAACTTAATTTAGTTAAAGACTTTAGTTCAAGATTTGCACAAATATGACCTCAGAACTCTATTTTCAAATTTTTCCTAAACGGTTATAAAAAAAAGTGGCAGCAACAACAACAAACCCATGACATTGCTACTTTTATTATCCTCACTTTATAGATGAATAGATGATAGAACCAAGACACAGAGAGGTTCAGAAAGCAAGATCAGTCTTCCAAGATCACAAAGCAAGCAAATGGTAGAGCTGGGATTTCCACTGAAGCCTGTACTCATCATGCTATATGTACTGCCAGTACTGGTTTGAAGGATAGTAAGCCCAGAAACTAAACAGGACTTGGCAATCAGAGGACTCGTCTTCATATATCAGCTCATTTACTACTTACTAGCTGGTTGATCCTGGTTAACTTACTTGTATAAAATATCAATTTCCCAATCTAAACAATAGGCATAATAATGCTAATTTTAGAGCAACCTGGTGAATATTACATGTGAAAGTCTCTAGCCATTATAGAAGTCTGATAAATGTTAGTTGAATCTGACTATAAATTAAGTGCAATTATTGCTCTCTATCATCTTACTTGGCCATTTTACTAAAGAAGATATAAAAGTATTTTTTAAGCTAAATATTGGACATTTATATTTGAAGAGGTGATAAATGCATATGGTATCACTTAATCATCTTTAAATTATATTTACAGGTGGGGGAATCAGTATACTTTTACCCTGGCTTTGCTTTTCTTTTTTTACTTCCAGTTATTTATATTTTTATCATTTCTGTATTCAACCATAATCCTCACTTTTTTGGTTTTAGTTTCTACCGATAAAAAGAATTAATACTTGGGCTTCCCTGGTGGCACAGTGGTTAAGAATCCACCTGCCAATGCAGGGGACATGGTTTAGAGCCCTGGTCCAGGAAGATCCCATGTGCCGCGGAGTAACTAAGCCCGTGAGCCACAACTACTGAGCCCACGCTCTAGAGCCTGCAAGCCACAACTACTGAAGCCCGTGCACCTAGAGCCCATGCTCCACAACAAAAGAAGCCACAGCAATGAGAAGCCCGTGCACTGCAACGAAGAGTAGCCACCACTCACCACAGCTAGAGAAAGTTCTCATGCGGCAATGAAGACCCAATGCAGCCAAAAATAAATAAATAATTAATTTTTAAAAAATGTTCTCAAGAGACAAAAAAGAGAATACTCATTGCCAGTCAGTTTGCCATGGTGTTTCCAGGCACCTCTTGGTTGGCTGAAGTTTGTTGTCTAACAGTTTAAAAAATAAATGATCTACTTTATTTTCCAGCTTTATTGATTGAGATAGACTATAACATTGTGTTAAGTTTAAGGTGTACAACAGGATGATTTGATATATGTATATATTATGATCTAACAGTCTTATGAAGAAGAATTGATGGTAAATATATTCTTTGGGTTCTTGCATTTTCAGACAATTTTTTTCTAATGGCCTTTATGATTTGCACAATGGTTTGGCTAGGAATGCAATGTTTGGGTCACCTTTCTTTTGGCCTCTGAGGGAACTGCTCCAACGTTATTTAAGAGTTGAATGTTTCTTTGTAGATATCTGAAACCAGCCTGCTTCCTTTCTCGTCATAGATTATATGATATTATGCCTGCAGGTTCAAAGGATTCTTTACTGTAGTATACAAAAATTTTAGTAAGATACATCTCAAAGTTTACCATTCTGTGCCCTCTCCCCCTTTTTTTGGTTTGGGATACAATATGCTCTTTCAGTCAGTAGATTCAACTCTTCTTTCTGGCAAGTTTTCTTGAAATTAACCCTAAGTATTTGTTATCTTCACTATTTCAGCCCTCTTTATTGTGAACATCAATTATGTACATATTATCTATCTTTTGCCCATCTTCCACATTCACTATTTACCTTCTAAAATATTTTGTCCGTTTATGTTTTATGTTATTCGCTTTTCTCAGTTCTGTTCTTTATATGACTTACTGCATTTTCACCTGCTTTCGATATGCTTCTTGGCCTTCATTTCTATAGTATTTTTATCTTTTCTTCCTTGAGTTCCACCAGCTCATGTTTCATCTCCTTTTGTTTTCTCACCAACCTGAGCTCTTACATATCAGTTAATGCTTTTTTTTAATTTTTAAAAGATTTGTACTGGGCTTCCCTGGTGGCGCAGTGGTTGAGAGTCCGCCTGCCGATGCAGGGGACACGGGTTCGTGCCCCGGTCTGGGAAGATCTCACATGCCGCGGAGTGGCTAGGCCCGTGAGCCATGGCCGCTGAGCCTGCGCGTCCGGAGCCTGTGCTCCGCAACGGGAGAGGCCACAACAGTGAGAGGCCTGCGTACCGCCAAAAAAAAAAAAAAAAAAAAGATTTGTACCAATAAGTTTGACTGAATTTTTAATTTGTTTCCTGGCAATTATTTTTTCTAGTTTCCTTATCCTCTATTTTTGCTATTTTTATCCTTTTATTCTTACATTATTTTTGTAATGGCTGTGTTGGTTCTTTTTTTTAAATTTAATTTTTACTTTATATTGGATTATAGTTGATTTACAATGCTGTGTTAGTTTCAGGTGTACAGCAAAGTGATTCATTTATACATATACATATAGCTATTATTTTTCAGATTCTTTTCCCATACAGGTTATTACAGAGTATTTGAGTGGAGCTCCGTGTGCTATATAGTAGGTCCTTGTTGATTATCTATTTTTATATATAGTAGTGTATGTATGTTAATGCCAACCTCCTAATTTATCCCTCCCCAACCTTTCCTCTTTGGTAAACATAAATTAGTTTTCTAAGTATGTAACTCTATTTCTGTTTTGTAAATAAGCTCATTTGTATCATTTTTTAGATTCAACATATAAGTGATATTGGTTCTTTTTTATTTTTATTCATCTTCAAATTATGTACATTCTTCTTAGATCAGCTATTTGCTGGAAGTTTATGTAAGGAATGGCCAGGCCATTATTCCATAGCAGCAGACATTTTCTGTATGCCTTAAGATCGGCATATGTGAATTCCTTGAGCATTCTTTCCCTCCTAAGATCAACGAGGATTAGCGCTGCAGGGCTGATAATAAGGCAGAGGGTCTCTGTTACAGTTGCCTCATTGCTGGTGCACGTCCTGTGCGTCTGGTGTTGTGTGGTTTATCATTCAGTCCTGCCTCCTCTGCTTCTCAGAGCTAGTTTGTGGATAGACAAGCTCTCACACCAGATCTCTCACCCTTTTCCTTATGTCATGATCAAGAGGTTGCTTGTTCTGAAATTACTTTTTTTGCGGGGGGAAGAGTGAGTTAGTTCTGACATTATTTTCTGAGAATGTGGAACATTAGGAATTTTCCTCTCACATCTTCCTTCATGCCTATTTGACCTTCACTCTTTTCGGTAGCCCTTCTGCTTATGTCCTGATTGGGGGTTTTATTTATTTTCAAGCACGGAGCTTGCATTTTGTTTCTTGTTCTACTTGCTGGTTTGGGGTGATTTCTGGGAAGGAAAAAGGAAAAATCCAAATTTATTGAAACTAGAAGTCTGGCTATAAACATAAGTGATTGCTTCTTGTTTGCATTCAGAAAATAATTGTGGTAAATCATTATACATCCTGAAGATTTGGGAGAGTTTTGGCTTGTTCTCGAACTGTTCCAGAAGGAAGCGGCCACACGTAACATCTATCTGCTTTTGCTTTTCACTAGTCCCTTCTACTTGTTCCTTGGATAGTAATTTCCTGGTTTCTATTCATTTATTTTCTGTCTTCTCTCACTTTCTTTTTATTCTATACGTTTAGATATAGTGCTGATTTCATGTTGATGAGTTCAAACAGAACAACTTAGAATAAAGATAAGATGGGTTGGGGAAAGCTACTGAAAATGAGGCACAAAGGAAGCAGGGGGGCCTTGACTTCTGCCAGTTCCAAACAAGGACAGAAGATAAATCTGAGTTTTCTTCAATGGGAGCCTTGGAGATTTGCACTCAGGTAAACTGTGCTTGAATGGTCACAAAACAACTCCAATTTTGGAAGTATAGAAACAGAAAATCTCAACATCAAGAATTGATTTTTACAAAAATGTCAAAATAATCATTGAAGGACATCAGACTGTTAGGTATTTCACATACATTTGCTATTTAGATACTCTTGGATGGGCACTACATAATGTAAACTGACCCAAACAAACTGTCCAAATCAAAACCCAGAAATTGAGGGAAATTACCTGAGTATATATATATTTTAAATAAAATAAAAATCACACCTATTTTTAATCTTGAAATAATTATCTGAACTTCTTCATTTATGTTGAAGTGAATTTGTGGGCTACCCTGGGAAGCAGGTGATTTTGGGAAGGTCATCCTTTGCAGCCGGGGCAGACCAGGAGGAGGTGATGGCTGGAGTGTTGCTGACCTCACACGGTTGGGCAGCAAGTCCTTCCATGGAGGGAGTTCTGGGCAGTGCATCTCTGTGTCCACTACAATAAGAAATCTGAACCTGCCCTGTCTTCTAGCAAGGACCCTGGCAAACTGGCAATGCTCTTAGCTGGCTTTTTACACTTTGTGATTTCTTTATCTTTGGGTATATCTTGATGCATAATCACCCTCTGGCCACCTTTTCTCCTGCTTCACTCTTTCAGAGCTCAATGTCACCAGCATGGAACAATGGACTGTTTGATTTTTCTAGTAATTTGGTTGAATTCTGTCTTTGACAAGGAATCATATTCTCCTCACACTGGCTTAGCTGTTCTTGCTGTTACTGACAACTCCTGATATTTTCAGCACCATAACTCTTATCTTGTGTTATTGCTGATTTAATTCTCTCTTCCTGGGTTTGCTAAAATCCCTAACACCTGGTTGAGTGAAATACAGTAACTAGTTATAGCATGAATAAATTATAGTGTATGGTTAATAAAAACTCCTTAACTTCCTAGAGCCATGATCAAGAGGCAGTACAGAGTAATGTTTAAGAGCACAAAACCTGTGGCCAACTGTGATCCTGGGCAAATTTCTTACCTCTCTGTAACTCAGTTTCCTTATCTGTAAGGAGAGGATACTAACAGAATCCACTTCATAAGTTTGATGTGAGGACTAAATAAATTAAATATGATGCATTTAGGACACTACTTGGCCTGACATGTGTTGTTGTTGCTGTTATCATTATTCTGGCAGAATGGAAGGAGAAATGGAAACTACAAGTTTGGTGAGTCTTATCATGGATGTAAAATAAAAATCAATTGCTTACCGGCTCCTGCAAAATAAGAGACAGATGTCCATAAGGACATGGCACCCAATAACATCAAAGAATTAGTTTGGTCATAGATAAGTGAAAAATTTTTATAAGTAGATAAAAAATAGTTTTGGGGGATAGATTATTTGATGAACTCTTTCCAGTCATCTGTTAATTAACACAACTACAACTCATATATGACAAAGACAGTTTTAAGCAGAACTTAGTTTTCAAGTCCTTTAATCCTACAATTTATCATCTTCTTAAATTTATCTCATGATTTCTCTTTTAACCTTAAAGTTATTCTAATTATGAAACATTTCAAGTGTACATAAAAATAGTGAAAATAATATAACTTCCTTCTTTTAAAATATCCATCATTACCATATCAACTTTTGCTATATTGTCTTTAGGTTTCTCTCAATCTCTGTTATTATCTCTCTCTTTCTCTCCTGTAAATTCTGCCACCTAAAGAACTTGTCTTATTTCAATGAGGCCGAACACCTTAGGACTTATACGGATCTCATTGGTACTCCTTCTTCGTCCCTAAGATTTTATGGCATCATTTTAATGATTAAGATTGCATAGCATTGTTGTTTTCCTTCCCAACCTAGCTGAAAGTTTTAATTAGCGAGTAATATTTCAAGTCTTGTTTAAAACCCCTTTGCTTCTGAATAGAACTATAAATTCCTTCACTTGGGGGAGGAGGAAGGATCCTGTTTGGGGGGGGGTTCAGTGGTACTTGTATCTATTTCTGCCTTAAATATCTTTACCTCACTTGAATGCTAGTACGTACTCTTCACCTCTGTGATAAACTCTGATATAATAATGTAAAGAAAAGTAATAATCACCTTTGGTCACTTAAGAGATGAAAAGAAGAACTTCATGTTGCTATGGATACTGGAGTCTTGCTGGCTGCCTCTCATCTTTAAAACACTAATATTGTAACATTCTAGCCTAAACTTCCCCTATTACAATAGTGAATTAGTTAAAGATATAATTATTTCAAAGCTACAAGGCAGGAAAATGCCACGGTTCCTGCAATTCATCACATATTTGATATAAAAGCTCGACAGTCAAAGTGAAAATATTAACTTTAGATTCAATAATTTGCAAATATGCTTAGGGCTGCCTTGAAGACAAATACAAAGAATTTACTAATCAACCCATTTGAAAGTTAGGCATGCTTCTTCTAAAATATATGGGCTCTTTACAGTAGAAGAAATGGGCTACATATTCACAGGTTGAGTCAATGATATATTTTTTTGGGGGGTAATGGGGGAGGAAGAGAGGAATGTCAGAGAAAAAGTATTTGGATCAATAGATTGTAGGTCTCAGTGCAGTTGAAGAACTGAGGGAATAAGATGCTTGAACGGGTGCTCGGAATTAAGATTTTAGAGGGATTGCTTATTTGCAGTGACAAGGTCTAGGATTCAACCATGGGAGTAAGTGGCTGAGGTTTTATAAAGGACATGACCACTGGAGAAGAGGAATTCTGAGAATTTAGTGATAAGGATGTTGGAAGAGTAATATGAACAGATTAAATCACTAAGGGATAGTGTTAGATAGAGCCAGGAACTAAAATCTTCCAAGAATGAAGGTAAATGAGACTACAACAAAGTAGTATAGGATTATCTGATATTTTATACATGAAAGAACTGAGATCCAGAATTGTGAACCGATTACCCAGGGTTATACAAGTTCTTAACGCAGCCATACAACTCAAACTCAAGCAATCTGTCTCCAAGCTAAATGTTTTACCCACCATATCACACTATCAATCATGATAATTTCTGTGAATTCAACCCTGAATGAAGACAGGAAATATCAGGAGGCAGTAAGTTTGTTAAGCGTTGGGTGGGGTGATGATGAATTAAGTTTTTTGCAACTTGAATTTGAAGTACCTGTACCTGCGGACACTATAGTGAAGAGGGCTGTTAATTAATTGGAAGTTACACATTCAAGTAGAGAGGTTTCGTAGGCAATCAGAGATCTCAGAGATATTGCTTTGTGAGCCATCAGTCTATAATGGCATTTGAAGCAATACATTTGGACGAGATAAAACAGGGAGAGAATGGAGAGAGAGAAAAGAAGGCTAGCAAAAATTGGATACAACATATAAGAAGCAAACAGAGAAAATGGAATAATACAAGAAATTGAGAGATGAGTCTTGAGGGGATATGGGGATATATGTATACATATAGCTGATTCATTTTGTTGTACAGCAGAAACTAAGACAACATTGTAAAGCATTTATACTCCAATAAAGATGTGAAAAAAAAAAAAAAAAAACCTAAGAAGAATTTCAAGTAATAGAGAGTGATCAATTGCACCAAATGCCCCAAGGAGATAAAATGGGATAAGGAATGGAAAGAATACTTTGGATTTGTCACTAAGAAGGTCATGGGACCACATAATTGAGTTATTATTTAATGATGAATAATATTTAACAATGAATAATAAATGATTAAGCATTGGAATTTCAGGGATCAAGCAGAAAGTAGAAGAGATCAGTTATGATCAACACAGCTCTGCTGAATCACTGTCCATGAAGTCTATGGGAAAAGCTCTACCAGTCTTACCATCAAAGAAGTGTCACAACGAAGTGTCAAATGTTTGCAGATAATGAATTACAGAGGTATTTTCTGGAACAATTGTCCAAAAGATATTCCCTTAAATAATGGTTCAGTGGTAAGATAATTCGGGAGACTGATATCTAATTCCTCTTGGAAATGGACAATTTATTTTAGCCTATTCAAGGCTCTAAGAAGTCCTAAAGCAAAGCAACTCAATTTTGGTTAGTTCAGCTTTTCCCAGGAAAGAACTTCATCATCATCATCATTATTTGCAAAGTACCTTTTAACATTCTAAGATTGGCAATCTGCAGAACACATCTGGAAGAATGCCGATTTATAGTTATCAGGCCAGAATGCACTGTTGAAAAGAAAATACTTCGTCATTAACTTATTTTGGGTATGAAAATTATGACTAAGAGACATAGAGTACTAGAGCAACCACTAAATTTAGTATATTTTCTTCCTAATTGTACCCAAGAACTAAACATTAATGTCTTCATTGGTTATCATTGTTATCACAATTTAAATTCTTAATAAATCAGAGTTTTAGGTCAATAAGATTATAAATACTTTAGCCACTTTAAGTCACTTCAAGTCATTTTCTGCATATTAAGTTTACAATAATGATTGTGTTGGAAAACTCATTAAAGCGCCTTGATTTAAGCTCACAATAACAGACTGATCAATTCAGATAAAGGAAAACTAAGCCTCGACCTGCCTAGAATTTTGATCAGTTTTTGCCATCGGGGGAGAATACACTCTTCATCTGAGGTTGTCTGAGACTTTCTCTGGGATCTATAGGTGGTCCCTAGTTCCTATATTAAAGAAAAAATGACATCAGAATTATTTGTGACTGACATTCATCAAGTGATGAATTGATTGGCACATTACTAATAGCATATCTAATTAAGAACATTCTTGGTGATGACAAATGACATAATTATTGAATTTAAACTGCCAAAGAGAGAAATGGCCTTAAAGCCCTTATCAAAGGGAGATGTTTTTAAACGCTTTCCTTTGGAGATGAAGAGTTATTTGAACAATGGAAATTAACTTAAAACATAAGAAATTTTGTGATTATAAACTTCTGGTTATACATTACTTTGTCATACACTACAGATTAGGTAGCTTGTTGTGAACGTTCATTTCTCTTCTCTTAGCAGTGTTAACAGAAATATTTTAGGGAAAATCTGGGTAATTTTTTTTGTTTCTAAGAGACATGAGATAAGTAAGAAGACACAGTAAACATTACAAATGAATGGGATTTTAAAAGTGGAACCCATCTTTGAAAGAGTAAGTTCTTCTTTATTTAATCCATCAAGAAATACTTATTGAATGCTTACTATGTATGAAACTCTGTTTGAGACCTGTAGTGTTAGAGAATACAGCAGTAAAATATTCAAAGTCCACATGCTTATGAAACTTCCATTCCAGTAAGGGAAGCAGACAAGGAAAAAAATATAGGTAATTTCTATAATAATAAATATTGTGCAAAAAGTTAAGTAGGGTAAGTGAGGGAGGATAAAGAAAACGTTTAGGAACATCCTTCTCTGAGGAGGTGATATCTGTGCAGAGATCTGAATGGCGAGGCACGGCAATAAGAAGTTGTAGGGAAAGAGCCTTTTTGGCAGAAGGAAACGTGTGGGAAAAGGCCCAGAGGCCCATAATCTCAGAGTATGTGAGGAAAAGTAAGAAATCCACCATGGTTGAGCTTAAGTGAGCATATAGGGGTGTGGTAAGAGGTGAGCTTGGAGAGGTAGACAGGGCCAGGTCATGATGGCCATGGTCAAGAATATGGAGTTTGTTCTAAGCTTGAGTGGAAGCCATTGGTCAGTTTTAAAGCTGAGGAAAGGGTATGATCTGATTTATATTTTTAAAAGACCCCTTTGAGTGCAGAGTGGAGACTGGACCACAGGAAAAAGCACAGAGAGAGGGGAAGCATGTAGGGACCAAGATGGTAACAGTGAGAAGTGACCAGATTGGGGATCTATTTCAGAAGTACAGGTGACAGGCCTAGCTGCTGGATTTTGGTATGAGGCCTGAGGAGAGAAGAATAAACAAGGATTATGGCTCTGTCTGGGCCTGTGCAATTTGGTCCATGATGCAGAAACAGAGAAGATTAAGATGAAAGCAGGTTTACACCAAATGTTAAAAGAAAAGTGATTTCATTAACACAACTAGGGAGTCCCTAAAAATTCCTTAAGGATGTTTTTGTAAAGTTAACGCACTTTCACAAAGAAACCCCACTAGAATTTAATTATGATAAATGTCTTCACTGGAGTAACAGGTGGCAAAAATGTATATTCAGGTTAGAAGCTGCTATTTGCAAGGACTCTTTTTACTTTGGGAACATAAGCAAGAAAGACTAACTAGCTCATCATAAGGTATAGATTTATATCTCTTAGTATCAGAAAGGCTTCAAAGTCTTTTGTGTATATCCTCTCAGCAAGCTAAACTGGATAGCATTTTCAGTAAATATAAAAGAGTTTACTTATACTTAAAAAAAACCAAAACTATTCTCCTCCACGGACATACAACAAATCAGCAGCTAGGGAGTGTTACCTGCCTTTAAAAATAAAAGTAGCTATATTCATGCTGAATGCTATATGAGCAAGAATAACTTGCTAACCTCTCTTTTTACCAAAAACATGACAAGAACAAATTAAAGAAACAGTGACTGGAGTTAGGCACAGAGACAGAATTTTTGGCAGTAAATCAGTCTTACAAACAAGTAGATGCTAGCAAGAGCCACCTAGACTAGATTATAAGGAAACATTTTTATATGGCAGGTTGATAAAGAAACAAACTTTATCTCCTTAGAAATCTTTTCCTGTAATTACTCATACTTGAGAGAGGAGTGGGGAATAATTCAGTTTATCTGAAAATACACCCAAACTTTCTTCAGTAATGCCAACAGCTTCAGGACAAGGTTTGAGGGACATTATATTTGTTGAAATAATCTGTAAAATACTGTATGGAGATTGCTTAGTGTATAAGCAAATTTCAGCAACTCTTTTATATGGTAAGTTTTGAATGTCCCTCTCATGATTAAACCAATAAATTGAAGTATTTGACTTAAATTGAAGTTTTGACTTAAGAGATGGACAATTTTTTGTTAGGTTTGCCAAGTCCATGCCAATGTTAATTTTTTTCTCAGTTCTATGAAGTTTGGGTATATGACTACCTCCCATAGGACATGACACAATAAAAGTAAGTATCTAACTTTTCATGGGCTTACGGCTTTAAAAACAAGTAAACAAATCCTGCATGATCATAGCTTTTTGTTGAATCCATTGCATGTTATTTGTTTCCAAATTGTTTTTGTAAGTGCAACTGAATTATGAAGTGTTAAATTCTTTGAAGGTTAAGAAATTGTTGGAAAGCGGAATGCAAAATTTTCTGGAATGACCACCTCAGAGACTGAAGACATAAGGTCTGTTGCTTTTCTCTAAATTTACTGCAGGCAGTAAACGTTAATCAGATCACCTTGCTTAGCTCTGGTCAAAAATGTGCAGCATACACATATTTTGAAGAAAAGAAGTACAAGAAAGAGAGAAAGTAGATTTTCACTGCAGTGTTCCCAGTAACAGGGGACACTGCCACGAATTGTGATTTCAATTTTCCGAAACGCCCACTGGCCGAGGCAGTACGGAAACAAATTTGTTTTCTATGCTGTGTGAATTCACAACTCCCATTAGACTTGTAGAAGCAATCTCGGCTCTATTACACAGTGTATGATCCCAAGAATAGTCAGCCACTCCAAACTGAATTAATATTCAAGAAAATGTTCCTATTCATCACATTATACATGTGATTTATTCCTTTATAGCAATTCCATGTTTATTGCCTTGCTTTTATATCCATTGTAAATGTATAATAGCAAACTACTGGTTTAATTCAGCATAAATTACTGGATAAAAATCTAATTGCACTTTGATTATATAAGAGAGTAAGCCAGCTCAAGATTGTGTTTCTTTACATACAACCATCTTTAGTGTGGTGTTAAATGCCTAATTAATTCATACATTTTATGCAATGAATTAAACAATCTTCTTAGTTGTGTCTGTGCCTTATTACATTAAGTGCTTTAATAATCAGAACTAGATTTTCAAAAGAGTGCTGTCAAATTCTCATTACAAAAATTTGTTCCCACCTGATTTTTTCAAAGCTAGCATAACGTTCTACAGATCTGAATGGCCAGGTAACTCCATCTGGGCAGCCTTCCTCAGCAAGGCTCAATGAAGTATTTAGATTGACCTTGTTGGCAGGCAGTACTGTCTGTTGTATGGTAGCACCTCTTGGGTGAAAAGGTAGGCCAGAGGTGATTTTCTCTTTTCAAAATATAAAGAATGGTCTACCCCTGTCTTCTTTGCAAATATCATATGCAGTGAGGTATTTGGCTTGAAACGTGAACATTTTGATTCTCATTTGAGGCCATAAAGCTGAAAACTTGACAACCCTGATAATTACTGCCAACCAAGGAACCTTGCCATGCTTTAGAAGATGTCAAAGGGCAGGGCAGCCAAAAGACTTGAAAAAAGTAATCTTCGAGGTAGAGTCAAGGGAAGCACGAAGGTGGGTTGTATAACAATCTGGTTCTGCTTTCTAGTATTAGGGAAAGGGACCTTGCAGGAAGAAAGCCCAGAGGATGGGCATAGGAAATCACCCTGTGAGGATCTCTAAACACAGTTTAGAGTGAGCCAACTCCTGATTACAGTTCTAAGGAATATCTGACTGCTTATAAAAGGCTTAACTAAACTAATTGAGGGATGTGATGGAATTAGACTGGGAAGCTGTGCGCTATCCTATCTTTGAGAGTTGCCAAGGAAACTCAGAGGATTGAATAGGGTATCTATGGGGCAGGTTTTTAAAATGAGACCTGGAGGAGGTGAAGAAGGGGGAGGAGTAGAAAGAACAAACAGCTGGTATTAAACAGCAGCTAAAGGCAAGAGGACCGGAGGCTCAGCTCGTGGATAAAGCTGACTGGGCCCTGCTACTCATGGTGAGCCTTTGGAATTTATACATGAGAGGAATTCAGCAAGTCACTGGCTGGTTTCAAGTAAATTCTGGACCAAAAAATATGCAAGAGCAGGGCTGCATATGAAATACAATAAGGTAATCATACTCTATTGTTATTATTGATTGTACGTCTCCATTATTTTTCCAATCATTTTTCACGTGTATTCATAAGAATACTGCATTTGAAGCAGACAAAAAGAAAATTCCTAGAAACAGGTCCACATTTCAATCAACCAAGATAATGAAAGATAATTTAGTACATCTATTTTGCTTTATCTTTCTCCCCAAATTTGATATCAAAGTGTTTTACTGTAACAGAGTGCATATCTAGCCTTCAACAATTTCCTTTCCTCAAATTAGTACTGCCAAATACCAAACCCAAACCCCCTTCCTCTCCCCGATTCCCCCAGAGCCATGATGTGTTTTGTGTGGAAGTGTGTATATGTTGAATATTTTTTTCTGGAGTTTAAGTCAATTAAAAAATAAATCTCACTTCTTTCAACATGGAATAATTATTTGTGACTATTTAAAAATCCAATCCATTTTCCTGAGACTTATTTTCAAAACAGCTTTTCATAGGTGTGTAAAATTTTAATTAACTACTGTGCAACAATGCCTATTTAGAGCCTTTGTAAAAGAATTTGATTTTAGGGCTTCCCTGGTGGCGCAGTGGTTGAGAGTCCACCTGTCGATGCAGGGGACATGGGTTCGTGTCCCGGTCTGGGAAGATCCCACAGGCCGTGGAGCGGCTGGGCCCGTGAGCCATGGCTGCTGAGCCTGCGCGTCCGGAGCCTGTGCTCCGCAAAGGGAGAGGCAACAGCGGTGAGAGGCCCGCGTACCGCAAAAAAAAAAAAAAGAATTTGATTTTAAGCAGCTAGTCCTGAAAAGCATGCAGCCAAATAGAAAAGTTGATGCTGGGCTTAAAACGTGCCCTCTTTGTCATCATCTTCTTATTTTGAACCTACCTATGCCAATTTGGTCATACACAGTGCATGAGTTCTTTTGAACAGATACATCAATAGTATCCACTAATGAAGTTTTGAACTGGTGGAGCACTACTTATGCTACCATAATTTGGCAGCGTGCTGACAAATGTTTAACAACTATCTTTGAAAAATGTATGTGTGTGTATGCATGTGTGATAAAAGATGTGAAGAACACTTTTCACAAATAATAATAAAATATATACTTTTCATTATGGTAGATTGCATTGAGCTAATTGAATCTCATGGAATGCCTCATAGATTTGGGCCACACTCTTGCATCTGTAGCCAACCTAGGGTTTCAATTAACGAATGAGTAGATCCCTCATGAATATTAGTTACTACTTTTGCTTTTGTTAATGAGTATTGCAGAAGTGAAACACTGAAGACTTATGTTGGAAGCTCATTTGACCATCTGTGACATGTTACTTTGCTGAATCAGATGTGTTTTCAAATACTGGAAGAATAGTTCTTTAATTTTTTGTCCTATTTATAGTGTAATGGCTATAGATGTGAAAAACATTTAAGTTTAATCTGCATTATTAACATTCTCTGCATCATTTTCTTAAACAATAAAATAGTAAATCAAGCCCTGATTTACAGGAAATTACTGATAGAAATATGGATAACAGAAACACTTCTTATAGTAGACATCTTTGAAGAACAGTCTTCCTGATTAGAAGGCAAGTGGGCCAAGCTACAGACCACTTATTGTTTTCAGTCTCAGGATTAATGCACAAGCTAAACAATACATACATAATATCACACTGTATATGTTAAAGTATTTTAATGTGCATTACAGCTATTGTAACACTGTCATTTAATATCACAGAGATTTATAGGTTGTTATGTGTCAACATGTTTGTAATTAACTACACATGCAAATAATGGGGTACAAGGTCCCACTTTATAAAAAGTGAAGTGCTGCATATTGTGGAGAGTAATGCAATAGTAATATGTACTTTTGTAAAAGAAAAAAATAAAATATGGAAGCATATAAAGTAAAAAAGTGAAAGTTACTACCTCCTTGCCCAGTGCTCTAATCTTATTCCTCAAAGGTAACCACTTTTAATAGCTTATGTGTAGCCTTTAAATTTTTTTCTGCCC
The DNA here is from genome assembly GCF_003031525.2 of Neophocaena asiaeorientalis asiaeorientalis. Classification (NCBI taxonomy): domain Eukaryota; kingdom Metazoa; phylum Chordata; class Mammalia; order Artiodactyla; family Phocoenidae; genus Neophocaena; species Neophocaena asiaeorientalis. The sequence goes on from NW_020175528.1 coordinate 12,487,842, forward strand.
ACATAGATATTTTGATTAGATTGTATTACAGTATGCTTTACTTATTTAATTAATTAATTAATTAATTAATTAATTTGCCTGAACCACGTGACACGCCGGATCCTAGTTTCCCAACCAGGGATCGAAGCTGTGCCCCCTGCAGTGGAAGCACAAAGTCCTAACCACTGGACCACTAGGGAATTCCCAGGTTTACTTATTTTTATTAAGATAATACTACATTATTTTTATCTTTAAAGGGACATGTAATATTGTTATGCAACATGTGTTTTTTCTGTTCATATTATATTCTTCTTGGTCAGTATATATAGCCCTACTTTATATTCCATAAGAGCTGTGAAATATTCTATAGCAGTAATTATTCTCCTACTAATAGAAGTGTAATCATTGGAAGCATTCTCTTACCAATATAAGTTTAGGCTTCTTTCAAGTTTTAAAATTTTTTATATGCCTTTGGCTTTTGCAAAAAAAATACAGCAATAAATATCTTTGTGCATATATGTGTAGTGTGTGAATTTCTATAGGAGATAGAATCCTAGAAATAAAACGTGCAGGCTTCCTCAATCACTGATTTTTGTTTGTTTGTTTGTTTTACTTGAATGCATATATATTTACATATCTGGGTATCAGTAGGTTTTATATTAAAAACATAACACAAGTTTGGGATTACCAGATATAAACCACTCTACATAAAACAGACAAACAACAAGGTCCCACTTGTACAGCACAGGGAACTACACTCAACATCTTGCAATAAACCACAAGAGAGAAGACAAAAAAGTACACAAGGTGTGTTTGTGTTCTTAGACTTCATCCAGACAAATATCTGTTAAAACATTTCCAAGGAACCAACCTTCTCTCTTACTACTTCTAATGTCCAAATCTTCTCAGATATTGTTTCTCAGATCCGTAAAATTTACCATCAAACATCAGAAATGGACACACTATAGTGAATTGACATTAACATCATTCTTCAGATATCATCCTGATATATTTCCAGACTATTATGCTAGGGGAGGGGAAGCATCACAACACGTAAAACTTTCAATCCTAAACTAGTTGGTTAGTAACTTAGTTTGTCTCAAAAGGCTTCTCAAAAAGCCCACAACTGGTAAGATATTCCCTAAATTACTCCTCTTAAATATGGGTTTTAAATTGCAATAGAATCTATACAGTAAAATGTCAGAAAAATAAACAAAAAGAAGGCAAGAAAGAGAGTGCACTGCTTTAGAGATATTAATGCACTTATGTGCCTTTATCTCTGATTATGACATTATCCAGAAGTATCAAGGATTATACAGATTGCCAACTTTTTTTAAGGCATGTTAAAGATTTCATTTTATTATTTTTTTACTGAAGTATAGTTGATCAACAATGTTGTGTTAGTTTCAGGTGTACAGCAAAGTGATTCAGTTTTATATATATATATATGTTCTTTATCAGATTCTTTTCCCTTATAGTTTACTACAAAACATAGGATCACATATTTCTTATTTTGCAATTACTGATGCCATGTTGGGATCAATTCTAGTTTTGTATACAAATATTTGCCAACCCACCATCCCAGGTAGTTAGCAGATATGCTTCAAGGGTACCCCATTTGTTGAGTTCATAGAGTTCCATATTATTTGGCTTTTGAAAACTCTGGTTCAAAAGCTTTGATTCTGGAACTCACATTTGCTATAGATGCTTTCATTAATGACTTATCTGACCATTAATTTTAAAAAATAAGTGAAATGATTTTTTAAACTATGCTTATTGTTAACAAATCAGAGTAAAATGAATTCTCTTTTTTAAGATTTTTTTAAAAAAAGATTTATTATTTATTTACTTAATTTATTTTTGGCTGCATCGGGTCTTAGTTGCGGCACACGGCATCTTTCATTGCGGTGTGCAGGCTCTTCGTTGTGACGCGCGGGCTTCTCTCTAGTTGTGGCATGTGGGTTTTCTCTTCCTCTTTAGTTGTGACGCACAGGCTCCAGGGAGCATGGGCTCTGTAGTTTGCGGCACACGGCCTCTCTAGTTGAGGTGCGTGAGCTCAGTAGTTGTGGCATGTGGGCTTAGTTGCCCCATGGCATGTGGGATCTTAGTTCCCTGACTAGGGATCGAACCTGCATCCCCTGCATTGTAAGGAAGACTCTACCACTAGACCACCAGGGAAGTCCCTAAAAGGAATTCTTATATTTCAGGGTCCATTAGCATATCTTCAGGGTGAGACTGTCAGTGTCCTACTTACTTGGGAAAAAAGAATGTGTGTCTATAAGGAATACTTTTAATTAAAGTGGAGAAAAACATTTAAAATTGTTCCAGTAGCAGAGATTATTGTTTGTTCACAGACTAGATTCTGTAATAAATTCTGTGATTTGCTGAGTTATGAACAGGTATGTGTCTATTATCCTGGTGGTAACTTTCAGAGTTGGAACACAATAGCAGAGTATTAAGCCATTCAGAATTGAGGCTACTGCTGGAGTCTGGGGCAGGTGGATTCTCAAGTCTTAGAGAATTTTATACCACCTAAATGCATGACTATCTGGTCAGTTTGTTCTTATACAACATGTACAAATGTCACAAATATATGGCATATTTCTTTTTATTAGATATGTTAGCATTCTTATTTGCAGTTACGATAAATGATTTGCAACATAAACTTGCTTCACATATATTCAGTGGTGTTATTCAAAGCTTAATTACATGTTTTAATTTTTTATAAGGCATTCTTTTCTGCTACCTTGAAATACTCAGACTGTTTAAAGCCAACTAAGTAGAAACTAAGTCTGGCTGAGACATCTCTGATGCGACCTCTATTGGGTGACAAGGAGTGGGAAGTGTGTGTGTGTGTGTGTTTACATGAAGCTACTGTGTATCTACTCAAATTGGTGACTTTGAAAATCTGAAGATGTTACGATCTCTAATATGACAATAAAACTCACTAGTTAGTGCACACTCTTAAGAAATGGACCAGAGTATGAGAATACAGACACCTGGCACCATATGATAGGAAATATTCACTGAGGGGATAGTCTGATAAGGTTAACAGAGAGAACTTCAAGAATTCTAGAAATACAGTTCACAGGCACCTTCAACCACTGATCATGTGCTTATTTATTTTGCGATCAGGGAATCATCCTGGTTTCAACTCTTACCAAAAACTTATTAAGTTTTTGGTTAGAGGACAAAGAATGCTCATGGGATCTGGATTGAGCCTTACTGATCTCAGTTTCTATCAGTTTATAGTTTAGAGGGAGAGTCAAGAGGCTAAATTCTTGAGCCGCTTTTCTTTCCACAGCTGGATGAGCTCAAACTTCTGATCTGCAGGCCTTACATTGTACTGTCAATACAGAAATGAAAGGAAATCACTCGGGCTCTCACTGAGCTGGGAAATCTGTACAGCCAAGCAAGGAGGTAAGAGAATTACGACCTAGGAAGACCAGGGTGACTCTTCATCTTTACTGAAAGGTCATCTGTATTTGCTTTATAAGTGCAGCAGCCAGACAGTTAGTGAGACAGAAGCTCCTGAAATATGCTTTCTCACTGTTTAAAACATTTTATTCTTTTTGATCAAAACCATTTACGTGTTTAATTTTGAGGACAGTAGACTGTAGGTTTTAGGAAGGTTATGAGAATATCTGAATTGCCCCCCAGATTTCTAGGACCTGGCACAAAGTAGGTGTTCAATGATTACTAATGCGTGAATGAATGATGGAAAGGAACTGCATCTTTCCACGAGTGAAGTGTTGAATAAGTATTATCATTGTGGTTGGCAGTCTCTAGGCTGGCCCTACTGATCTCTGCTTCCTGGTATTCACACCCGTTTGTAATCTCCTCTTGTTGATTGTGGGCTGGATCTAGTGACCTGCTTTTAGTGAATAGAAGACAGCAAACGTGATGGAATATCACTTCCGAGATTAGTTTATAGAAAGACTGTGACTCCTATCTTGCTTGCCCAGTCCTACCCCTCAGAGCCCTCATTCTGGGGGATGCAAGTTAACATGTCACGAGTAGCCCAGTGGAGAGGTGCATGCAGCAAAGAGCCGATGCCTCTGGTCAGCAGCCACATGAGTGGGCGTGCACGCACAGCCTCCCCTGTCGAGGCTTGAGATGACCACAGTCCCCGCCAGCACCTTGACTGCACCCAATTAAAAAGTTGTGAGATAATAAGTGTTGTTTTAAGCTACCACATTGCTGGGCAATTTATTATAAAGTAATAGAAAGTCAATACAGTTGAATTGATTCGCTATATTGAATTCATTAGTTGTAAAAACTCCATTTAACTGCATAACTCCTGAAAGACATTGAGAGTCTGTTGAGAAATATAATTCTTCTATTTCAAACTTATTTTAACGGCCATATAGTTAAAAAACAAATTACTTCACTCAAAATCACAAATTACTTCAAATAGTTAAAATAGGGATATTTACTCTGAATTTCTTCATCAAGAATAAGAAGTAGAAACATTTCGATCTTCTCACTGTCACGTGAGTAACATTCAGATCAAGGTGAGTAATATACTTATTTAGACATTTATCACCTTCAACGAACTGAACTGCACCCAGACATTCAGATGGAATCCCCATGCAGGGCGCTGTGGTGAAGGTCGCGGTTGGTGGTATCAGACTGCCTGAATTTGAGTTTAGCTTTGCTGTTTATTAACTGAATAAGTTTGGGCAAGTCACTTATCTACATTTATTCACCTACAAGGGAAAGGGAATGGGCTGTAAAAATAAGTGAAATATAACATAGGAAGGAGTTACAGAGATCCCATGCTCTGATGGTGAATGAAAAATCCACAATTTCACTTTTTCATGGAGTTTTCTCAAGGAAGTTCCATTTTTCATGGTCTTTTCAAATACTTGGTCCCTTGTTTTGATGACATTAGTGCATTTCTACATTCACAAAATAAGTGGACAAGCTGTCCACATCAGTGCCTCTTTACAACTTTAAAAAAATTATCAAAATTATGCAGGCATATAGTTCAGAGTTGCACTGTCATATGAGGTAGCTCTAGCCTTCAGTAGCTACTGAGCACTTGAAATATGGCCAGTCCTAATTCAGATGTGCTGCAAGGATAAAACACACCCTGGGTTTTAGACTTAGTACGGAAAAAGAGACTTAATGTCTCTTTAATAAATTTTTTGGTAATGATTACTAGTTGAAATATTCTGGATAGACTGGGTTAAGTAAAACATATTATTAAAGTTAATTGTACGTGTTTCTTTTTACTTTTTCTTAAATGTGGCTACTAGAAAATCTACACTTACATATGTGGCTCTCATTATATTTTATTAAAAGTACTATCATACTCTCTGAGTTTAAGGAAAATAGCAGTATGCCTCCCTCTTCTCCACTGTCTCCACAATCTTCACTTTCTCTATGCATTTTTACCTCTTTTAGGTAATTCATCTGGGTGATTTGGTAATTGTGACTTCTTCTCTAAATAACACACTTTTGTTGCTACTTTTTGATTTTTCAGTCTCAGGCATTATCTCTTCACATCCAGTCCCCACTCTGTTCTCCCTCAGTCCCCAAGGATTATTTCCCAACCCATAGCAGTATTTGCATCATATGAGAGCCCCATTCACAACTGTGGCAGATGGGAAACCATGACTGAATGTCTTTTCTATACAATTTTTTGTTTCCCTAGGACTGATGAGTCTTCTTGCTTTTCATTTGCCATTTTTTCTATGTACTTATTAATAGTGTAAGCCTCAGACCTTCTGCCAGTTTTCTAGATCTCTTCTTAAGATGCCAGTTGTGGGGCTTCCCTGGTGGCACAGTGGTTAAGAATCCACCTGCCAATGCAGTGGACACAGGTTCGAGCCCTGGTCCAGGAAGATCCCACATGCCGCAGAGCAACTAAGCCCATGAGCCACAACTACTGAGCCTGCGTGCCACAACTAATGAAGCCTACACGCCTAGAGCCTGTGCTCTGCAACAAGAGAAGCCACTGCAATGAGAAGCCCGAGTACTGCAACGAAGAGTAGCCCTCGCTCGCCGCAACTAGAGAAAGCCCGCGTGCAGCAACGAAGACCCAACGCAGCCAAAGATAATAAATAAAAAATTTTAAAAAGCACAGACTCTTAAAAAAAAAAAAAGATGCCAGTTGTGTCTGGTATTCTCTCAGAAGTCCCTCTCAGAGCCATCAAACTTACTCCCAACAGCACTGGGTTTTCTGTCTGGTGCACAGCTGCCATCTGGGAGTCTTTCTTCTGCACCATCCTTGGGATCCCCCGTATCATGCTCCTCTGTTGGATCGACTCTTTTCTATACCAGGACTTCCTCTTTCTTGGTTTAGTTCCTCATTCTTGGTAGACTACATTTTCCAAAGTTTTTCAAGGAAAAGGAACAAGAGAGGTAAAGTTTTGAGATTTGTATGTCTGAAAATGTTTTTACACTGATTGGGAGAGTTTGGCTGTGTAGAATTATATAGAACTTTCCTTTTGAATTTTGAAAGGCTTGCTTAGAATTTTCTAGCTCCAAACTGCTGCTATTGAGAAGTCTGAAGTCATTATGAATCCATACACTTTGTGACAATATTTTTTTCTTTCTCTGGAAGCTTAAAGGATCATTGTTTTACCCCCCAGCATTCAGTCATTTCTATGTACTGTGGCTGCACTGATTTGGTTCTACTGTCAACTAATGGCTGTTGTTTCTTCCTGGGATGCCGCTACCCCCAGATCTATTTGGCTGCCTCCCTCTTCTCTTTCTCAGCGACACCTACTCTGATCACTCTCAAAATAGCACTCAGACTCCATCCAGGCACCAGTATTTCTGATCCTCCTTACCCTGCTCTGTTTTTTTTTTTTTTTTTCATGGCACATACCACATTATGTCATGAGGTCTATTTCCCACTTCATTAATTTTTAGTTTAGCCTAATCTGCTGTTTAATACATCTATTTTATTTCAATTATTATATATTTATTTCTAAAAGTTATGTTTTTTCAAACGTATTTGGTCATTTTTGATAGTCTCTTACTCCTAACTTATCTTTTTTATTCCCCTTTTATATCTTTTAACATAGTAAATATATTTACTTTATATTCAGTATCTAATGATTTCAGTGTTTGAAGTCTTTGTCTGGTTTTGTTGCTTGTTGTGGCTCTTGACTCCTATTTCCTTGTGTGTGTTCGTTGGTAATTATAAATTCTTAATTTTTACAATTCTATGTAGGAATTCTGGGAGGACTGGGTGCGGAGAGAATGAGCACTTACTTCTGCTAGGGTCCTGAGCGTACTACATCATCTGTTTAATGCTATTTAATGAGATACTTCTTGGCATATTTCAGGACCACAGAGACATGTGATTCTAGGCCTGTGTGGGCTGGTTTGTCCTTGCTATATCCCACAGATTTTTTTTTTTTTCTGTTAACTAAAACAGAGATTAGACAGTTTTCTTTTTAGTCCACCATTGCTAAAATAGTTTTCGTACAGATCAATTTGTTTTCATACACATAGTACTACCAAAGTCCCAGCTGTATGGAGGGTGGGTTCAGATGTTTTATCTGGCTCTGCACAGGTGCCTGAGGCTCCAGGCTACCTGCACGAATCCCATCGATGTCCTCAGGTAATGCTGCACACTCAGTCTTTCATACCTGCTGGGGTTTCCTGCTTCTATTTTGCTCCTGGCTGCAGGGGATAGACTGAACTTTTTTTAGACACTAGTCCATCAATTAAAAATATATTCTGTATGGCATTTTTAACACTTCACACGTAAAGAATTTTAAGATTATTAGTGTACCATAATAATGGAAACAAAACACTGGAAAGAGAAATACAAGACGTTTCTTAAAAGCTATGAATATTTATCATACATATATAATGTAAAGCATAATGTACATAATATCCATGTTCCCACCAACCAGCTTAAGAACTAGAATGTTTTCAATATATTTGAAGCTCCCTGTTTGCCTTCCATGATTAAATAACTCTCCCTCCCTAATAGAGGTATCAGTTATCCTGAGTTTTGTGGTGACATTTGTTTTTCTTAAGAATTTCTATACTACTGTGAGTATCCCTTAAAAATAATGTTTACTTTTGCTTGTCTTCAAACTTTACATAAAAATCATACTGGTAAAATTTATCTGCAACTCACTTTTTTTTTTATTTGTTGAAGATTGTTTGTGAGATTCTATAAAAAGCTTTTTACTTCCTCAAAAATAAACTAACCATTTATTCACAGAAATGTCATGTCAATGATAAAGCAGCATAAAACAAATAATTACTAGAGGCCTCGGGAATTTCTGTGTTTTCCTTTTATTGGAAATGAAAGTTCAGTTGAAAAGCTTAATATTGACTAACTCTTCCCCTAATTAGAAAAGAAATATTTATCATGATAACATGGAAAGAAATGCAAATTCCTCTGTTGCAGCAGTTTTATATTGTGTTTGTTATTCTTCTTCCTACAAACCCAATGCCAACCACACAATTCCAGGTGAGTTAAATAATGTTTAAGTTTAACTTAGTTTTAAGTTTATAAAACTAAGCAGGAATTGAAGTAATAAATAACACCATCGAGCTGCTTGTTTGTTTCTACACACACACACACACACACACACACACACTCAATGTTAAACTGTTAAGAATTCTGAATGGGATAAAATGTGTTTGCTTTCTAAACAGGCTTAGCAATCTAACATTTCCTTTCTTTGTTTACTTCTGTTTTGGGGGAAAGGCTGAAAAAATTCCTTAAAGAATTATACATCTTAGAAAATCCACCCTCCCCCCCTTCCCAGTCTATTATCAGATATCCGTGAGTTAATTTCAGGGATGATAAGAGCCAAATGCAGAGAACACAATCAAGAGGGAAACATTACTGGGAAAAATGTCATCATTTCACCAGAAGAGAGAGTGTGAATTCTCAACATTCTGGAGAATTTCTATCGCATCTTCTATACACTAGTGAGTGACTAAGACTCAAGCAAAAAGAAAACAGAAAGGGAGTGCTAATTCCTTTTTTGTTCTGCTATAGGCAAATGCCATGCCTTTTCAAATATGTGACTAAGGTCTATCTACCACTCATCAGACCAGGAGAAAAGGATTTTCATGAAAAACAGAGGCCAGATGTCATAAACTACAATGAGGTATAGTCTGCCTTAAACAAAGTAGGTACTTAATAAATGGTTTTTTGCTTTAATTAAATTTCGAGTGTCCATTCATATTTTCACCTACAATTGCCTCTTAAACATACACCCTAATACAAATTCTGTACCATAAACATTAAAACATACTTTATAATTCTCCCTAAATGCCATTTAATAAGGGTCCTATCTTTACAGAGCTTCCTTAGCATCAAATTTATCCATGAGTATTTCTGGGGTATTGGTCATACTTTCAATTGTTGGAAGTTATAATATTTTCCTGTGGATGTTATCATCTTGACAGTGCTTCTGAAACACACAGTATCGATATTATTTAGCACTACTGTATATTGCCTTCTATTTTTCTGTTTTTATTTGTTCATGCTTTCACTTTTCAGTCAGATACTCAGTTTCCCTCTGCTTTCTAACTTATATGCATTAGCTACTTTCACTAAAATATTGTTGGTCACCCTATCACCTCCCCCCCAATATTTACTGAGCACCTACTATATGTCAGACATTGTTTTGAGGGCTCAGGGTACAAGGGTAAGAAAGAATCTATCTTTGACTTAGTATTTACTAGCGATTAGGGTCTGCAAAATTACATATTAACATGAATACAACTGTCCAATTGAAATACCCATGGGTTCTACCTGGCAGAGAAAGTAACCCTAAATTTTATGGTTTCATTGCCCTATAGGATATAATCAGTTTTGTGTCTAACATAGTAAATTCATTTCAGCATGCCTTTTCTGAATGATATATAAGCATTTATTCTACAAATTCTTCTTGGAAAAAGCTTTATCATCTTTACTATTTTCTTATTAATGAGGTAAAAATTTAATGCTAATTCAGGATTGGTATGAGAGTCTTGATTTTGACTTTCTGAAAAGTATAATTTGACCTGAGGATGAAAGAGAAAACTTTTCTGAAAAAGGAAGGTTTGAGTTCAAATCTAAATGACAAGAAGGAGACAGCCATGTGAACAACTGGGACACAATCCTCTAGGAAGACAGAACAGGATGTCTCAAAGCCTGAAGCAGGAATTAGTGTGGAGGGTTAAAGGCTCAGAGACCTGTATGGAGCAGAAAAGCAGAGGAGTAGGAGATGAGTTCAGAGGACTAGTCATGTGGCAATTATGTAGGGCTCTGGGGACTATGAATAATGACTTCAATAAATGTCTCCTAAAATTATATTATCAAGGAAATCTCAATTCATATGTGCTTGCTTTCACACCTAAGGTAAGTTCTTCAATCCCTTAAAAAAATTGAGGTGGGGGGAAAAACATAAGGATTTGCACAAACAAAAGAAAGAGAAAAATAGAAAAAATATTTCCAATTAAGAAAATGTATTGAATCACGCCCTCTGAGATAATGCTTTCATTTAAATTGAGGACTCAGGTGGGTGCAAATATTCCTATAGGTCCCCTTTTCTTCCTTACATTTCTCAGTAAAGAAGAGAAACTCCAGAGGCCAAATTATCAGAGACTCATGGAGGAGAAAATAAAAGCAGGGTTCTGTGACCAATTCTGTCCCTGATTGATTGTGTTTTTAATGGTGTTTTAGCTTCCTCATCTCTACATTGAGCATGAAATTGCCTAGAGATCTGTGTGATTCCTCTGTGGAAAGGTTTAAGACAGATAAATTAGCTGTAAATCATCTTGAATTTCTAAGAGAAATAGCCCAGACTCTGTGGATTAGGGTTTGTCTTTTTCCACCTTGCTTTGCCTCACACAGTGAGGGGAAAAACAAAGACAAAAAAGGGCAACTCTAGTTCCTTATTCTTCCCTCCTTGTGACCAGAGGGTTCTGTGCTGTTAACATTTCACTTCTTAATTTACGAAAGTTCATAATATTGTGTCTGTTCTATATGGTTTTCTTTCAGTCATTTGTCTTATTCTGCTAAGAAAGAAAATGCAAAGAACTAACGTAAGATTATGGGGTATTTTTACTTGTTTTTCACTCGCCTTATTATTGGGTCCTGATCTTTTGGCAAAGTTTATTTTCAGTTTCTATTTTGTTTTCCCAGTATTGTGGAAAGGTCTCAACTGTCACCCAGATGGCAGAAAGCCACCAGAAAATCCAAACTGGGGAAATCCTAGAGTTGAAAAGAAGACTTTTTGTTTTTTTTTAAGAAAACCTTACCAAAGTAAACACGCCCAGGGATACTCTTGTTTGCTGGTAAGGAGATCTGTAGAAAATTCTGAGATAAGGGATGGCAAAAATAAGAAAATGCAGGCATAATTAATTATCAGAATATCAACTGATGTTACAGATGTGTCAAAGCCCAGCTTCTGGATGACATACATATTAGCAAACTATTCTATGTCTTGCGCGCCTTTAATTTTATTTTCAAGAATTCCCATGACAATGTTCAGATATCCACAACCACACTGACACATTTCATACCAAAACTGGTTTAGGAATTCTGCAGATCAAAGGAGGAGGGGATGCTGCAGTGGAGAACAGGCACTTCTAAAACATCTCGCAAGGGTAAGTTCAGAACTGCATGGTCTTTTGAATGCCGTCTGGGTGTTGACAAGAAGATTCAAATAGATTCTGTAAACAGTGCAGCCTTGGGAACGGCACACATCTTGAGAAGTAATTTGAGTGGCGTATATTTAAGACAATCCATTCATATTTGAGCAAAACCAAGCAATTTATATTTCCTGGATGTCAGCTTGAACGGGATGCTGGAAGAATGGTGATGCGTCACTCTCATTTTAGATAAAAAAATCACGGGTAATCATGTATCTACACATCAATTTATGTCACAGAAATACGCCACATAATAGGACCCCCATATGCTGCTGTTGATGGCATAAATTGTTACAAGCTTTCATGGAGGACAATTTTGAATTCACATCCAAAAGCTTAAAAATATTTATGATCTTGGACTCAATTTCTCAAGAAAATAGGAAGATAGATGTTCAGGATTATATTACTTATTTATTATGTTGCCATTGTGTTTACAACGGTGAAAATCGGAAAAGAGCCTATCAAACCAGAAATAGAGGAATGATAAATGTGTTTCATTCACACTGTAGAATACTTTGAAGCATACACAAATGATAATAAAGATTTATAATTGTATATGTATAGCTGATTCACTTTGTTATAAAGCAGAAACTAACACACCATTGTAAAGCAATTATACCCCAATAAAGATGTTAAAAAAAAAAAGATTTATAATTATTGACATGGAAATATATTTTTACATTTTAAATGATAAAATCAGGCTACAGAATTTTCTCGATACATACGCAAGGCTTAACTAAGCTATAACCCCTAAATTAATCCAGGAGCAGTATCCCTCTTATAGACTCCAGACCCAGAATGGAATACAATCTTCATTCATGTCTCTCTCTATTTTTAAAGAAATACAAATACTAGGACCACAGCAACTGTTATTAACATATGGGATCCCCAAATCTCAGGAGTCTCCTGCTCTTCTATTAAGCATAATTTTCTCACTCGTGCAACCTATTCGTATATCTTCCCAACCTCTACCACAAAATTCACAGTCTCTCACAGTATACTCAGGACACTTCCTGTCTCCTGGTGTCTAGCACCTAAGGGGAGAAGTTCCTTCGGTTCTGAATACTCCCATCAGACCGATTCTAGCTTTTGTGCTTTGTTCATTTTTTAAAACCCTATTTAGATCAAAAGAGGGACAAGAATAGGTCTATACCTGATCAGTCTCCTAAAAAGACAGGCCTGGGGCTTCATAATCAATAATGGAATATATTTTTCTTTCTGGGAGCATAGCAAATATTTGTTTGCAGTTATTTAATTGAAGTTTTTAATGGCCAAGATATGCCTTCACTAAAATAAGTGCTAAGAAATAAAATGGTACATCAACAAATTTAAGAGTATAGAAATTATCTCAAGCATCTTTTCTGACCACAGCACCATGAAACTAGAAGTTAACCACAGAAAAAGAAATGAGAAAAAAAACGATTACATGGAGACTAACAACATGCTACTAGAAATAAAATGGTAGTGTTTAAAAATAAACTCTTCAGAAAAATATATGGATGCTCTCCACACATGAAATTTAGGAAAACTAAGCATGGATTTAAAGCCATGAAAGGAACAAAATATTGTCTTCCCTGCTAACATAGGACCTTAGTTATCCTACAGATCTCACGTGCCATCCCAGGAAATATTTAAGCCCATTTCAATGTTGATACGTCATTGAATTGCTTCTGTGAACATAAAGCCCAAATATTACAATGCTTTGTTCCAGTTCAGTTCTAATATGCATGAAAACTTAAACTCTGCTACAGCACATGAAGATTTCAAAAAATATTTATGACTGGATCAGTCTGTTGAGAATAACAAAACATGTGAAATGTGCAAATTACCTATCCTCTGGTTAAAAACTGTATGTGCCTTTAAATTTATTGGAGGATTTAGGCTACAAATAAATGTAGGTTTTCAACATATCTGATCCATAGTAGAGTCCAAAATTTTTATTCTGTTTTTTTTTCCCCATAGGTCACTGTGTTCAAGGTATAGTGCATATGTTTAAAAAATTATGAAATAAAATTATTGACTGTAAACTGATTTCAAGCTTTATTTAGTTTGGAGTGGAACTGTGATGTGATTTGCAGCTCAACAAACTCGAGGAATTCTCTGACTCCTTTATTACAAGCCAGATACTTTGAACTCTCTTCCTTGTAAATAAAATGGTGTTCCAATACCTCTATTTTAGGGTTATTATTGGGATTAAATGATATAACATGGGAAAGGGGTCTAATACAGTGTTTGACACTTAGTAGATTCTCAATAAATGCTAGTACCGTGTCGTTTTTTATCATCGACTTCAGTTAAGTTATTCCAACAAATATGATCACTTAAAATATATGCAGGGGAAAAAGACTCATTTGGATAAGCTTGAAGATTCAAGCCCCAAGTGCAGCAATAAATCAGAGTTTGAGAGGGTTATTCAGGATTCTAGCAATTTCATGGATCTCTGAAGGCAACAGATTCCAGGATGGAGAACCCACCACATGGAGAGTGTACTCTCCCTCTAGGGTCCCCTGCACAAACAAAGGTTTGCATACAAATGAGATAACTCACATTTTTTGAGCAATCTTCACAATTTTCCTATAAATCTAACTCTATTCTAAAACAAACACTTTTTAAAAATACACTCTGAGAAAATGACCCTAACTGAGAATACACATACACACACTTACACACACTTATACACACTCCTGAAGGTGGAAAAGTTTAACAGTGAAAATTTGGAAATAAATCATGTCTGAAGAATTATGAACATAACTGAGTGATCCACAAATTATAGGAGATACCATATTGTCATTAAAGATTCAAAAAATGTGGAATATCTTGATATACAGAAAATCATTCATAAATGAGATGTGAAAAAGTAAAACACATAATAGCATGTTTACTCTGGTTATAAAAATTTCAGAAGATAGCCATATTCACATTAAAAATAATTTTAATGTGAAAATGTAATAATGAGTTAGTGGCATTTCAAATTTGTGGACATTTTCTGTGGATATATCAAGTAAAATATTCTTAAATATTCCCTTATTCACATGGAAGCAATCCTCTCCTCATTCAGACTAGTTACTCTGAACAATTTTTTTTCCTCAACCTAATTGTTAGATTCTCGAGAGAAAGTACCCTCTTTTATTCTATGATACAGTCACCCACAGCACTTACTAGCTCCAGGCCTGGTATAAAGTAAGAACTCAGTGAAAGGTCATTAAATAAAAATTTAAATATAATCTATTTGTTAACCTTAAAACCTTTTCTAGACTTTTTTGTTCAATATCATAAACATTTTTTAAACTTTAAATTTTATTTTTATAATATACAAACAGAAAAGTACTCAAATGTGTTCAGCCTGGTGAATGTGGTAGATGTAATTATTGCTTACCAAATATGCACGAATTCTCCCCTTTTTTCCCCCACAACCTTCATGGGAGAAGGATGCTCCCCAGCCTTTGATGTTGGGCCTGGCCATGTGACAGGCTTTGGTCAATGAGATGTTTGTAGACATGCTGTGAGAAGAAACTTGCAATAGGCCACACAGTTGGGTTTGACTTTTGCATTTTTCCCATTACATGAGAAAAATGTAACTTGGGTAGCCACTGGTTCCTAGCAATGAAAGACACATGAAACAGACCTGGTCCAACCCTCTTCTGGAGCCAACTTGGACCCAGCTGAACCTCACCTAAATCAAGCACTAATCCATAGATCCACGAGAGGGAAATAAATGATTATTGTTTGGTGACACTGAGTTTGGGAGTAGCTTGTTACACAGCTTTATTATGACAATTACTGATTGATGCAATTGATGTTGCACTGAATCTGTAATAATTTAAATATAATGATATCTTTGTGTTGAGTCTTCCAATTCATAATTGTGATTTATCCTTCTGTTCACTTAGGTCTTCTTTAATTATTCTCAATACTTTGTGGTTTTCTGAATGATTATCTTAAAAATCATTGATTATGCTTAGATTTTTTTAATGTTCTTGAAAATGGCATATTTGAAAAAATTCTAATTGAATATTTTTGACTGGAATATAAAAATTATACTATCCAGCAATCTTGCTAAAATTTTTTAGAGTCTAATCCTTTATTTGTAGGTTATTTAGGATTTTCTATGTACAATCATGTTGTCTATAAATAACGAGAACTTTATTTTCTCCTTTGCAACCTTTATATCTTTCATTTCTTTTTCTTGTCTTTTTGCATTGACTGGACCTTCGACAGAATGTTTAATAGAGGTGGAAAGAGTAGGTATCTTTTATTTATTCATGATCTGTCACCGGTTGGGTACCCTCAGAAACAGATCTTGAGATGGAGATTAGTGTGCAGAAAATGTGTTAGGAGTGGTCTTGGGATCTACCCACGTGGATGGAATGGAGTCATAAGGAGGATTGGACTGAGAAAGAAGTTGGGCTATGACGTGATCTCAGACAGTGCCTCAGCCAACCCATGAGGAGCTCTGAAGCAAGGTATCTCTTTCAAGTTCCTCCAAGTAGGGGAAGAGTACCAGGGTTTATATCTCTGTATTAACCAGTGATTGGTTGAGGACTCCCCAGGTGAGGAAGGTGATGTGACTTTGGATGAGGTGACTCTCTTCCATCAGTACAATTTCTAAAGGACGTGGACAGCTAAGGGCTCTCTGCTGGAAGTACTTCCAGAGGCTGTAACAGAATGTATAATTGTCCTTTTCCCATTATTTCTGAATTTCAGCTGAAGGCCCCAGTTGGGCCTAAGCAATGGCAAATCACATATTTTAAAGAATGACATTTCCATGAGGGCTGGCTAAATGTTACATAGGCTGTTTGAAGTAGTTTGTGTCTACTACTTCAAACAGCCTATGTAAGAGAATGAGAGAAATTTAAAGAGAAAAGTTTTCTATGTCATATTCTTCACTCCCTTAAGACAAGAGACTTTCTAAAGAGATTAGTTTTTATTGTTGATGTTTTGTTTGTTTGTGCTGGTTTTTATTTTTTTCAAGGGAAGAGAATGGAATTTTATTCCCCAGCTGGATGCTTATTAAACTGCATAAATGTACTGTTATGCCTTATGCTACCCTTGCTGAACTTCAGAGCATTTGGAAAGGTATATTGACATAGAGACTGGTACCTGCATTTGGTCTGGGGAATTTTGAAGTATGAGGTAGGTTAGAGCTGTCCATTATAGCAGGAGGAGCAAAGAAGGCAGTTTTGGTATGAGTAGCATGAATGCAAATTTCTATGGGTCAAGTGAATCCATTGAAAATAGCCACTTCAGCCATCTAGGCAGGATCCTGTAGAAGGAGCTGGTTTGTGGAGTGTAAAGGTCTTAGGTGAAGGAGTCTGCGGGTTCACCACGGAGATGAGGGTGGAGGATGCAGAGCTGAGAGGGGTCATGAGAAGTCAGCAGGAAAGGTCATCACCTGTGTTAGCAGATGGTGCCCTGTAGAGGTCCTAGAGGGGGTCTCCAGACAAACCTCAACTGTTCTCTAGGAAAGAGCCTGCACTTAGAACCTGCCGTAATTGAGGACACAAGTGGCTTATACTAGCACTAGACAAGTAAGACTTTGACCTTTTCCTTTAACTCTCTCTCCACCAACTATTCTCACCTTCCAACTCTCTTCCACCCCCATGACCCTGGCAGTGCCAGTACCAGGTCAAATAGGAGAGGAAGAATAAGAGGCCAACAAACTTTCTCAAGCCACAGATCTGACCTGAGATGATGGAGTGGGGGCATAAGAGAGTAGGGGTGTCATTGTTTGAGTAGATACTGAATTAGATATGGTATTAAAATTTTGATTTAGTGTTAAACTGTAGTTTTCTAAACAATTACTGAATCTATTCACGATATTGCCAAGAAGTAGAAAAGGGTGATCTAATTTACTGCTTAAAAACAATGAGAGAGGACTTCCCTGGTGGCGCAGTGGTTGAGAGTCCGTCTGCCGATGCAGGGGACACGGGATCGTGCCCCGGTCCGGGAAGATCCCACATGCCGCGGAGCGCCTAGGCCCGTGAGCCATGGCCGCTGAGCCTGCGCGTCCGGAGTCTGTGCTCCGCAGCGGGAGAGGCCACAACAGTGAGAGGCCCGTGTACCGCAAACAAAATAATAAATAAAATAATAATAATAATTTAAAAAAGAGACACTGAACTGGATTGGGATGATCACCACTTGCCATGAGGTGGGTACAGGAAGGAGGGAGAATGTAGATGACTGAGGAGGGTGGGTCACAGGTGAACTTGTTATTTTATTTTATTTTTTGTTAGACAGCATCTCTATTCATTAGTAAGTCCCTTCCACCTTCATCCTTATAAAGATAATGGGATAATGATATATATATTTTTAAAGCAGGTTCTTTGGTCCCTTTGAAGGAAAGTGTTATGTAAGTCCATGGTGTTATTTTTGCCTAATCAAAGGGGAAAGTGTCAGGCTAACATCAAGGACAATGCTTTTGATAATTTTTTAAAAGGTTATGCATGCTACCTTTTATCCTGCAGTCAATTAGACATCCTCTTTTTTAAACATAAAGCTGAGAAGCTGATATTTCTCTTTTTAATGACATTTTCTTATTATGAAAAATTGAGCATATTTTCTAATGAATTATTAGAAAAGATCAACCACCTATCCATAAAAACTTTTAAGACCACTATCCCCTCCCTCCTGGCATTTTACAACATTTAAATTAGCTTGGTAATATTTTAAAATTCTACTCAGTTTAGAGTGTTTCCAAAAATACATAAATAAAGGTTTACCCTGAGGCTTCCAATTAGGCTAAAGCAAGTTTCATTTCACTGAAATGTTACTTCTTCTTTGACTTTTGAATATGATGATTGTTAAAAAATCTTTCTAGAGTCACATTATCATCCACTCATTTTCCTTTCTAAACAAGTTGGCCAGGCAACTAGTGAAATCAGTAACAAATCCTTGGACATAAATGAGGAACAGTCACGACTGAGAGGTCTGCACAAAGCACAGAATTTATCTCCTGTTCCAGCCATGTTCCCTTCCCTCAATTCTTTATTCACATCTAAATTTCCCAGAGGAGACACTCTGAAATTAAAAAGGGAAAATACTGTGTTCCTAGAAACTGCTCCAGTCATCAGATCACAAGCATATTTCTTTGGCACTCCTCTAATAGATTATAATCCCAAATGGAAGAGGGGTCTTCTCTAGTCTTCACCACAGAACACAGTGCACCACTGAACAGAGGACTCAGTGGGTAAGTAAGACTTGAATCAATGGACGACGAAGTTGCTGGGCAACTCAGTGGAGGTGGTAGCTGTGCCTGGCAGGAGGGACAAAAGGACATTTGGGGAAGTGATACCCACCAAAGAAAGCCAGAGTACCCAAAGGAATGGTGGAGTTCAACAGAAGTGCAGTAACAGAAGAAGGGGCACCTGGAGGAAATGGAAGTGGGAATCTAGGACACTCACCTAAGGAAGCAGTTCCTGGAGGAAAACTGCTCGACTGCTGGTACTGGGAAGTGTTGAGGCGCTTTCATTTAGTCTTTGGGGTAAGGGAAGAGCATCTCCAAAAGGAGGCAGAGCAGGAAGGGAAACTGCCATATGGTTGCTGGCTTCTCAGCTCCTGTGACACATTTCCTGGGGACTTCTGGATGGAGTGGGTGGAAGGAGGGGGACATTTTGCAGGAGAAAGAAATTCTGAAAGAGCAGGTGGGACAAGTGCCTGTGAGTGTGGCTTATTGATGTTGGTGAAATATAATGTTAATTTTGGGGTTGGCATCTTCTGGGGAAATAGGCCTTGGTACTCTAAGCAACTTTCTTCATAAAGTCTCAAATATCACGTAGGTTGGTTGGTTTGATTTTTTTTTTTTTTTTTTTTTTTTTTTTTGTTTTGGGGCCCCCCCCCGCTTGGGCCCCCCCAAGTGGCCATGGCTCACGGGCCTAGCTGCTCCGCGGCATGTGGGATCTTCCTGGGGCACGAACCCGTGTCCCCTGCATCGGCAGGCGGACTCTCAACCACTGCGCCACCAGGGAAGCCCTGGTTTGATTTTTGATAGCTACAGTAAGTTGGATTTTTTTTTTCTGGTTTTGTATTTTAATTATAGTCCAAAACAAACAAAAATTTGAAAAAAAATTATTGCAGCACATTGCAATAAAAAATAAAGAGGAGTCAAAAATTAATGTAAAGGTGAAAATTGAGTAGGAAATGAAAAGAGAATTATATTTTTTAAAAAACACAACAAAACTATGAGGTTTCACTATATGTTAACTACCACAGTTGGATGTAAAATAAGTTTTGAATATACTGGTAGTCAAAGCAAAGAGAAAATTATGATAGGTTGTATAATACCTTTACATTTTTAGGTGATATTACCTTCATTTAAAATTACTGTTTAACTCTTTTTAAGTGTTTTCTCTTACAAGCAACATACAGACACATCTCGTTTAAAGAATTCAAACAATACAAAATGTGTACAATAAAGTAAGAATTCTACTCTCCTTCTCTGTCAGAAATACTTTTAACATATGATATATGTCCTTGCATTCTTTATTCTACATATTTTTTGGCTGTCAATACATAAAAGTGAAGTCCTAGAGAGATCTGTATGAGAAGGCTTCCCTGTAGGGGTTCTAATTTGAGTGAGCCTTGTCCTTGAGGGTTGTAGTTCATATGTATGAAAAAAGAAAAGGAAGATGATGACTAAAATGCTAATATTTTCTTTGCATATAGAAGAATAATGATTTAGAATTTTTCAAAGGTCCCTGTATATTTCAAATATTCTACATTAACTACGTATTACATTTTAAATTTAAAAAAACCCAAAGTGTCAATTTAAATAAATAATACCAGTCAGTTTCTAAGGGCACAGATGCAAAAAGACTTTAAGCCAGAGGCTTAAATTTTAGGCCAGTTGGCAATGCTTGGATGGTAAAAAATCTGTTAGAAGTTTGCATAAATTTCTTGGCAGTACTACTATGCTGAATACAGCTAGTTTCTCCTTCAGCTTTATGAATAACCTGATTTCTTAATAGTCAATTCACAGTCCCAGTTCAGGATTTATTTTTTTTCTCCATACTCAGATTTAGTTCCACACAAATAGATTATTCAAGCACTGAGGGCCCAAAAACCAACTTCGAAGTCATGGAACTGGAGATATTCTTTTATAAGTCTCCATTAACTCTGTATAGATCATATAATATCATCTATATCCATTTGTTAAAGTTAAATTCTTTACAACATATGTTTGCTGAGCATCTACTATGTGCTAGACACTTTGCTAGACACCAACAATATCTAGCAAAAATAGATAAACATATCTTGTTTCAAGCCTGGTGATAAAAATCAGTTGGATGAGTGAAGGTTAATACTTTGAGGGGCTCTGGCATAGACAGAAGCAAAAAAAACTGAAGTAAGAGAGCTAATATGAATTCTAGTAAGGTAAAATTGCCTGTAGCCTGGTTTATTTCTCTTTCTTAGTAACTAATATTATAGATTCTTCATTACAGGACTGGTAAAAATATTTTAAAATTAACAAGGTAGGCTTTATAATTTTCCAATGTGTTTGAAGTCCTAAATGTTATGCTTTATAGCTAGGCTTTGGATGTAGATTTTTCCTCTGTTAGTAACTGTTCTCTAGACTTTGAATCAAAATTTTCTCTAACAGTTTCTTTTTTTTTTCTTTTTACTGATGAGCCTAAATTTGAAGCATAATTTCACCACCAAAGCCTCCTAGGCTCCATTCCACACCGCGATATAAGCTAAGGTCTTTCCGACAGCTCCATATTGTGGGTTGATATTTGTATAGCTCAAGTTTGCTGCATAGGTTCACAACCAAGCTGTGATTTGCATGCAATCCAAGTAGGGAGCTTGCTCCTTTGAAAAGAATTAAGATCCAGCTGAGAATTAGCTGATAAATACAAAAGATTTGCTTAACCAAGTAAAGTACTTAAAGGACGGCGAATACTTGTAAGAGTTTTATCCTTTTAATATTCATGAGGACTGATCCATGCAAGAGTTCTCTTAGGAGCTCCCCAAAATACTAATTACATGAAAGTAGGGATATTGGATCTGCTGCAGCTATTTTTTGGTAGATTACTTTGTAAAGAAGTTAACCCAGAATGAATGTTCTAACGCCTACTCAGAGTTCTAGCAACAGCAG
This sequence comes from Neophocaena asiaeorientalis asiaeorientalis, assembly GCF_003031525.2. Classification (NCBI taxonomy): domain Eukaryota; kingdom Metazoa; phylum Chordata; class Mammalia; order Artiodactyla; family Phocoenidae; genus Neophocaena; species Neophocaena asiaeorientalis. Next base: position 12,509,539 of record NW_020175528.1, read on the forward strand.
TTCTTTTCCAGAAATCTGAGCTCTGAGGAAAGCATTTTCTAGACTTGCAAAGCACAATGGCTTGAAGAAATCCAATGAAACTCACTTTGTTTTGGGAAATATTTGCCGAGTTGCATTGCACTAGAACTATAAGATTTATGTGAGTTATAACAGGCTTGAACACCTGAAGAAATCCTTAGCGTAGATCTCTTTTTTGAAGTTCTAAGAAATGAGTTGGTTTTTTTTATTCTTTTAGTTTCATTAATTTTACAGTGTAAATGTGCTGATTCACTTCTGTCTTGGCAAGGGCTTGATGAAACGTTTGTACTAATGTCATTTAAAATTGTGAACTTGTTCATCGTCTGTGTATTTTAAGCTTTACATCCAAATAACCTTTAACTTTGAAAACTTGAGGTGGTAGTGAAAATTAATAACTTGTAGCTTCTTGTTTAAGTTCTGAGATTTAATAAGTAGGAGAGATAAGGAATTACTCTTTACACCATCGTGACTGACTATTCTCAATCACTATTGAAAGCAGAACATATAGAAACAGAGGAAGGAAATAAACTTCTAAATAAGAGCTAATGGGGACTATGGAAATTTGTAGGATCCAGAATGTTTAACTGAGGTTAACTGGTTTCAGATTAATTCCTTCCCCTGTAAGTGATAAATAATTTGAATTTATGGATGAACACTGATATAAGTTTAGATATTACAAATGTAGTATGATTTCCTAGATAAATGAGGAGGTTTTCTGTAGTGAGCTGACCATCGGTCTGAAAGTGTGGTAAATTACTTTCAGGAAAATAGGGTCACTGGCCCATCGCAACATTTGAGCAAGCAATTTTAGGGGCCATGTTGTGAAAAGAAAGAAAAATCTTCAGAATTAAAATTTAGGTTCTAGGCTGTAATTTAATTGCCAGTCTGGCTTGGCAATTTGTTAATGGGCTCAGTGGGAATGTTTTAAGAATATGGATGAGAAAAGGGTGGTGCCTAGGGAACAGAAAGAAAATACCAGATGAGGTACAAGGAACCCAGGATTCAGTAACAGTAATGGAAGCTTAATCTTAAGAACTCATTAAGAATCTTATCTAAGTTCCTATTAACAGGCTTTGGAGACTGCCCAAACTCTTACATAGAAAGGAGGAAGGATAGATATGAATTACAATTGATAGTAAATAACTGATTTAAACATGTGTTGGCTGATACCTGTAATTACTACTTTAGATATTTTCTGTTGGTTACTTATTTTTTTAAAGCATGTATTCAACCATGATAAGTTAAATTCCATATGTGAGGTGATACGGGGAGGACCTATGATACCACAGCGTCATTTATTACTGTGGCTTTTCCCTAGCGCTTTTATGTGATCTAAATTCTGTGGCATGTTGGCAACAGTTCATGCCTCCTCTCACAGAGTGTGTGCCTGTGATGTTTGAGAGATAATGTGGTTTCGGGTTGTGAAATCTTACTTTCATCATGAATTTATGCTTTTCACCCACACCCACACACCCCTATCTCCAGTCATCCCAAACTGGGGACTGTTTCTCCAGGAACTGCTGACTTTTGTTTATAGTTTCCGTTGACTTCAAGTATCTTTGATAATTCATTTTCACAAAGTTTCAATCTGAATCAGGCTCAGACAAAGAACGACTCTACTGCCTAGAGACTAGGAATCCTAAAGAGAGCTCTGAGTCTGGCCTGAGGGAAAAAGAAATTTTAGGGGCAAGAGAAGGTGAGGGGGCAAATAACAGGTACTGTCTGAAGGGGACTACCCCCGAGGGATCAGGCCTAACAAATGTAATCAAACATAAGTTTCCGTCATTCACAGGATGTGTACATGTGAATTTTCTCCTAGGGGTTTTCCTCTCCCTACTTTTTTGGTTACCTTTCTTACATGGCCTTTGTAGGTGTTGCTGTGACTGCCACATTATCGTTCTATGCTGAACTAAACAAGTAACACAAATCCCATGTTGATGTTTAGCTCATACCCTTCATTCCATCACTCTGTAGAATAGTCATGTAATTGAACAGAGTGTGTATGACTCTCTTATTTCCCCTCCTCACATCTTCCTTGCATTGTCCCAAACTCCTCCAGCTCTTGAACCATTTTAAATCTTTCTCTAAACCATTTCTAATCTTTCTCTTTAACCATTTTAAACCTTTCCTGATATAGGTCACTACCAGTGCCAGCAACTCAACAAAATAATGCTTTCACTATATATCACTGCTTTGTTTAAAAGCCTACTGACACTCCCTGTTACTTATAAGATTTGGTCTATTTTTCTTTTTTAAAATTCAGCCCTCCTGTGCTTACTAAAACATCTTTCTAGTCCTCTCTCCTACGACTTCTGTGGTTCTCTGACCTAGCTGATAATTAAAACCCCCTGGCAAACTTTTTAAAAGAGCAGTTTCCCAGGGCCTGACCTCTAGAGCTCGGTTTAAGTGGCCTGGGGTGTGGCCTGAAGGACAAGTATTTTTCTCTTGCTTTTAACTTATGTATTTCTAATTTGGAGCCAGGCTTGAGAACCACTTATCCAAGCTAGTGGTCCCAGACCAGTAGCATATGCATCACCTGGGAACTTGTTAGAAATGCAAATTATTGGACCCCACCCCAGATCTCGTGAATCAGAAACTCTGGGGGTGAAACCAGCAACCAGTATTTTAACAAGATCCTGACATACTTCAAAGCTGTGCTGTCCAATATGCTAGCCACTAGCCACCTGCGACTATTGAGCACTTGAAAAGTGGCTAGTCCAAACTGAGATGGGCTATAATGTCAAGTACACAATAAATTTAAGACCTAGTACAAAAACAGGATGTAAAAGTGACATAAATGATATTTTAAATTAATCAAATGTTGAAATGATAACATATTGGGCAGGTTAGGTTAAATAAAATGTATCATTAAAATGAATTTTACCTATTTCATTTTTTAATGTGCCTGCTAGAGAAATTACATATATGGCTTGCGTTAAATTTCTCTTGGACGACACTGATCTAAAATTTGAGAACCACTGATCTATGCTATCAATATTTTCTATACAGACTTTTTTTCCACAATAGTTTAACCAAAACACAGAGTGGCTTTTTGATTCCACACCTCTGCACCTTTCATGCATCATTCCCATCATTAGACCATCCTTCTTACCCCTCCATATTTGAACGACTCTGCCTGCCTCTTCCAGGCTGAGCTTTTCAGGTCTTTTTATTTCAGAAGTATCTCCTAGCCACTCTAGCCTATGACAGCTCTCTTTCTCTATTTTTGTAGTTCCCGATTCCAGAACGTAAGGGAGATTCATAAAGGGAACAATTATGATTGGAGAATTCATAGAAAGGGGGCAGCTGTGCTCAATCTTCAAGGATGGTGGAATCACTAAAAGGTGAAAGAGGAGGGTACCAGGCTGTCAGACTGAGGTAGCGAGGTCAGGAGTTCCTGGACATCAGAACCCATTCTCCCCCGCCCCCCGATTTGCATCCCCCATAGTGCAGGTCAGGGTGTGTCCCACAAGGTAGGAGCCCAACAGATATGTGGCTGGTGAAAGTGATGGACCTTAGAGGCTAGAGTGAGGGAAGGACAACTGCTAGAAAAGTGGATAAAAGCCACAGGATCCAAGAATGAGGCCTCTTTTTGAAAAAAAAAAAAAAAAATCTCTTCATGTTTCCATTTACTGAGATGGTGACAGAAAATTCAAAGGGTAATTGGTTTCAGTAACTTGTAGAGTTTTGTGATGATGGGAATAGGGTGGCAGTAGAGAGCGCATTTCATTGTAGTTCAGTAATACTTTAGGGGATTTTTCTTACATGTTTCCTATGTTCTATTTTACATCAGGTACAATTGGGTGTAAGAGAGACTAGATGACATCAAAACACTACTTTCTGCTCTGGACTCTACTGCCTACACCATGCAAGGCAAACCCATAACAGTGGAGGAGAGGTAATCCCTTCTCTATTCTATTTAAAATTCCACGATACTCTCGCCTTGCAGCATTATTCTACTTTCTCAGCATTCTCTTTCTTGTCATTTCCCACCATCACGTAATATAAAAACAGAAAAAAGAACGATGCTGTTAGGGTTGTGAAATGGGAGATTCTAAAGTAGAAAAATAAACACTAACCATGCTTCTCCCTATACGTAACTAGTTTGCTAACTCTCAGACCACTCTAGTACATGAATTCATTTCATTCTTTCTCTAATCATACAATTTTATAAAGTTAATGTTTAACATTTCTCAGAGAGAACCATTTAAACCACCAGACATCCCAGATGCTTTAACAGTTGCTTCAAGCACTTCAAAAAGTTCTTGCATGAAAACATGGATTTGATCTTTGTAGGCTCCTCAGGGAAACAAGCAGTACTTTCTGAATTGATCAGAACTTTCTGCCTCCAGAATCATTTAATCCTCATTAATAGGAAGAGAAATATCTACTTGCGAATACTTCCTAAGACTCAAATAGTGATGTTTTAAATTCAATCAAGATACATGAGTCCCAAGACAACGAAGTACCTAGGTATGATACTATCAAGTTAAAAATTACCCATTTCTCATCACCACCTTGAAAAAAAAGCTAAAAAAAAAATGAACCTACTTGCAAATGAACCTGTAAAATACCACCAACCAAGCATGAGATTGGGATAAAGCATTTCATCAAAATGTCTATAGATCATTTCTTTAAGGTGTAGATGAGTATCTTGCAAGTTATCACAAGGTGCACATTTTCATAGTCACAGTGGGGAGAAATGTGATAATATCTTGCTAGATGTTTTTTGTGATGAGGAAATGTGATCAATAAAAAAATATAAAAGGGTAGATTTGAAATGCAGAAATCAATTTTAAGTGACGAATGAAAGATGAAAGAATAAGTTATGTAGTTTCCAAAACCTGTGTGCTCTCTTGGTCTATTTAACTTTTTATACCTTTTTTACCCAACTGTCATTTTGGTTTCCATTTCCCAGGAACATTCTATGGTATTGCCAAGTTGTGTTACTGACATAGGTTTTCAAGATCAAGAATGGCTCTATCAATTCTCTTCTCTTTTCCAAAGATGACTGAAAGTTGTAAGTCTCTCTGCCACCCTCCACCGCCCCCCCCCCACAATTTTCTGTAAATAGAATTTTACTCCTTTAGAAAGTAGCAAAGGTAAGAAGGTAGAGGGGATATCTGTATATCCTCATAATATTCACCAGAAATAATAATAAAAACTGTACTTATAAATCTACTTCCTTATGTGAAACAACCTTTGGGGTTGCAAATTGGCTCTGGAACCCCTGGTCACAACTAGTTCGGGTAGCTGCCACTTCAGAGACTCACTGTCCTAACCAGCTTTCCTTACCCAAATCCAAAGAATCACTAATTGCAGAAAATCTGATATCTGAACACTGTTCTCAGACAGTGGAGCTCACCTTCCTAAGAGTAGCTGCCCTCAGGTTCTCTAGGGGGTACCCAGTTAATCTTCTGTTGACTCTGAGATCTATTTCCCAAACTTCTCCTTCCCCGGATTGAATGGCAAGGAATGACGTTCCCCAGGCTCTTGGTAGGTTCGTTTATCCAACTGGAGGCAAGATTGGGGTCAGGAGTAGGAAGATGGCAGTGGTGTTTTTCCTTCTTTTTTTTTTTTTTTTTTCTGATTTTCATGGCATTTATGGCAGCATCTCTTCCATAGTTCTGATTTCTGCCAGGCAGCCCCTCTTCCTGTAGTCCCAGCTCTTTCTAGTCAATGCCCGCCACGTCTACATCCCACAAAATAGCCTGGCTTGTGGGCTCTTATAATACCACTTCCTCTGATTGTCTCTCCAGGCCTAGGAATGATAGCTTCTTCCTGTTTTTGCCAAACTCTGGGTGGCCTCACCATCCCCTCACAGGTGTCTCTGTTTTTCCACCAGCTGTTGCAGGAGATACTCTAGCCCCTTCTAGGTCCCCTTACTGGCCTGGTGTACCCGTCACCCTGCTACTATGAGTTTTGACTGCTGAGAGCTCAAAACTAGTCCCTTTCTATGAGACTCGTCTGACGGGAGCTGACAGAGCAGCCACGGCCAATACTGATGGTTATGAAACACCCTCTTTGTCAAGGAAGGGACAATTGTGTGGTGGGGTTTATGATCCAGAGCCTTCCCTCTGTATCAGGCCAAGGCTGTGCATGACTCGAGCCACATATCCTTGCTTGGTTCTTTCTTTTCGTCTATCCTGATTTGCTCTCTCCCTCACAAGCTCTTCTTAACGAGCACACCTTCAGAAGAATCACATGCTTGTCACCCAAATCCTTGTCCCAAGCTGTCATTTCAGGGTGATCCAAACTGAGGAAGCTGCATAATTAAACCCCTCTGTTTGGAAGTCTTAGAGTAGTTTGTGTTTTCCTGACTGTGTCCTGAATGATACAGACAGCTAAAGTAACACTCAGCATCTCACTTGCTAGAAAAAAGCACAATGATAATACACGCTTGGGTATTCTAGTACAAAAGCCATCTCATACCCACTACTCATTTGATTGTCTTCACCTCTCTCTGAGGTACAGCTTCCCCTCATTGTCTCCCTCTAATCTCAATGGTTTTCTTTTCATTCCTTTAATATGGTATATTTTTCCCACCCCAGAGTAGTTTCCAAATGCTCTTAATTTTTCTGGAATGGGGTAAGGGATATTAGGTGAATTGTGTACACGACAACTCAACCAGGAGATAGAACTGGGTCATAAAGATTTTCTGAGACCCAGGACAGTGAGTTTTCTGTTGCCCCACATCCTTCTAATTAGGAAGCAGTGATGCAGAAAACAATTTTTAAAGAGGAAATTAACACAATCAAGTAACAAGGTATTGGAGGTTACACTGCTAACTTACTGTTTTGTATTGAGAAGTAAATTATCTCTCCTTGATGCTCCTTTAGGGACATTAGATCTCTCTGACAGGAAGAGCAGGGGCCTACATAAAACTCGGCCTCCTAGGGGAATTCTCACTGGCATCCTTATCTTCTCCTCCAGGCAAGGGAATATACCCACCAGTGTGATTCTGTGGGATCCCTGACAAGTGAGCTACTGGGTGGTGGTCATACTTCCACTGAGGAGGGCAGCCAACCACTGCCTCCCTCTCCACCCCAACTTCCATCATCATTCTGCTTACTCTCAACTTCAAATGGGTGAGCTCTGCCACGCCCCTGCCCCTTCATGGTTCTTTGATCTCTGTAACTCCACTGGCTTTCACATTCACTTACCCTTGTCATGATTTGGAGGTCTCTTCCTTTGAAACATTAAACTTCAATAACTCACCATCAAACCACAATCTCATATCTTTCCAGCTCTTACTTCATCACCCTAGCATACTCGTTAGTCTCATAAAATTAAATTTACTTGGTTTTTTTCCAATTTCTCATCGATTTGTCACCTTCACTTTGATCCTGACCTTGCTTAGACTCTATGATCTATGGTGTTCAACTATAAAGAGCACAGTAATCTATGGAGTTGAACTATCCTCTTGACAATATCCTCAGCTCCCATACTCCCTTTCCATCTCTACCCTCGTGGCAATATTCCAGCCTAGAAATCTACAACTTCTCTTCTCAGCTCCTATACCCAGGTAACTGAGTACTACTGAGGAAGCCAGTACTCACCATGGCACTATCAGCAGATAGAAGTCTCCTATTTCAGTTGGACAACTGTAATCATTAAGTATGAAATTACCTAAAACATATGTATGCTCACACATCATTCCAGTCTGTTGATGATATGTCCCTCCTGTTCAAAGTCAAATGAGCCCAGACAAGATATCCCCTCCCATGAGCTCACTGAGAACATGTACCATGTTTTATCCCTATTTTATTAATATTAGAACGTGGAACATGGTAGGTAGTAAGTGTTCTATTTAATGATTCACTCTCTTCTCTGCATTTTTCCGTAAGTTGTATCATATTTATTTATGTCTACCTACCTTACTAAGCTGTGACTTCCTTCAGGACAGGGATTGTTTCTTAGTCATATTTTATCCCTTGTACCTGGCAATGTCTACAGCATAGTAGGTATGAGTGAACAAGGTGAGAGGAAATTAATACTTTAGTGACACAGTCATCTTTGTGTATTTAAATAATATTAGCTGTGTTGATAAATGGATATCTAAATGAGGAAATTAGTAACCTAAGTCCAAGTGTACAGTTATGATAGCTCAATGAGTTCTAAGTTGCTTTATTACCAAATAAATTTAGATAATTATTTTCATCTCAAATTCAAGTCAATTCATTAAAAAAACTAATGAGATGATTTTTAGCCTGAGAATGATCTGAGAGCCCCACATTTTCTTTTGCCTGGGTTCCCTTTAACACCACTTGATAGAACTGAAGACACCTATGCACAGGTGTAAGTTCTCATCATGAAACCTACTTTATCTTCTTCTCTTTGATTATTTAGTTTAGTTGCTTATATAGTTTCCTTTAGGATACCCTGCTTGGTGTGTATTTTCTTTCTTATTATCATAACAGAAATCATCAAAGAATTATAACTCCTACTACCTAATCCATTATTTCAGTCTACTTACTGCTGGCCATTGCTCAATCATGCACACATAATCAGTGCTTAATCATGGCGCACACGCACACACACACACACACACATGCGCGCGCATATGATATAGAGAATAAAACTAAGATTTTGGCCCCAGACCTTCAAGATGGTGGAGGAGTAAGATGTGGACATCACCTTCCTCCCCACAAATACATCAGAAATACATCTACATGTGGAACAACTCCTACAGAACATCTACTGAACGCTGGCAGAAGGCCTCAGACTTCCCAAAAGACAAGAAAATCCCCACATACCTTCATAGGGCAAAAGAAAAAACAGAGACAAAATAATAGGGACAGGACCTGAACCTCTGGGAGGGAGCTGTGAAGGAGGAAATGTTTCCACACACTAGGAAGCCCCTTCACTGGTAGAGACGGGGTTGGGTGGGTGGGGGAAGCTTCTGAGCCACTGAGGAGAGCACAACAACAGGGGTGAAGAGGGCAAAGCGGAGAGATTCCCACACAGAGGATCGGTGCTGGCCGGCACTCACCAGCTCGAGAGGCTTGTCTGCTCACCCGCCGGGGCGTGCGGGGCTGGGAGCTGAGGCTCGGGCTTTGGAAGTCGGATCGCAGGGAGAGGACTGGGGTTGGTGGTGTGAACACAGCCTGAAGGGGGTTAGTGCGCCACAGCTAGCTGGGAGAGCGTCTGGGAAAAACTCTGGACCTGAGACGCAAAAGACCATTGTTCTGGGGTGTGCGAGGAGAGGGGATTCTTTCTCTGTCTGACCAGAGAAGGCAGAGCACTGCTTAAACGAGCTCCAGAGACAGGTGCGAGCTGCCACTATCAGTTCGGACATCAGAGACAGGCATGAAATGCTAACTCTGCTGCTGCAGCCACCAAGAATCCTGTGTGCAAGAACAGGTCACTATCCACACTCCTCCCCCAGGAGACTGTGCAGCCCGCCACTGCCAGGGTCCCGTGATCCAGGGACAACTTCCCCAGGAGAACACATGGCGTGCCTAAGGCTGTTGCAATGTCACACCAGCCTCTACCTCTGAAAGCTCGCCCCGCATTCCAATTATAACTACCATACCCCTCCCTCCCCGCAGCATGAGTGAGCCAAAGCCCCCTAATCAGCTGCTGCTATAACGCTGTTGTGTCTGGGTGGGTTAGAACAGAAGCCTTAGGGCAACCTACGCGAAGAAGTGGGGTCAAAACCAAACCTGAACTCCAGGAGCTGTGTGAACAAGAAGAGAAAGCGAAATCTCCCCAGCAGCCTTAGGAGCAGCGGATTAAATCCCCATAGTCAACTTGAGGCACCCTGGATCTGTGGAATACCTGAAAAACAAGAAATCAAACCAAAACTGAGACGGTGGATTTTGGAAGCAACTGTAGACTTGGGGTTTGCTGTGTGCGACTGACTTATTTCTGACTTTTACGTTTATCTTAGTATAGTTTTTAGCTCTTGTTATCATTGGTGGATTTGTTTATTGGTTTTATTGCTCTCTTCCTTTTTTTTAAATTACTTTTTTACTTTAATAATTTTTTATTATTTTTTTTACTTAAAAAATTTTTTTTTCTTTCCTTTTTTCTCCCTTTTCTGCTGAGCCGTGTGGCTGACAGGGTCTTTGTGCTCCAGCCTGGTGTCAGGCATGAGCCTCTGAGGTGGGAGAGCTGACTTCAGGACAGTGGTCCACCAGAGAGCTCCCAGCCCCCTGTAATATCAACTGGCAAGAGCTCACCCAGAGATCTCCACCTCAACACTAAGACGCAGCTCTACCCAACAGCCAGCAAGCTCCAGTGCTGGATGCCCTATGCCAAGCACCTAGAAGGACAGGAATACAACCTCACCCATTAGCAGAGAGGCTGCCTAAAATCATAATAACTTCACAGACACCCCAAAACACACCACCAGACAAAGCCCTGCACATCAGAAAGATAAGATCTAGTCCCATCCACCAGAAACCAGGCACCAGTCCCCTCAACCAGGAAGCCTACACAAGCCACTGAACAAACCTTACCCACGGGGGAAGACAACAAAAACAATGGGAACTACGAACATGCAGCTTGTGAAAAGGAGACCCCAAACACAGTAAGTTAAGCAAAATGAGAACACAGAGAAATATGCAGCAGATGAAGGAGCAATGTAGAAACCCACCAAACCAAACAAGTGAAGAGGAAATAGGCAGTCTACCTGAAAAAGAATTCAGAGGAATGAGAGTAAACATGATACAAAACCTTGGAAATAGAATGGAGAAAATATAAGAAATGACTAACAAGGACCTAGAAGAACTAAAGAGCAAACAAACAATGACGAAAAACACAATTAATGAAATTAAAAATTCTCTAGAAGGAATCAATAGCAGAATAACTGAGGCAGAAGAATGGATAAGTGACCTGGAATATAAATTAGTAGAAATAACTACTGCAGAGCAGAATAAAGAAAAAAGAATGAAAAGAATTGAGGACAGTCTCAGAGACCTCTGGGACAACACTGAACGCACCAACATTTGAATTATAGGGGTCCCGGAAGAAAAAGAGAAAAAGAAAGGGTATGAGAAAATATTTGAAGAAATTATATTTGAAAACTTGCCTAACATGGGAAAGGAAATAGTCAATCAAGTCCAGGAAGTACAGAGAGTCCCATACAGGATAAATCCAAGGAGAAACACACCAAGACACATATTAATCAAACTATCAAAAATTAAATACAAAGAAAAAATATTACAAGCAGCAAGGGAAAGCAACAAATGGCATACAAGGGAATCCTCATAAGGTTAACAGCTGATCTTTCAGCAGAAATTCTGCAAGCCAGAAGGGAGTGGCAGGACATATTTCAACTAATGAAAGGGAAAAATCTACAACCAGGATTACTCTACCCAGCACGGATCTCATTCAGATTGAACAGGGAAATTAAAACCTTTACAGACAAGCCAAAGCTAAGAGAATTCAGCACCACCAAACCAGCTTTACAACAAATGCTAAACGAACTTCTCTAGGCAGGAAACACAAGAGAAGGAGAAGACCTAAATAACAAACCCAAAGCAATTAAGAAAATGGTAATAGGAACATACATATTGATAACTACCTTAAATGTAAATGAATTAAATGCTCTAACCAAAAGACACAGACTGGCTGAATGGATACAAAAACAAAGCCCATGTCTACAACAGACCCACTTCAGACCTAGGGACACATACAGACTGAAAGTGAGTGGATGGAAAAAGATATTCCATGCAAATGGAAATCAAAAGAAAGCTGGAGTAGCAATTCTCATATAAGACAAAATAGACTTTAAAATAAAGACTACTACAAAAGACAAAGAATGACACTACATAATGATCAAGGGATCAATCCAAGAAGATTTAAAAATTGTAAATATTTACACACCCAACACAGGAGCAACTCAATACATAAGGCAAATGTGAAAACAATAAAAGGGGATATCAACAGCAGCACATTAATGGTAGGGGACTTGAACACTCCACTTTCACCAATGGACAGATCATCCAAAATGAAAATAAATAAGGAAACACAAGTTGTAAATGACACATTAGACCAGATGGACTTAGTTAATATTTATAGGACTTTCCATCCAAAAACAACAGAATACACTTTCTTCTCAAGTGCTCATGGAACATTCTCCAGGATAGATCATATCTTGGGTCACAAATCAAGCCTTGGTAAATTTAAGAAAATTGTAATCGTATCAAGCAACTTTTCCGACCATAAGGCTACGAGACTAGATACCAATCACAGGAAAAAATCTGTAAACAGTACAAACACATGGAGGCTAAACAATATGCTAGTAAAACACCAAGAGATCACTGAAGAAATCAAAGAGGAAATCAAAAAATACCTAGAAACAAATGACAATGATAACACAATGACCCAAAACCTAAGGGATGCTGCAAAAGCAGTTCTAAGAGGGAAGTTTATAGCAATACAATCCTACCTCAAGAAAGAAGAAAAATCTGAAATAAACAACCTAAGCTTACACCTAAAGCAATTAGAGAAAGAAGAAAAAAAAAGAAATCCAAAGGTTTCTTTGGCAGAAAGAAAGAAATCATAAGATCAGATCAGAAAGAAATGAAAAAGAAATGAAGGAAACAAGTATGAAATGAAAAAGAAGTAACAACTGTCGCTGAAGAAGTACAAAGGATCATGAGAGATTACTACATGCACCTCTATGCCAATAAAATGGACAACCTGGAAGAAATGGACAAATTCTCAGAAAGGTATAATCTTCCAGGACTGAACCAGGAAGAAATAGAAACATGAACAGACCAATCACAAGTAATGAAATTGAAACAGCGATTAAAAATCTTCAACAGGGCTTTCCTGGTGGCACAGTGGTTGAGAGTCCACCTGCCAATGCAGGGGACACAGGTTCGTGCCCCAGTCTGGGAAGATCCCACATGCTGCGGAGCGGCTGGGCCCATGAGCCATGGCCGTTGAGCCTGCGTGTCCAGAGCCTGTACTCTGCACAAGGCCACCATCACTCTGATACCACAACCAGACAAAGATGTCACAAAAAAAGAAAACTACAGGCAAATATCACTGATGTACCTAGATGGAAAAATCCTCAACAAAATACTAGCAAAGAGAATCCAACAGCACATTAAAAGGATCATACACCATGATCAAGTGGGGTTCATCCCAGGACTGTAAGGATTCTTCAATATATGCAAATCAATCAATGTGATACACCATATTAACAAATTGAAGCATAAAAACCATATGATAATCTCAATAGATGAAGAAAAAGCTTTCAACAAAATTCAACACCCATTTATGATAAAAACTCTGCAGAAAGCAGGAAGAGAGGGAACTTACCTCAACATAATAAAGGTCATATACGACAACCCCACAGCCAATATCAGTCTCAATGGTGAAGAATTGAAACCATTTCCTCTAAAATCAGGAAGAAGACAAGGATGCCCACTCTCACCACTATTATTCAACATAGTTTTGGAAGTTTTAGCCACAGCAATCAGAGAAGAAAAAGAAATAAAAGGAATCCAAATCAGAAAAGAAGAAGTAAAGCTGTCACTGTTTGTAGATGACATGATACTATACATAGAGAGGTCTAAAGATGCTACCAGAAATCTACTAGAGCTAATCAGTGAACTTGGTAAAGTGGCAGGATACAAGATTAAGGCATAGAAATCTCTTGCATTCGTATTCATTAATGATGAACATTCTGAAAGAGAAATTAAGGAAACACTCCGATTTACCATTGCAACAAAAAGAATAAAATACCTAGGAATAAACCTACCTAAGGAGACAAAAGACCTGTATGCAGAAAAGTATAAGACCCTGATGAAAGAAATTAAAGACAATACAAACAGATGGAGAGATATACTATTTTCTTGAATTGGAAGAATCAACATTGTGAAAATGACTCTACTTCCCAAAGCAATCTACAGATTCAATGCAATCCCTATCAAACTACCAAGTTAACACAGATATATGGAATCTAAAAAAAAACATGGTTCTGATGAACCTACGGCCATGACAGGAATAAAGACACAGACGTAGAGAATGGACTTGAGGACACAGGGAGGGGGAAGGGTAAGCTGGGACGAAGTGTGAGAGTATCACTGACATATATACCCTACCAAATGTAAAACAGCTAGTGGGGAGCAGCTGCATGGCATGGTGAGAATAGCTTGGTTCTTTGTGACCACCTAGAGGGGTGGGATAGGGAAGGTGGGAGGGAGATGCAAGAGGGAGGGGCTATGGGGATGTATGTATACGTACAGCTGATTCACTTTGTTAAATGGCAGAAACTAACGTAACATTGTAAAGCAATTATACTCCAATAAAGATGTTTTTGAAAAAAATAAGAATGCAAAAAAAAAAAAAGATTCTGGCGCATTTACAATTGCCTTGTATACAAACTTCCCAGGTCTTTTCTAGATTTAAATAAGCCACAATCAAACCTCTAGATACTGCATTTGCTTATCTGAGGTCTCCACCCAGACCACTCAATAAATGTTCTTCAGGAATCTGACTTTTTTTTTTTACTGCAGAATAATCTCACCTTGAACTCCTACTTTACCACAAGCCTCTCAAGAATGTCAGATGAGAACAGAGCTCTTTTCCTCTTGTAAAAATCCAAGCTTCTGGTGACTTGTGAAACAAGAAACTATGCTCTTAGCACAAGGGCACTTGATGATTCCCCAACATAGTCCATCCTTGATTATTCAGGAGTGTAGGTATGTACTTCTGAGTTTTCTACAGTATATAATTCTAGGTTGAATTTTCCCTTTTGCCATGTACAGCTCTAGATTATCTCCCCTTATATCGTTTGTGTGTGGTAAGGGTTTACAAGCTTTAAAAACATTAACCTAGTAAAAATAAATTAGAGAGCAAATATGTTGCCCCCAAATCATACAGGACACTCAAAACCGAAAGTAAGGTGTTTGGTGCACTTCCCAGATTCCCCTTCAGGACGGAAGCACTCATTCTCCTAATCTAGAGGTCTATGGCCTGCTGAGCTCTCACAGCAGTCTCTCTCCAGGAATTGCCCTTGAGTGAAAAAGAGCTGTTTTGCCCAATGTTATAAGTAATCCACATCCAATGACTCTTCAGTGTAGGAAGTTACAAAACTGACCTCTTATCCTCTCCCGCCCCCCGACCCAATACACACACAATTTGGGTAGGTCATTCCAGTTTCAGAGCTCCCCACGTGATCAGCTGAGACCTCTGTTGCAACTGTTTTCAGTTTAATTTCTCCCTCTGCCAAACCCTGTTTCCTTTACACCCTTATGGGTGTTACTCCTGAGAGTATCTCCAAAAAACCACCTGGATGCAATTCTCCAGTTCCGGGTCAGTTTCTTAGGGAATCCAACCAAAGGTTGTTAATGCAATGAGAGATCCTAGAAAGGAGACTCTGATGATTTTGGAGCTGGGTCACCTACCAGTAGGCTGGCAATAAGGACCCTATCACTGGTGATAGGTAGATTATGGGTAGCCCCTGGCCTACTGTAGTGGTGAAATTGTTAAACTGTCATAGGTGGTAAACTGGTTGGAGAACAGGAAATATCCCAGGCATTATAAAGTTGAGGGAAAAACATTAATTGTAAGAAAAGGGGAACCAAACGGCTCTTCCCAGCAATGCCTTTAAAGGGTAGCAGAATATGCCACTCCAAAATACTGTAGGAGTTCAGGACATGCCACCCTAAAATATGCCACTTTGGTATATTGTTTATTTTGAGCTGTAAGCACTTGAAAAACAGCAAATGCAGGAAGAGGCTTTCTCTGAACTCCCCTTATTTGCCTAAAGACAGATCCTCCAAAAGGGATTCAACTGTCATAGATCCCCTCCCTGGGAATTACATCCACCAGGGGAGATAGACTCATCACAGGAGAGAAGAATAGACGGTGACACTACACCCAGACAAACTTTGTCACAAAATATCATACCTGCCATCTATTCTTCTAAAGCCTCGTTCACCTTTCCTAAAAATTATTTATCTTCCCTAAGAGTCCCATATTCCCCACCCTTTTCTCTATTAAGATGGCATTTAAGTCTAGAATCTAAGTTGCCTTGGAAAGTTACTCATTTTTCCCTGAGTATCTACCATGTATACACGTTAAATTTTTGTTTGTTTTTCTTTTCTTAATCTGTCTTTTATTACAGGAGTCTCAGCAAAACTTCAAAAGGGTAGAGGGAAAATTATTTTTTATTCCATACTCATTGGAGAACAATAATGAAAGGCTGAGGGTGATTAATCATCAAGTTAGGGCAAAATATGAAAGTTTATTGGTCTCCCGGGTGGCTGAACACACATATATACACACATATATATATACCTATATACACATATATATATACACGCCTCCTGCTGTGAAAGGGCAGAAAACCTTGAAGAGTTAATTATAAGGGTAGTGGATCTCTGGACAAAGTTGAGTTCTTCACCCCTGCAAGGCAAGTCTATTGTGCTAATGTTAGATTTGGTTAGGCAGGAATGAGTTCCGGAGACTTGTGATGGGGACATCTAAGTTGACACTAAGGAACATGGCCTAGGTTTTTCTGGACAGTCTGCTTCTGTATCAATGGACCAATTCTCCCCATTGAAAATTATCATTCCCTCTTTGCTTGAGAAACAATTCAAAAGCCATTGTTTTGCAAAGAAATATGCAGCTTTCTCCCTTCCAATCTACCTACACCTTTTCTCCTGGCCACCAAACAATGAAAACTATAGTCAAGAGACAAGATGATGTGGTCTGGGAAGTGATGGGTCTGTTAAGGGAGGAAAGGACTTAGAAAACACATACTGTCAGGAGCTAGGAGGGTAGTCTGTTGACTTGGATGTGACACAGGACATAATATGCTGGCAAGGACTCTGGCAATCAGTGCCAGTGTGTTACTTGTAGGCTTTTAGAAGCCTGGAAAAAAGGGATGGCCCTTACTAATTGAGCTAGAAATCCCAAACTGCCATGCAAACAGTGGAAAGAGAGATCAAAAGGCTTAGAGAAGTGAACATGCTAGAGTGGATATGTTACATAAGGTCCGAATGTGTACCAGCTGCCTATGTTCTGTGGGAGGGCCCAGAGAACACACTATTTACCAATCTGATAGGAAATGTGCTGGTGAGAGAACAAGCATCACTGAATAACTTAGTGTCTTTCAGCAGAAGACCAATGCTCATGGTAGGTTTCTTCATAGCAATGAGGATGACTGGACCCCAACATAAAAAGGCAGGTGGTGGGGGCTTCCCTGGTGGCGCAGTGGTTGAGAGTCCGCCTGCCGATGCAGGGGACACGGGTTCATGCCCCGGTCCGGGAAGATCCCACATGCCACGGTGCGGCTGGGCCTGTGAGCCATGGCTGCTGAGCCTGCGCGTCCGCAGCCTGCGCGTCCAGAGCCTGTGCTCCGCAATGGGAGAGGCCCGCATAATGCAAAAAAAAAAAAAAAATGCTTTTTCTTATGATAGACTACTCTTTTAAACTTTGGATATTGGGGTAAACCATCTGCTAACTGTACAGACATAAAATTCTTAGTGCTGGGCTTCCCTGGTGGCGCAGTGGTTGAGAGTCCGCCTGCTGATGCAGGCGACACGGGTTCGTGCCCCGGTCCGGGAAGAATCCACATGCCGCGGAGCAGCTGGGCCCGTGAGCCATGGCCGCTGAGCCTGCGCGTCCAGAGCCTGTGCTCCGCAAGGGGAGAGGCCCGCATAAGGCAAAAAAAAAAAAAAAAAAAAAATTCTTAGTACTGACTTTGAACTGTGTAGAACATTTACTTGAGGAACAAACCTTTTCAGGGATCAAAGAGTGAAGATGATACCAAAGAGTGGAGGTAGAGAGGTTAGGTGGCCAAGGCCCAGTGGCATAGCTCCTAAATACATTTGTACTCTAGTTTTACTAGTTCTTTGTCTCGAGTGAAGATCAGCAGCAATCGCAACTGTAAGAAATCCATCAATGAGCAGGTTTCTTGCCTTCCCTTGTGGGAGGGGTGAGAGCGGATGAGAAAGCACACAAAACAAACCTCTCTGGCTCATTTCCTACTGATTTCTAACTTCAGTTGTCGGGCAGGGTTTGCCCTGCCCCAAGTTCCATCTGCCCCCAGGCACTCAAGTAGGCTTCATAACTGCAGTATAGCTCTACTTTTCTCTACTCTCTAGGGCTCATATTCCTCAAACACAGAAGAATAAAATATAACTATGATCAGTGGCCCGCAATTCAAATGAGCCTAGCCTAATTACTTGGAAATACACCTTCCTTTTCTTTTGGGGCTAACATTAATTTGAACCTGGTCAAACCATGTCAGGAAACATTTTAAAAAAAATAATAAAGCCCTACCAGAAATAACTAATTATTGTATATACAAGAGAAGTTGAGCCTTTTTTTTTTTTTTTTAACCATTTCATGGAAATTCTGACACTCATTTTAAGGATTAAAATAAATAGGGAATTGTGCCAGTCCCATTTGTTGCTGTTTCCTCGTGCTAGGAACAACTGTAGGTTCTGAGGAGAGTTCATGCTGTTTCTATATCCACGTTGCTAAGGTGATTTGGGGGGCTGAAAACACACTAGCAACTCACTCTTAATTTGTTTACAAAAGAATATGAATGGGTTTCACCTCCTACAGTCAGGAGCACTTCAGCTTCTGCCTAACTCTTTGAATCCAACTGTAGGGTGCAAGGTCATTACCAACCAAACCGCTCACAAATTAAGTAAAAACTCCTTCAGTTGTTAAGATACAATTATTCTCAATTCTCAGTACAATCTGTTAAATAGTCCCAATTAAGTAACTATTTAGAGCGCAAAGTGAAAAACAGAATCAACGTGAAACTAAGCGGAAAAAAAAAGATCTTTCAATTCCAAAATGAAATGTGCCTTGCTCAGAGCAAGCACCGTAACCCCCAGTAAATCAAAATGGTTTAGCAGAACAGTTGGCTTGCTGGCTTCTGGGTGTGTGTGAATGTGTAGAGGAATACATTGTCATTTGTTCAAATAATCAATTATTATTTCATACAATTGTGTCCTTTTGAACCTAGGAGTGCCGAGTGGGGCAGAGAGGGTGGTAACCGCCTGGGTTAACCTAAGTACGTAATACCAGAGAAACACAGTAAGGGACTAGAATACCGGCCACTGTTTTCCTGCTAATGGGATCTGTTTTATTGCTTTGTACAGTTCCTCTCAAAGCCTAGGCTTGTCTTTGTTCAAAACTGCATCAGAAACAAGGCTAATCATGGATCACTGATTCTGCTTTATGAGACAGATGGCAAAAAGAATCTTACCATGATGTAAGAAATAAAAATCATACCATGATATAGGAGAATATTATTATAAGAGGCAATATAGTGAAGTGGTTATGAACATAAACTCCAGTGCCCAACTGCCTAGATGTACCACTTTCTACGACATGATCTAGGGGCAAATGACAACTCTTATGTCCCGTTTCATCCTCTGCAAAACAGGAACAATAAAAGTAACTACATTATAGATGATTAAATTATAAATGATTTTAATCTGTTAATGTAAGTTAAGTGGAGAGTAAATATTATGACAGTATTTGTTATTTTTAATACAGATGTAACAGTTTAAATTCTTCAATTAGTATATAGAGAAAATTACCAAACACTTTAAATTCCAGAGCCAGTAAGTTTTTTTCTTAATATGAGGAAAGTGCATTTTATATGGTTTTGACACAAATTTCTACCAAGACGTTTTGTTTCCCAACTCTTTAATCCGATGCTCTAACTATAGATTGACTTCTCAAACTACTTGATTTGCTAGAAGCTGAGTTGTATTGCCCACAGTAGATTAAAAACCTAGGAAAATCCACTAGGATTTTCACCTGCCTAGGATGACCACTTCACCTGCTCTTGCATTTAAGCTATTTTAATTGAGGAAAGGAATACAGATTTTATAGAATCTAAGAGATGAAAGAAATCTTAAAAGGCAAAACTCTACCCAATATAGGTGTCCTCGCTCACTCGTGTATTTATTCTGCTAATTTTTTAGTATTCCTTAAGGGCAAGGACCGAGCCTTATTTTAATTCTGTATATCTTGCCATTGATATAGTGCCTGCACTGAGGCAATGCTTATTTGGAATGGAATATATTTATTCCTCCATTAAGCACATATTGAGTATCTAATAAATGCCAACATGCGGATAAGCTATGGTGTTATAAAGATAAATAGAACAGAGTCTCTGCTCTTAAAGTGCTCACCATATCAGCATATTGTATAAAGTAACTAAATAGTATGTATTAAGTGCTAGACCAGGTGGATGGACAGGGTGTGGCAGCTTGTACATGAACTGCAGTGCTCTCCTTAAACTTTGGGAAGTGGGAAGGACACCCTCGGTCTCACACTTGCTCTCCAACAACCTGGCCTGTACCCTAGCAATGGTCAGCTCTGTAGAATTGCAGTGGGTAATTCCTAAGCATGACTTGACACGTAATGGGAGACTATGAGGATTTTGACAAGTCCCAGTTTCTCAGAGTTTTGAAATTTCCATATAATGTTGGTAAGAGTCAAGGAATGGCTTCCCCAAGTTTGGCAGGCTTGAAAGCCTGAGACGGTGGGCCTCAGAGAACTGTCCTTCAGCATCGGCCTTCACCTCTCCTAAGTGGTCCTTGAGGGTGTGCTTAGTACCAGGAAGCTCACTCATGGGTAAGGCAGCCCTTTCTACCATCAAAAGATTCTTATGTTAAACCTTTATCTTCCTCCTTGTAACTATCAATCATCAACACTGATTCCGCCATCTAAACAAGATATAAAATTAAGCCCTCTACAATATAACACATATTCAAACAAGAGAGAATGTCCCAATTATTATATCCCTTCATCTTTTATTAGATTAAATATTCCCAATTCTTTCAAACTTTCCTCATTGTAATTTCCATAGACTTCATCATTCCATTTTCTCTTTGAGGCTCTCTATCGGTCAGTGATCCTCTTAAAATTATGGAACTTGGGACTGGACACTCTGTAGGGCTTCACACAGTACTGAAATAGGTTCATAGGAGGCCCAGGTTGCATCTTACATAACAGAACACAGAAGGTTTGCAGAAGGAAAATGGAAGCACTTTGAAAACTGTGAAGTCCCTTACAAATGCACAGTATAACTAATACTTTGTAGATTTTCTCTGGTGTTCTTTAAATCACATACATCAAAGGAGTTAAATGACTTTGTTCAGAGCCAGTGGCTCAGCAATACCTGTAATAAGGGAAAGTAACCTTAGTTATTTCTTAATTAAGACTCTTGTAGCATAAGGAGGTGTTGGGAAATTAATTTGACAGGCTAAATTAATGTGCATTACTTTAACAATTAACCCTGATTTATTCTGGAGAAGCTAAGCAAGTATTGATTCATTTCTCCAGCCTTCTATGAGTAATCACATTCAAAGTAAACAACATCAATTATTAAGAATCTGCTTTTGCATGGTAACTAACTTTATACTGAAAGAGTAAATGTCAAAACGCATTGGAAGAGAAGGCTTGAATTGAATATTTGATAACTTTAAGAAAATCTCACCAAAAGCTAACTTATTTACAGTACATGTCTTAGTTTCTTTTTATATTACTTTTCAGAGAATTGTCACCCACATTTTAGTGCTAGAAGGAAACTCAAGGATCATCTGGCCCAATTCAAGAAAATATGTGGAGTTAAAGATGTTATAATTGTGAAAGTGGGATATTTAGTAATCAAACTAATTTTATATCACTGGTAAATTATTTTTTAGTTGGAACAATTAACACTTAGACATTAATACTTAATACTCAGTCATTATACAATATAATTGTGACTAAATTGTGGTTAAGGACCAATCCTAGTCGACCTTTACTACAGAGAAGAGAGCAAGGGAACAGTAATAGGTTAATTGTCCATTTCCTCGTTCTGATATTTGCAGTTAAGGGTCAGTTCTACTGGCCACTAAAAACATATCAAAATGATTTGTTGATGTAAAATAGGGTCGCAGTGTTGGGTGATAAATGTGGGGTTTTAATTTCTTTTTGTTTGTACTTTTCTGTATCATCTAATTTTTTTTGCATTGAATATATTTTTAATTTGAAAAATCACATGCATTAATATTTTAGGGAAATATATTTTGTTTCTGATCCTGTGATATAAATAGAAAATTAGGAGGTTACAAATGATTCATTATTAAAAGTCTAAGTAGATTATAATTTATTTAAGGACACTTTTTATTTTGGTATTTGGCCCTGTGGCCTGGTAAGAGTTGCACTCAAGGTACTCAGGTGTTAGTGCCTATGACGAAACCAGAGCCTTTGCATTGATTTTTCCCTCCCAGATTCAAGTCCTTCCCAGCCCCATTTTTCATCTCCATTTACAAATCAAAGAGGTAGAGAAGGGGCAGCAGGCTGCATGCAGGGTTGGTGGCTGCTGTGCACATTTATTTTCCAAGATGATGAGAGAGTAAATACAGATGGCTATATACAGAAACATTTGCAACAGTATTGTGGAGGAATTTTGGCTGATTTAATTATTGGTTTTTTCCCCTATCTATATATTCTAATTTTTCCATATGGTAATACTATTTAATCTAAAAGTCAGTGAGAATTCTGTAAGATATGATTGAGAGCAGCAGTTCTATATACTGCTTATAAATGGCTTTTTAAATAGCTTAATTTTTATTATCTGCAATGTAGGAAGGATGCAAAATTTTAGAAGAGGTTGACATTAGTGATTTGCCTGTGATTACACAGCAAGGAAATGGAAGGACTCTAAAATAATTTTCATTAAATAAATACCTTTTCCTGACATGTTTATTTATTTTTAATCTTTTGCATACAGTCTTAAAAAAGATGATGCAATGCCATAAGAAATGAAAAGAGAAAGGCTGGAACCACTTAGCATTTAAGAATAAAATGCATTATACACTGTATTTTTTCATCAAAAACCAACATTTGCTCATTTTTTTCTCTAGTAAACATCCAATGCTAAATTGCTTTGCAAGAACTGAATTTGGAACAGTAAGATTTGAGGGATTAAAAACGTATTTTGCAAATTTATATTATAAACAGGAACAAAGCCGATACTGGCAAATGCTCAAGGCCAGAAAACACAGAGGAATGACAATGAATTTTGGAAGAAATGAAATCGGGTGGCTTGAAGAACATTCCTTTTTCTGGTTTTGATATGTAAGCTGATCTAAAGTTTTTTAAATAGATTAAGTTGAGCCTATTTACATTTATCGATATGATGAATGTTTTGTCCTTTGTAACAGAATTATGTTTACTATGTGACTTTAAGTAGTCTCTTTTATTTTTTAATTAAACTTTTTCTTTTATATTGTAACGTTTTTGTGTTTAAGAAGACATATATGTAAAACTATTATTATCCTATTTTAATACTTTATTCAATGCTTAGTCCCCTTCCTAGTCAACTTTAGATAATTTCCTTTTATTTCTACCTATTATCTTTGCAGCACTCAATGAGTATATACTGTTTACTTTTTTCCCATTTTTATTTCTCAAATTTTGTTTCTTGTGGGTTTTTTTTTGTATGTTACTTTGACAGAGCAAAGAATGTTTATATACTAAGTTTTCTCTCTCATTCTCACCTGTTATAGTCTTAGATCTATAATTAGTTGACCCTTGAACCACATGGATTTGAATTGCAGGGGGTTCACTTAGACGTGTTATTCTTTCCCTCTAAATTATACTACAGTACTACACCATCCAGAGATGGGTGAACCTGTGGATGTGGACCTGGCTTCGGAGGGCTGACTGTGAAGTTATACACAGATAGTCGGCACACCTAACACCTGCATTGGTCAGGGGTCAATTGTATATTTAATCTTCATTACTAGTTCTTTGTCTGGTTTCCTTAATCATCTCTTTGTTAAATGAAGTTCATCTCTTAGCAGATTCCCCAGGAAAGACTCGTGGGTAGTGTTAATATTTGAAGAACAGCTTGGCTGTGTATAAAATCCTTTACTTACCCCTTCTTTCTTTAAGTTTATGGAGTGTTGCACTGCTTTCTTGCTTGGGTTGTTGATGACAATAAGTTTCATGCCAACCTGAATTTCTTTTCCTTCTAACTGATTTTTTTATTCTGCTTGGAAATCCAGAGGGTTCTTTCATTTTTAAAGTTCAATGATTTTACTAGGATATATCTCACAGTCAATTGTTTTGGATTGATTTTTGGGAATAAAAGATGGATCTGGGCTTCCCTGGTGGCACAGTGGTTGAGAGTATGCCTGCCCATGCAGGGGACACGGGTTTGAGCCCTGGTCTGGGAAGATCCCACATGCCGCGGAGCAACTAATCCTGTGCACCACAACTACTGAACCTGTGCTCTACAGCCCGCAAGACACAACTACAATTACTGAAGCCTGCGCACCTAGAGCCCATGCTCCACAATAAGAGAAGCCACTGCACTGAGAAGCCTGTGCACCACGATGAAGAGTAGCCCGTGCTCGCCACAACTAGACAAAGCCCACATGCGAAAATGAAGACCCAATGCAGCCATAAATAAATAGATAGATAAAATAATTAGTTTAGCAAATGCAAAACTTTAATATACTGAATATGCTGTGCAATGTTTGTCACTCACTGTCAATAAAATTTGTTGAAATACTAAAGGTACCTGGATATGTAGCAGATGCTATACAAAACAGTTTAATGAAAGTAGACACTGTGTCTTCTGTAAGTTCAGTTTTAAGGCCATTACTCAATGCTATATTTCTGAATATTCACAAAAGAAATTAGTTTATTGGCTTAGTATCAAGAAAAAGTGGTGCTTCTTCTGATAGTCTGATTTGATTTTCAACTTGTATATAATAAACTGTGCTATCATTCCACTCCTGTTTTTCTCAATTAAAAATTATAATATAAAAAGTTAATCTGAATTATAATTGTATTACTAAAACCAAACCTTTGTTCTTAAATAGAATTTAAAATAACTAGAGTTGAATTTGTGATCTATCCAAAGTTAATGAATAGGACTTTCTGGCATGCATTTAAAAAATATTAACTCCATTATTCTCTCCATTTTTATGTCCCTGTTCTTGTTTTAAGTTAGCTCTTAGTAGCACATAAGACTCCTAGAAAACCTCAATAAATGTAAGCTAGCCATATGTTTTTCATATTTCAATATGTTTTATAGAGCTTTGTATGTTTTTTTCAGTCATTTAAAAAATGCATGGTGTAGATAGATGGAATTATTGAGTCATATAGACTCACTTTTGAAATGTGAATATGTTGAAGTAACATTTACTGGAACCAAATTATTCCACACTCTCTTGTAGGGTGGCTTTCTGCACAGCACGTTTGTATGAGAAAAGCAGGAATGTGGAGACTGGGTAATTTTCTAAAATGTAAGAATATTTTAGTTTTTGTTTTGTGAGTAATAATTAAAAAATAAAACCCAGCCAACGACGAATATAAATTTTAGCACAACAACTTTTCCAGGTCAGGAAGACTGGTAGAGATTGTTTTTCAATTTCCATTGCATGCTCTCTCCAGACTGATTTCTTCAAAGTGGATGTATTCCACTTTTCCTTGGGGCAGGAAGTATGTTATAGGGGGAAATTTTTTTTTTGGCTACTGAAATAGAAAGCTGGATTCAACTTCTAATTTTGTCACTTCCAAGCTTCATGACATTGAAAAATTTACTTAATTAACCCCTTTAAGTTCCATTTCTGTTTTCATAGAAATGAACATAATACCTCCTTTACTTAGTGGTTTTGGAGATTAACTGAAAATACATGAAAAGTGATTAACGCAGGTTACATATGTGTTGGCTTACTTATCCTTTCTGCTCTCTGTGCATCCTTAGGAATAACTTTCAAAAGAGCTGACTCAGCAAACATGAGTTCCTATGTTATAGAGCTTGAGTTTATTATTACTTAAACCTGAAATGAAAGCAGCCTTATGGATGGTCCCCAATTCAGAGTTCCTTGCATTAATATTTTCATTGATCTATCCACTAAGCAGAAGATAAACCCTCTAGGGGAGACTGTGTGACACCAAGCAGTGGCACTTATTATGATATTCCTGTATCTAATTAACTGGTTGTAGGAATAAGACATGTGTGTATCTGTGGTTTTGTGAGCCTGGAGTATATTAGAGAATCTAAAGTTCATGAACTAAGGTAAGAAATCAGAATGTAAGACATAATACTTGAGGATAAAACAAAAACAGAAAAACCCACACACTCTTAGTAAAAAACTGGTTGCTCTATAGCATCACAAAAACATCCACCTGAAATGGCTTTACATCTGTGTAGTCAATTATCGACTGTTTCATAGTCATGGTTCTAAAAAAAAATCACCAAATCTGTGGCCGACTCAAAACACTGCAACAGACTTCAAAGGCTGACATCCACCCATTCTCCTTCTGTAACCAACGCAGAATGTACTTTTGTATCCGAAGAAAAAGTGCCTCCATCATAGTAGATATTCAATAAATATCTGTAGAGTATTTATGTCAGTTTCTAAGACTGACATCACTATGGTCATGCCTCAGTAACAAACATGTCTCAAAACAAACTCTTCCCTAAAACCCTACACAATATCAGCAGTTTGTTTTGATCAAATGAGATTGTGTCTGGCTAGCATTACTCTTCCTTACTTAAGAAAATGATAGATTAGCCCTGGGTTTTTATTTGAATTTTGAGTAGTGGCCTCAAACCTATCTGTTTTGATGGAGGCAGCAAAAATGCAGATTATTTTCAAGCATTTAAGAAACACCGAGATAATCATTCAAAGTTAGCATGCATTTCTCAAGAAAAGTCCAATCAATATAACTTTAATTTCTTTGCTGCTTCTGTTAATTCCACAAACATTTATTGAACATCTACTATGATGGAGTCACCATTCAAGGAACTGGACAGATATAGACTAATAATACATGCTTCATTCCTTCAAAGTCTTAGAAGATAGCAACAGAGACAGAATACACACGTAACTGTAGCAAAATATAAGGAGGGAGTGCTATAACTGAAGTCTATACAGCATACTAAGATAATAAAGAGGAAAGATTTGCTACCTTTGTCTATGGTGGTAGCTGTTTTGGGAGTGGAGCTTCACTGAGTAAATATCATTCGAGTTGCACCTTGAAAAGCATGTAGAAGTTGAGCAACAGAGACAATTGGGGATGATAAAATAGTACCTTCAAAGACTCAGAGCTATGAGCAAGTTTGGGATATTTATTTAGTGAGTGGGAGGAATTATGGATGCAATGATGAGTGAATGAGGAGGTGATAGTGAGAAAGCAGGCAAAGATATGATGGAGATAGTTTGTGGAAAGCCTCTTGTGAATACAGAATTGGAGAGGGGCAAGATTGAAAGCCAGGGTCCATAACTGACATGGCACAAGTCCCGAATAGTTTAATGAATGCCTGAGTTGAACACATGGAAGACGGGATGATGAGCTGGAGAGAGAAAATGATGTGACTACACAAGTCAAGAATTGCTGGAAAGGAATAAGGGTGTATGGCAAAATAAGTAATTTAATATAAGATATATTAAATTTGAGATACATTTGAATCACCTGGGAGAAGTTATTGAGAAAGCAGTTTATCTTACGCTCAGGGCAGGAACTGGAGATATATTTGTCAGTTGCTGGTATGTAGGTGTGTTAAATTTGATCCTCTAAGAAGTAGTTGTCAAGATAGGATCAAGTATGCAACAGAACTATTGGGGAAACACTCATGAAGGAGAAGAAAGACAGGGAGATCCTTTAGACCACAATGCTGGTTTGACACCTGTGGTAAGAAGAGGGGGAAGGAAGGAGGTTTGTGTGGGAAGAATCTCAGACGACAGCACAATCCCAAGAAAGTTTTCTCCAGGCTGAATGGCATCCTAGAGCCAAAAGGGAGTCCTGTGTGCTGTAACGCTCAGCCTGCACTAGAATCTAACCACACTCAATCACTGGCTGGGAGCAGCCCACGGAAGCACGGCCTTGGTAGAGATGTGGTGGCTGACCTATAAGGGCAGCAGTTAGGGCTGTTAGTCAACTTCGCTCCTCACAGTAGGAGACTTGAGTAGCACATTTTCTTGGCTGCTGCAGTAAGTGAAAGGAGACTGCGTGAATAATATCACTCAAGGAGAGGAGTGAGCATGAGAAGAAAAGAAGTATGTGGGAAAGACTCTCCAAGTACCATCCTCAAGTGATTGTGAAGATGAATCAATCAAGAAGATCTAGGGGCTTCCCTGGTGGCGCAGTGGTTGAGAGTCTGCCTGCCAATGCAGGGGACGCGGGTTCGTGCCCTGGTCCAGGAGGATCCCACATAACGCGGAGTGGCTGGGCCCGTGAGCCATGGCCGCTGAGCCTGCGTGTCCGGAGCCTGTGCTCTGCAGTGGGAGAGGCCACAGCGGTGAGAGGCACGTGTACCGCAAAAAAAAAAAAAAGATCTAGAATTGATCAGAGTAATTAGAGCCAGGATCTAAGAGTTGAGAGATTCAAAAACTATGTCAACAGCATTAAATGCTACCCAGATGATAAATGGGATAGAGAAGTGAAATAAATAATTGGATTTAAGACTTGTGGGTCACTGATGACCTTGGGAAGAGCAGGGTCAGTAGAGGGATGTGATTATAGCAGATTATTAAACTTCCTAATGAAATCTGCAGTGAAAGAAGGACAGAGACTAGCTTACCAGCTTAAGAGGAACCAAGGAGAGCAGAAGATTTTCTTTAGAATGAGAGGAGAGAAGCATATTTATTGAAGAAGAAAAAGCAGTCAAGGAAGAGGGGAAATTTGATGATGGACAGAATCAGTTTGGAGATGAATACAAGAGGGGTTGAATATGGTGGGTGACGATGAGTGTTAATATATATATAATGCTGTAGTTGGAGGAGAAAATTCAAATAAGTTAATTACCTGGAGTATTCATTTTGTTTTCTAGAAAGGAGCACTTTTTCTCCTATGAATGAAAGTGAAAGTTTGAGGAGTACAAAAACATAAAATGGTGACCTTAGTGAACAGGAAAGATATCTGAATAGAGGCAGATGAAAGCATTGCCCAGCAACACTGAGGACCAAGTTGAGGTTGGAAATGGTAAATATGTGATAAGTTCAAGCAATCCAGTTATGCAATTTTTCTCCAGCAGTGTTTGGCAGCTTTGAAGTATCTGTTGAGCAAGCAGATGGTTAGATTAATCATAGGTTAGGGACTGGTGACTCAGATGAGCTGCAAAGACAAGGGGTTGAGGGACTGGAGGATATAGGCAAGATTCATTGAAATACTGGTCCAGGCTAAGCAGGGAAGGAAGAAATGAAGCTACTAATCTGGGAGATAAAAGTAATGCCATAAATGATACATGACGCTGAATGAATTTTGTTCTTTAAGGCAAGGTGTGTAAATGCATTTTTGATAATAAGTAGTAGAGTAAGATGAATTAACTATATTCTGGATGTAATGATAATGCATGGGTATTAAGCTGAATGGAACCATAAACTCTACATTTAACTCTCTTTAGTTCAAGATTTATGCCTGTAATTTAAATAAAGATATACTTATCAAAATGACAAAGGAAGGATCAATATTTAAAGTCATATTTTATGATAGAATGAAATAAAACAGTTTTTCTTAGTCTTCCTCCTCATAGTAAATGGCACTATCATTCCTAAGTGTTTAATCCAAAAAGATAGACACCATCCCTAAGTCTGTCTTCTCTCTCTCACATTACATATTCCAACATGGGCAGATTTTATCAGTTCTACCCTGAAAATGTATCACAGATTTTCCATATCTTACTATTTTTATACCACAATCCTAGTCCAAGCCCCCATCATCTCTTATCTAGGTCATTGCAAAAGCCACCTAACTGCTCTCCACACCTGGGTTTTCTCCCCTCACTCTATTCTCCACTGAGCAGTCAGAGCCATTCTTCAACAATGTAAGTCAGCTCATACCACTCCTCTGCTCAAAAGTCTCATTACATCTTGCAAAATCTCACACCAGTACCGTGTCTACAGTGCCCTGTATGAACTGGTTCTTGGTTGCATTTTTACTTCGCCCCCTACTACCTTCCACCTCACTCACTGTTTTTTGCTATACTGGCCTCCTTGCTGTTTCATTAATCATTTTTAATATTTTTTATGTGTTAAAATAATACATTTAAATTATGTTGGGTTATATAAAATACATTATTAAAATTGACTTGACCTGTTTATTTTACCTTTATATTGTGTCTAGAAATTTTTAAATTGCATATGTGCTCTACCTTATACTTTTATGGGACAGCACTGGCTGTTCTCCCTGTGTGGTCACTACCTCAGTGTGTCTTCTGCCAAGTGACTGACTAGTGGTGGGACAGGGCTGTTCTGGGGAAACAGAATCAGCAGTCAGGCAAAAGACCTAAATGTGGTACAGAGAAGAACGAGGGCAAAGTGAAACTCTCTAAGCACTTCTGTATCTGTCCATCACAGTATTTCCCTGCTAAGACCTTCAGAAATAGTGACCTCTATTTCTTCCTGTTTTCTGAATCTTATGAAAGTTCCTCTTTGGGCTAGTCTAACTCAGAACCATACACGGAAGGAGATGGTGGGAAACACAGTTCCCAGATAAACCAGCTTGTTGATGGAACATTGCAGCATGGCTTCTAAAGGAGGATTCCCTGGTCTGTTAGGGGTTTGGAAACCATTTCATAGGAAGAACTCTCTTATGGAACTGAAGATAATCATTCTGGGGTGAAGAGAGGATTCAAAAGTGGCATGTCACAAATGTTAGAAACACTGTTGTGTAGAAGAGGGTATTAACTTCACAAGTATAAGATCTCCAAATTTTCTCCACTTACCTCTATGGAAATATATAAATACTTTTACTGATTAAAAATTTCTTCTCGTCTGTTTCAGTACTCTTCAAGAGTGAACATGCAGGAGTTAGTGAGACTCCAATTTCAATTCTACATAAAAGACAACTTTCTAACACCTAGAATTGTGAAGGGTTAGAGTAGACTGTTTCTAAAGGTGGTGAGCTACATGTCAACTGGAGGTATTCACACAGAAATAGGACGGCCATTTCTCAAGTGTACTAAAAAGGGATGCTTGAACCTCTCAAAAGGTTGGATTCAATGACAACTTAGGTCTTAGGTAAATCTAAAATTTTATGCTACACTAAATTTCATTCACCAGTATTCAATCATTTCCAACAACTGCTTAATTAAACCTTGGCTTTTCATTCTAGTCATAGGAAAATCTTTATTGCTTTTCACCAGGAGAGAGGCCTAGGAGTTAAAATCCCCATTCCTTGATTTTTTTCATAGCCTTGGTCTCCTGGCAAAACGTTTGTAGACTCTACATCAGAAGCACATCGTGGAGAAGCAAGAAGAACTGCAATCCTACAGCCTGTGGAATGAAAACCACATTCACAGAAAGAGAGACAAAATGAAAAGGCAGAGGACTATGTACCAGATGAAGGAAAAAGATAAAACCCCAGAAAAACAACTAAATGAAGTGGAGACAGGCAACCTTCCAAAAATATAATTCAGAATAATGATAGTGAAGATGATGCAGGACCTCAGAAAACGAATGGAGGCAAAGATCAAGAAGATGCAAGAAAAGTTTAACAAAGATCTGGAAGAATTAAAGAACAAACAAACAGAGATGAATAATACAATACCTGAAATGAAAAATACACTAGAAGGAATCAATAGCAGAATAACTGAGGCAGAAGAATGGATAAATGCCCTGGAAGAGAGAATGGTGGAATTGACTGCCACACAACAGAATAAAGGATGAAAATAAATGAAGACAGCCAAAGAGACTCTTGGACAATATTAAACACACCGAAATTCACATTATAGGGGTCCCAGAAGAAGAAGAGAGAGAGAAAGGACCCGAGAAAATATTTGAAGAGATTAGAGTCGAAAACTTCCCTAACATGGGAAAGGAAACAGCCACCCAAGTCCAGGAAGCGCAGAGAGTCCCAGGCAGGATAAACCCAAGGAGAAACATGTTGAGACACATAGTAATCAAATTGACAAAAATTACAGACAAAGAAAAATTATTAAAAGCAACAAGGGAAAAATGGCAAATAACATAAAAGGGAACTCCCATATGGTTAACAGCTCATTTCACAGCAGAAACCTCTACAAGCCAGAAGGGAGTGGCACAATATATTTAAAGTGATGAAAGGGAAGTGCTACAACCAAGATTACTCTACCTGGCAAGGATCTCATTCAGATTCAGTGGAGAAATGAAAAGCTTTACAGACAAGCAAAAGCTAAGAGAATTCAGCACCACCAAACCAGCTCTACAACAAATGCTAAAGGGACTTCTCTAAGTGGGAAACACAAGAGAAGAAAAGAACCTACAAAAACACACCCAAGGGCTTCCCTGGTGGCGCAGTGGTTGAGAGTCCACCTGCTGATGCAGGGGACGCAGGTTCGTGCCCTGGGGCAGGAAGATCTCACATGCCACGGAGCACCTAGGCCCGTGAGCCATGGCTGCTGAGCCTGCGCGTCCGGAGCTTGTGCTCTGCAATGGGAGAGGCCACAACAGTGAGAGGCCTGCGTACCACAAAAACAAAGAAACAAACAAAAAAAACACACCCAAAACAATTAAGAAAATAGTAATAGGAACATACATATCAATAATTACCTTAAACGTCAATGGATTAAATGCTCCAAACAAAAGACACAGGCTCACTGAATGGATATGAAAGCAAGATCCATATATATGTTGTCTACAAGAGACACACTTCAGACCTAGGGACACATACAAACTGAAAGTGAGGGGATGGAAAAAGATATTCCATGCAAATGGAAATCACAAGAAAGCTGGAGTAGCAATAATCATATCAGATAAAATAAACTTTAAAATAAAGAATGTTGCA
Source organism: Neophocaena asiaeorientalis asiaeorientalis (assembly GCF_003031525.2). Classification (NCBI taxonomy): domain Eukaryota; kingdom Metazoa; phylum Chordata; class Mammalia; order Artiodactyla; family Phocoenidae; genus Neophocaena; species Neophocaena asiaeorientalis. The sequence goes on from NW_020175528.1 coordinate 12,542,269, forward strand.
AGCGATAAGGAAGGACACTATATAATGATCAAGGGACCAATCCAAAAAGAAGATATAACGATTATAAATATACATGCATCCAGCATAGGAGCACCTCAATACATAAGGCAACTGCTAACAGCTATAAAAGAGCAAATCGACAGTAACACAATAATAGTGGGGGACTTTAACACCTCACTTACATCAATGGAAAGAACATCCAGATAGAATATTAATAATGAAACACAAGCTTTAAATGATACAAGACATGAGATAGATTTAACTGGTATTTATGAGGCATTCCATCTGAAAACAGCAGATTACACTTTCTTCTCAAGTGCACATGGAACATTTTCCAGGACAGATCACATCTTGGGTCACATATTAAGCCTTGGTAAATTTAAGAAAATCTAAATCTTATCAAGCGTCATTTCTGACCACAACACTATGAGATTAGAAATAAATTAGAGAGGAAAAATATAAAAAACACAAACACAAGAGGCTAAACAATACGTTACTAAATAACGAAGAGATCACTAAGGAAATCAAAAAATACCTAGAGACAAATGACAATGAAAACATGAAGATCCAAAACCTACGGGATGCAGCAAAAGATATTTCAAGAGGAAAGTTTATAGCACTACAATTCTACCTCAAGAAACAGGAAAAATCTCGAACAATCTAACCTTACACCTGAAGGACCTAGAGAAAAAAGAACAAACAAAACCCAAAGTTAGTAGAAGAAAAGAAGTCATAAAGATCAAAGCAGAAATAAGTGAAATAGAAACAAAGAAAACAATAACGAAGATCAATAAAATGAAAATCTGGTTCTTTGAGAAAATAAACCAAATTGATAAACATCTGGCCATACGCATCAAGAAAAAGAGGGACAAAACAAAGATGTCACAAAGAAAGAAAACTACAGGCTAATATCACTGATGAACATAGATGCAAAACTCCTCAACAAAATACTAGCAAACAGAATCCAACAGCACATTAAAAGGATCATACGTTATGACCAAGTGGGGTTTATCCCAGGAATGCAAGGATTCTTCAATATATGCAAATCAATCAATGTGATACACCATACTAACAAATTGAAGGAGAAAAACCATATGATCATCTCAATAGATGCAGAGAAAGCCTTCGACAAAATTCAACACCCATTTATGATAAAAACCCTCCAGAAAGTAGGCATAGAGGGGACTTAAACATAATAAACGCCATATGTGACAAAATCACAGCCAACATCGTCCTCAATGGTGAAAAATTGAAACCATTTCCACTAAGATCAGGAACAAGACAAGGTTGCCCACTCTCACCACTATTATTCAACACAGTTTTGGAAGTTTTAGCCACAGAAATCAGAGAAGAAAAAGAAATAAAAGGATTCTAAATTGGAAATGAAGAAGTAAAGCTCTCACTTTTTGCAGATGACATGATAATATACACAGAGAATCCTAGAGATGCTACCAGAAAACTACTAGAGTTAATCAATGAATTTGGTAAAGTGGCAGGAGTCACAATTAATGCACAGAAATCTCTTGCATTCCTAGACACTAATGATGAAAAATCTAAAAGAGAAATTAAGGAAACACTCACATTTACCATTTCAACAAAAAGAATAAAATATCTAGGAATAAACCTACCTAAGGAGACAAAAGACCTGTATGCAGAAAATTATAAGACTGATGAAAGAAATGAAAGATGATACAAATAGATGGAGAGATATACCATGTTCTTGGATTGGAAGAATCAACATTGTGAAAATGACTATACTACCCAAAGCAATCTACAGATTCAATGCAATCCCTATCAAACTGCCATTGGCATTTTTCACAGAACTAGAACAAAAAATTTCATAATTTGTATGGAAACACAAAAGACCCCGAATAGCCAAAGCAATCTTGAGAAAGAAAAATGGAGCTGGAGGAATCAGGCTCCCTGACTTCAGATTATACAACAAAGCTACAGTAATCAAGACAGTATGGTACTGGCACAAAAACAGAAATATAGATCAACGGAACAGGATTGAAAGCCCAGATATAAACCCACGCACACACGGTCACCTTATCTTTGATAAAGGAGGCAAGAATATAAAGTGGAGAAAAGAAAGCCTCTTCAATAAGTGGTGCTGGGAAAACTGGACAGCTACATGTAAAAGAACGAAATGAGAACACTCCCTCACACCATACACAACAATAAACTCAAAATGGATTAAAAACCTAAATGTAAGGCAAGACACCGTCAAACTCTTAGAGGAAAACATAGGCAGAACACTCTATGACATAAATCACAGGACGATCCTTTTTGACCCAACTCCTACAGAAATGGAAATAAAAACAAAAATAAACAAATGGGACCTAATGAAACTTAAAAGCTTTTGCACAGCAAAGGAAACCATAAACAAGATGAAAAGACAACCCTCAGAATGGGAGAAAATATTTGCAAATGAAGCAACTGACAAAGAATTAATCTCCAAAACACACAAGCAACTCATGAAGTTCAATATCAAGAAAACAAACAACCCAATCCAAAATTGGGCAGAAGACCTAAACAGACATTTGTCCAAAGAAGATATAAAGATGGCCAACAAACACATGAAAGAATGCTCAACATCATTAATCATTAACGAAATGCAAATCAAAACTACAATGAGATATCATCTCACACCAGTCAGAATGGCCGTCATCAAAAAATCTAAAAACAATAAATGCCGGAGAGGGTTTGGAGAAAAGGGAACCCCCTTGCACTGTTGGTGGGAATGTAAATTGATACAGCCACTAAGGAGAACAGCACGGAGGTTCCTTAGAAAAATAAAAATAGAACTACTATATGACCGAGCAATCCCACTACTGGGCATATACCCTGAGAAAACCATAATTCAAAAAGAGTCATGAAAAGAAAAACATGGAAGCAACCTAAGTGCCCATCAACAGATGAATGGATAAAGAAGGTGTGGCACATATATACAATGTAACATTACTCAGTCATAAAAAGGAATGAAACTGAGTTATCTGTAGTGAGGTGGATGGACCTAGAGACTGTCATACAGAGTGAAGTAAGTCAGAAAGAGAAAAACAAATACCGTATGCTAACACATATATATAGAATCTAAAAAAAAAAAAAGGTCTTGAAGAACCTACGGGCAAGACAGGAATAAAGATGCAGACCTACTAGAGAATGGACTTGAGGTTACGGGGAGGGAGAAGGGTAAGCTGGGACAAAGTGAGAGAGTGGCATGGACATATATACACTACCAAACGTAAAATAGATAGCTAGTGGGAAGCAGCCACATAGCACAGGGAGATCAGCTATGTGGTTTGTGACCACCTAGAGGGGTGGGATAGGGAGGGTGAGAGGGAGGGAGCTGCAAGAGGGAAGAGATATGGGGACATATGTATATCTATAACTGACTCACTTTGTTATAAAGCAGAAACTAACACTGATTCACTTTGTTATGAAGCAGAAACTAACACATCATTGTAAAGCAATTTTACTCTAATAAAGATGTTAAAAAAAAAATGAAAAAGTGGGAGAGGACGCAAATCAATAAAATTTGAAATGAAAAAGAGAAGTTACAATGGACACCGCAGAAATACAGGGTGTCGTAAGAGACTACTATAAGCAACGCTGTACCAATAATATGGACACCCTGGAAGAAATGTACAAATTCTCAGAAAGGTATAACCTTCTAGGACTGAACCAGGAAGAAACAGAAAACATGAACAGACCAATCACAAGTAATGAAATTGAAACTGTGATTAAGAATCTTCCAACAAACAAAAGTCCAGGACCAGATGGCTTCACAGGTGAATTCTTTCAAACATTTAGAGAAGAGCTAACACCGATCCTTCTCAAACACTTCCAAAAAATTTCAGAGGAAGGAACACTCCCAAACTCATTCTGTGAGGCCACCATCACCCTGATGCCAAAACCAGACAAGGATACTATAAAAAAAAAAAAAAAATTCCAGGCCAATATCACTGATCAATATAGATGCAAAAATCCTCAACAAAATACTAGCAAACAGAATCCAACAACACATTAAAAGGATCATACACCATGATCAAGTGGGATTTATCCCAGGGATGCAAGGATTCTTCAATATATGCAGATCAATCAATGTGATACATACACCATGTTAACAAATTGAAGAATAAAAACCATATGATCATCTCAACAGATTCAGAAAAAACTTCTAACAAAATTACATGCATTTTTGATTAAAACTCTGCAGAAAGTGGGCATAGAGGGAAACTCCCTCACCATAATAAAGGCCATATGTGATAAACTCACAGCAAACATCATTCTCAGTGGTGAAAACTGAAAGCATTTCCTCTAAGATCAGGAACAAGACAAGGATGTCCACTCTCGCCACTATTATTCAACAATTTTGGAAGTCCTTATTGCGGCAATCAGAGAAGAAAAAGTAATATAAGGAATACAAATCAGAAAAGAAGAAGTAAAACTGTCACTGTCTGCTGATGACATGATACTACACATAGAGAATCCTAAAGATGCCACCAGAAAACTACTAGAGCTAATCAATGAATTTGGTAAAGTTGCAGGATACAAAAATAATGCACAGAAATCTCTTGCATTCCTATACACTAACAATGAAAGATCAGAAAGAGAAATTAAGGAAACAATCCCATTCACTATTGCAAAAAAAAATGAATAAAATACCTGGGAATAAACTGACTTATGGAGGTAAAAGACCTGTACTAAGAAAACTATTAGACACTGATGAAAGAAATCAAAGATGACACAAACAGATGGAGAGATATACCATGTTCTTGGATTGGAAGAATCAATAGTGTGAAAATGACTATACAAGCAAAGCAATCTACAGATTCAATGCAATCCCTATCAAATTATAACAGCATTTTTACAGAACCAGAATAAAAAACCTTATAATTTGTATGGAGACACAAAGGACCACAAGTAACCAAAGCAATCTTGAGGGAAAAAAACAGAGCTGGAGGAATCAGACTCCCTGACTTCAGACTATACTACAAAGCTACAGTAATCAAGACAGTATGGTACTGGCAGAAAAACAAAAATATAGATCAATGGAACAGGATAGAAAGCCCTGAGATAAACCCATGCACCTATGATCAACTAATCTATGACAAAGAAGGCAAGGATATACAATGGAGAAAGGACAGTCTCTTTAATAAGTGGTTCTGGGAAAACTGGACAGCTACATATAAAAGAATGAAATTAGAACACTCTCTAACACCATACACTAAAATAAATTCAAAATGTATTAAAGACCTAAATGTAAGAACCTGCTGTAAAAAAAATAATAACAAAATAAAATTTTTAAAAAGAGTGCATCTTAATCTTTTTCCAGCTCTCTTTATTCTGATAAATATAATTTCTTTTATTAATGCTTCACTGTTGTTAATTGACATAAAATATATATTTTTATGAGTAATGTGTGCTCATTAAAGATAACAAAATATAAAAAAGAAAATAACATCGCAATGTCCACAATCCAGAAATAAACCCTCCTAAAATGTTAGTGTAATTTTTCCCAGTTTTTCAAGCAGATATGTAGACTATCTGCATAATTGGAATCATCTTATATACACAGTTGTATAACCTTTTATTTCACTTAACATTAGGTTGTAAGCTTTTCACTATATAAATCAACCTTCTTTAAAGATCTAAATAGTAATGATTGTATAATATTCCATTATGTGGACATTACAAAATTTATTTAAATATTTCCTTATTGTTGGATATTTAGGTTGTTTCTAGTATCTAACTTTTACTATTTAAATGCACAAATAACTCTTTCCTTAGTTCAGTACCTACCAGTCATCACTGACTTGTATTAGCTCCTCTGAATTACTATTACTCATCCTCTAAATTCTTCATTTATAATGTATATTCCTTTCCACTTCCTCTGCAACATGGCATAAAATGATTAAAATTTTTTTTCAGGTAACTCTAGATGTTTGTATTATGCCCTTTATTTTGATTATTTTAAAAACAGATGATATTAAGTTTCCTTAAATATATTGGTCAGAGTAGGTGACACAATAACCAGCTATTTATTATATCTTGAGACTCTACTATGGTCTTTGTTAGGGCAATATGTCCTAAAGTGTGCCCCTGAAAAATGTAATTTAGTTCAAGGATCTTAGGAGAGATTAGAATCTAATAAGTCAATTTCTTAGATAGTCTTGAAAAAGAACAAAGGTCCCTCACTGGTTAAAATGTCATAAGATTAAGGAATATAATTGGGGCCTTAGCTGGGACTTTTCCCAATTCTAAATGTGGCTCAAGTAAGGAACTATTTCTCTTTTTGATGTTAAGGAAAAGAGTACATAAAGAGAAATGAAAATCTGGATGAGAAGAATTATTGAACAGAGGTTCTTGATAGTTACAAGCATATCTGTTATTACCAGACTCTGGACTTACAAGTTATGTAAACTTCTCTTGATTCCTAACAAAATGAGCACATTTTTTATATAAATAAATAAATATATATATCCTGAAAATACATATATATTATATATAACAATATATATTAACAATATAATCAATAATTTAAAAATATATACTAACAATAAAACAAACAAACAAAAAAGGAGCGTAATGTGACAGTGTAAACTTCAATAACACAATCAAGGAAAGAAACATAGATTCTGGAGGGGCGTGAAAGGTTTTGGAGAAGAAAGCCAGCATAAGTGGGGTTCAAAGTGCTTCCAAATCCAGAAGTCAGTTTGGTGCATTAACTAAATCCTGATATTCTCACTATATTCCCAGATATGCAGAAAAGCAAACTATAATTTACACTATCTTTTCTTGGATAGGGCCATGGTGGAAATTGCTACCAGCAATTACAGGTAAAATGAGGAAAGAAAAAAAGGAAGTTGATGCTCTCAGAAATAAAATTCCCACAGCTGCACTATGAACTTGGAAATTGGTCCAAAGTATAATGGTACTCTCTCCTTCCACCCTACCTCCTAACGGAATGGGGGTGCATCCCCAACCGGACTTACTAGAGATTTGGTCTAGGACATTGAGCCATATCTCAGAAGAGAGACATCAGAACCCAGGCATCCTCCAACCGTAGCCTTAAGGAAAGTCTTAGGGAAAGTCTACTGAATGCAGAAATGAACACACCCTCAGATTCTCACACTACCTCAGAGGGAAAACAAAAGAGTTAGTGAGAGAGAGAGAGAGAGAATATGAATGAATGAGAATAGTGAGAAGTTACTTCAGTCACTGCTGCACAGTGTCAAATAAATGAAAGGTCTGGACATGGTCCTTCAAGTAGGAGGGAAAAGAAAAATAATGACATGGCAACTCCACACACTTGCTAAAATTATAAATAAGTAAAGAGATAATCAATCCAAGAAAAGAAAGACAGCATATACTTATGTTTATAATGGACATCTTTTTGGTGGTGGAACTCAAGAGCAATTAAAAAATATATTTTGTGTGTGTCTTTTCTTACATTGTTTGGACTTGTTTCTATGCACAATATATCCTTTTAGAAAATATGTGGGTTTTTTTTTAATGGAAGCAAATATTTAAAGATGCTAGCTATTTTTCTTTTTCAATTAAAGTATACAAAACATTTGTCACTGCATTTCTATGCCCTCTCCAGAATATGGGGGCCTAAATTAATCTCCAGGTAGCTGAAGGTGGTGGAAATCTTTCTCACAGTGACTCAGTTGTAAGCATCCAACAGTTCTGACACCAGGAGAACAAATAAGCAGGAATCCCTTAACTCAGATCCATAGCAGGATCAGGCTACCATGTGTTCCCTGCTCTGAATGCTGCATCCATTATAGGCTTCTGTTTAAAAGCCTGGATAGTGAGAACTTGTTTTAATTAGCCTCACAAGTTAGGAATCACTGAGCGCTCAATCTTTTCATTTCCAAACTTGCACCTAGCCTTGAGCCACTCCTGACTATACTGCCACCACTGTAATCCAACCAGCTTTTCCAATAGCGGTATTTCAGGATCCTCATTTGAGAATGCAAAGCACATTTCTCATGCCACACTTTTGCTCTCATTGTTTCTTTCTCCAAGAATATCCCCTTTCCACGTCTGCAGTTAGTGAAATGCACCAGACTTCCCGAGCTGAGCCCATGGTTCTATTTCCTTCAAGACTGTGTAACTGCAAAGGGATTTCTCCCTCTCTGAACAGTGGAACAATGCATTGCTTATTGGCTATGGTGGCATTCACTGGCTCTTAATTGCACTGGTATTTAAGTCTTCATTATGCTTTAACTTCCATACACATTCTCTTGGTTTTCTGTACTAGATTGTGTTCTCCCCCAGGGCAACTAACCATGGTTTGCTAAGAGTCCTTTACCTGCTCCCTCAAATGGAAGAGCTATTTCTGGGCTGGACAAATCTCAGCAGAGGGACAGATCCATTTTCAGGATGTCAGATGCCTGGAGCTCTGGGTGCCAGGCGCTGGCTCAGAAAGGAGGAGCAGGTTCACTGGCTGAAGCAATTATACTCCAATAAAGATGTTAAAAAAAAAAAAAAAAAAAAAAAAGACCTGAGGCTCATCTGCATGCATCTAATTGGTCCATAAATCTCAAAATCTTCAAGACCAAACCTTTCTCTTTTTATAGACTACAACCCTCCCTCAAAGCTGCATGTGTCCTTTTTTATTTATTTGTTCTAATTCCCCCAGGATAAAACTGTAATGTGGTATTTAGCAGCAGTGACTTGGGAGGTAGATGCCTGGGCTTAAATTCCAGTGGTACCACTTGGTAGATGTGTGAACTTACACAGCTTGTTTACTGCCTCTGTCTCCTACTTTCCTCCTCTGTGAAACAAGGAAAATGATAATAACTACTTATTTGGCAGCTGCTTTACTAGGGGTAGGCACAACAAGCTATGGATGTGCAAAATGAAAGATGACTAACTCTACTGGAGTTAAAGAAGTTCTAAAGAAGTTATCACAGAAGAATTGATGCTCAAATTATTATTCTCATTGATCACTGAGTTGATGTTAGGTTAAAGTACTTAGCAAATTGCAAATGCAATGTATTGAATACTATTATTACTATTGGTTTTGTCCTTGGTGATGGGAAGAGCTAGGAATTGGAGTGGGAAGAGATCCTTCATAGGCTGATTTGTCCAGGACCTGCACACACTTTTGGCTGGGTTTGGATTCCAGAGCCTCATGTGACCCTTTACATCGACGGTGCCAACACAGTACTTTGCAGAAAGTAGGGGTAAACCATGCTTGTTGAATACATCTATTATTGACCAAAACAAGCCAAACAAGTGGGATACATAGATTTGGAACAGGAGAGCCTGCCTGCCTGCCTGCTTACGTACCTACCTACCTACCTACACACACACACACACACACACACACACACACACACACACACACACTCGCTCTCTCTCTCTCTCTCTCTCTCTCTCTCTTCTCTTCTATCTATCTCTCTTTGGACTTTGTGAAAATCTGAAAAGACATGCTTTCACATTGAACTTAATTAGATTTTTTTAGACATCTTGCCATGAGAAATAAATAAAAAATACAACAGGCTTGTATTATCAAAACTCACAGATTTCTGAAAACATATTTTCACAGCTGATGAAAGCATTTGAGCAAATACCTTCACTTTTTGACTTATACCATATGAAACAGTTTGTTATATTTTCAGTTATTAAAATATATAATTCTTGAAATGTACTGAGTATTTTTCTCCTACATTTTACTATTCCATTTGCTTAAATCTAGAAAGGTAGCTCTAAACAGGCCTAATTCTTATAAACCAGGAAGGCAAACATAGACTATCTTTCAAAGTCTAGCACAGTTCTAGGCATACAGTTGGGGTTCAAGAAATATCTGATTAAAAATACACTGTTACACATACATACCCTGGATGCTATTTGGAAACAAAAGAATTATAGAACATTAGAGTTGTGAGGGATTTTAGATGTCATCTGATCCAGGTCCCTCGTTTTATAGCCTAAAACTGACAGCTCTGAAGTTATACAATGAAGGATTGACAAAACTTGTCCTCACACTCAATTCTCAGGCCTTTGATTGCAGTGTTACCTCCCTAAAATTATCTCAGTTTTGTGTGGAGAAACTGACATATCAGAAAATACTTGTAATCCAACATGACACTGCTGTACTGGAGGAATATATGACATATTGAAGTGCAGAGTAAAGGATTTCTGACTCTGTTGTGAGTGTGGGAATAAATGAAGTGGATTCTGGGTTCCTCACAGAAGAGGTGATGTTAATGGTGCCTCTTAATGATCAGGAGAAGTCTGATGGGTGAATTATGGGGAATAGGGTGAGAGTGAGGTGGGTTGGAAGGACATTCTAGGCAAAAGGAATGGAAAGTGCTAAGGCTTGGAAGCATGAAAGAACAAAGTGTAATGGAGAAAGGCAGGCCAGAGAGCATTTTATATGAGGAAGGAACTTTCTGTAGATTAAACTTCAAAGGATGGTGTTATTATGACCAGACCATAATGGACTCCATATAACATTTTTAAAGACTTTGATCTTTAAAAAGTGAACAATTTTAAGGGAAAAAAAAAAAAAAAAAAAAAACAAGCTTGGTTAGGTTGTGTTACAGGAGGATTACTCTAGCTGCAATGAATGCATTCTGAAAGGCAGGACTGAAGTCCCGGAAACATATCAAGAGCTACTTAAACAAGTCAGGAAAAAGATGATGAGTGTTTGACTTAAAGCAGTGGTAATGGGACTGGAAAGGAAAGGCAGGTTTAAGAGGCCCTTGGGATATACCGTATGCCAACACCTATATATGGAATCTAAAAAAAAAAAAAAAAGGTTCTAATGCACCTAAGGGCAGGACAGGAATAAAGATGCAGACGTAGAGAATGGACATGAGGACACGGGGAGGGGGAAGGGTAAGCTGGGACGAAGTGAGAGAGTGGCATGGACATATACACACTATCAAATGTAAAATAGATAGCTAGTGGGAAGCAGCCGCATGGCACAGGGAGATCAGCTCGGTGCTTTGTGACCACCTAGAGGGCTGGGATAGGGAGGGTGGGAGGGAGACGCAAGAGGAAGGGGATATGGGGATATATGTATACATATAGCTGACTCACTTTGTTATACAGCAGAAACTAACACAACATTGTAACACAATTATACTCCAATAAAGATGTTAAAAAAATAAATTAAAAAAAAAGAGGCCCTTGGGACATAGAGTTCACAGGACTTTGGCACCTATTAGAAGTGAGTAGTGAGGTAGAAGCCATAGGCCAGCATCATGCCGTCGATGTCCTGGAGGATAAAGAGACTGAGGGAAATTGCTGAATTTGGTGTGAAATATACTTGGTTCAAAATGCATATCTAGACAGAACTCTCAAGTAATCAGTTAACACTTCCAGCAGAAACTCAGGAAGAGAGTCTGGGTAGAAAATAGTGACTTAGAAATCTGGGTGGGGGATGTAGATTTTTGAGGTGAACAGGTTGTGATTAAAGCCATTAGAATGGATGCGCTGTTAAGGGAGAGTGTGAAATCAAGGTGATTTATGGTTACTTTTAGAAAAATACCAATCTCCAATGATGTAACAGAGGAAGAAGATACAGAACTAGAATATTCTAAATTATTAATAAAAATCATCAAAAAGCAGCTTTATGATACCTCAGGCTAGAAGTTTACATAATTCAATGTTGAAAAGAAGTCAAGTATTGCAGTAATCTGTGTGCAGTCTTTTTTTTTTTTTTTTTTTTTTTTTTTGGGGTACGCGGGCCTCTCACTGTTGTGGCCTCTCCCGTTGCGGAGCACAGGCTCCGGACGCGCAGGCCTAGCGGCCATGGCTCACGGGCCCAGCTGCTCCACGGCATGTGGGATCTTCCCGGACCGGGACACGAACCCGTGTCCCCTGCATCGGCAGGCGGACTCTCAACCACTGTGCCACCAGGGAAGCCCTGTGTGCAGTCTTAATCACATACTGGATACATATTATGAAATACCAATTATTTAGAGTAGCTTTTGAAACGGGTCCCTTTCTAGCAGCGCACAATACTACAGTGAGTCACATTCCAAGGAATCATCTTCTACAAACAATATCCCTGGTAATCATTAAGATGTCATCTTGAAAGATACAACCAATTCGTGCCTGTCTTCATCCTTGCCTATTGACAATCTGAGAGCACTGGACTACTGCATCCAACTTTGTATTCCCAGGGGCCATTATGAATAGTTTTCGAGTGATCACAAAGAGCGGGTGATTGAAAAACTACTGCAGCAGAGTTTTACACAGTGAAACAAAGAGTATTAGATTACCCGGAAAGAAGGAAGAAGGTGGGATTTGAAGTGAACAAGATGAAAGAAAGGCATATTTGCAGATAGCCTGAGGATAGTTGACATCATTGGGAATGTTCCTCGTTCTATGAAGTTCCTTAATTTGTAAGTCTTAACTGAACCAAAGGACAGTTCCAAGAAAAGATACTTTTGCTATCTCTGTTTTTAATCCCAAGAAATCTCAAGATACCTCCAGACCTCTGCTGCAGTATTTCTCATTCAAGACTTCTTCACTCCTATCACTGGTCCCAGGAGTATCCCGTGGTGATATGATTGTGATGACTAAATAGGAAACTGATGCCATTGTTTCTGCCACTGTCTTCTCCAATGTATAGAGACTTCTCTTTCATGTGTTGCAGTGGACACTCTTTGTAGATCAGAAAAACTGGACTGAGGAGGCTCATGTTTAAAAGTAACCTAAAGGGTGTCATTGGAGACAACTGTAACCAGGCATATTGACTATTTTCATTGTTGCCATTGGCCTGTGTCTCAGGACCTTGAATGGTGGAGACATTATTACACAGAGATGTTCAGGATGGTGTAACTACAAGTCTTCATTTCAATGCTTTCATAAGTATTAAATGCATACATTAATAATTTTCACTTATCACAGGTAAATTTAAAATTGATCCACAAAAAATCATCTTTTTCAAGATTTCAAAGGACATAGAAATCTGTGAAGTAAAATACTTTTTACTTCTTAAATGCCTCTTACCCTCCTAATTCTAGTTTCCAGTATTATTTGCTATTAATGGAGTTTCATAAACATCATTTTGGGGTGTGTCGATAAATTAGTATGCAAGTAGTTTTTTAGGGGCGTATATATTAGCCACAAATTTTCTATGTAGTAAACATATTTACATAAAAATTATTTTAAATAAGTCCAACTAATTTGTTGAAATAATTCCAATGAGTTGGAACTGCTAGGACTAAGGATATCCAAAATTTATATTTTGAGCCAAAACTGCAGATTTTCCCCTAATTGTAGAGAGTCCTCATGAATTTTGTCCCCCAGTGTTTGAGAGTTCTGTTTCCTAAAACTATACAAACATTAGATTTTTGATCTTTGACAATGTGATATTACAAAGAAATTACTCTCCTTCCGTTATCGTTCAGCTGAGTCATCTTCATATATGCTTAATCCTGACTAGTCATTTGTTTGATTTCATTTTCCTCTGTGGCTTTTTTTCCCCTCTTGGAATATTAGTGTTTTCGTTACTGGTTTTTAAGAACTCATTTATGACTAAGGATGTTAACCTGTTAACCATTTGTCATGCACTGCAAATGAAATACCATTTTTTTCTTCTTGTATAGAAGTTGTGTACTGAAATATAACCACGTTCTATTTTTTTAAAATGCCATCTTGATTAAGTCAAGGCCAAACCCAATGTTAGTGCTAAATATTGTCTGCACTTCTGTTTCCTCTCATATTATTTAACTTATATTTTGACAGCCATTTATCCTAAATTATAATAGTATAATGTGCCACAGCAATATTGTTCTCATTGGAAAAGACTTGGCATCTGTGGATCTGAAAACATAAATTATGAAAGTTCTGTCATAAAAATGTAGTTTTGAGCAGTTTGGTGGTTGAGGATATTTTGATTGTCTCTTATTTTTACCATGTTGACCATGATTTACACTTTGATGCTACCAGAGCCCATGTTAACTAGTAAAAATAGAAGATAATTGAGAGTCAACTCTTAAATCAGAATAAAATCAAACTATTTTTCAGATTGTTTAAAAAGATTCCCACAGGTATGCCCACAATTTACAATTGCTAGGCACATATCAGTATAAAATGATGCTATATAAAAACATGTGGTCTAGAATGATTTTCCTCATTAAAATGTCACAGAACCTCATCAAGCTCATCAAAACTATATGGCTTAACATTTAACCTAGCAGTTTCATGATATGAAATATTACATCTTTTTGACATGTTTCTTAAAAAGATAGAAAAGTTGGAGAAAATTTCAATTGGGTGGGATGTCAGGAAATAAAATTCAATCAAAGACTCTTGAAAATGTTCAAATCAGGATAAAACTGCAGATTATACTGCTCCAAAAGCTATTTTAAGTCACAGATAAACCTGGCTTTTAGCATTGGCAATTGGGTAATTTAAACTGCCTTAAGTGGTGACAAAAGAAAAAAAGAGAGGAAAATGCTGTATACAGGCCTAGAAGGCAATATTTTAAATTCATTAAAATGTGATGACAAAAACTTCATATATTTTTCAAGCTTTAACAAAATTACAAGGCACTCCTGCCCACATCTACAAGATGGCGGAGGAGTAAGACGTGGAGATCACCTTCCTCCCCACAAATACATCAAAAATACATCTACATGTGGAACAACTCCTACAGAACACCTACTGAATGATGGCATTAGACCTCAGACTTCCCAAAAGGCAAGAAACTCCCCATGTACCTGGGTAGGGCAAAAGAAAAAAGAAAAAACAGAGACAAAAGAATAGGGGCGGGACCTGCACCAGTGGGAGGGAGCCGTGAAGAAGGAAAGGTTTCCATACACTAAGAAGCCCCTCTGCGGGCGGAGACTGCGGGTGGCGGAGGGGGAAAGCTTCGGAGCCGCGGAGGAGAGCGCAGCAACAGGGGTGCGGAGGGCAAAGCGGTGAGATTCCCGCACAGAAGATCGGTGATGACCAGCACTCACCAGCCCGAGAGGTTTGTCTGCTCACCCGCCAGGGCGGGTGGGGGCTGGGAGCTGAGGCTCGGGCTTCGGAGGTCGGATCCCAGGGAGAGGACTGGAGCTGGCTGCGTGAACACAGCCTGAAGGGGGCTAGTGCACCACAGCTAGCCAGGAGGGAGTCCAGGAAAAGTCTGGACCTGTGTAAGAGGCAAGAGACCATTGTTTCACGGTGAGCGAGGAGAGGGGATTCAGAGGACCACCTAAACCAGCTCCAGAGACGGGTGTGAGCCACGGCTATCAGGGCGGACCCCAGAGACAGGCATGAGACGCTAAGGTTGCTGCTGGAGCCACCAAGAATCCTGTGTGAGAACACAGGTCACTATCCACATCTTTCCTCCTGGGAGCCTGTGCAGCCGGCACTGCCAAGGTCCCGTGATCCAGGGACAACTTCCCCGGGAGAATGCACGGCGCGCCTCAGGCTGGTGCAACATCATGCTGGCCTCTGCCGCCGCAGGCTCGCCCCAAACTCCGTACCCCTCCTACCCCACCAGCCTGAGTGAGCCAGAGCTCCCGAATCAGCTGCTCCTTTAACCCCGTCCTGTCTGAGCGAAGAACAGATGCCCTCAGGCGACCTACATGAAAAGGCAGAGCCAAATCCAAAGCTGTAGCTCAGGAGCTGTGCAAACAAAGAAGAGAAAGGGATATCTCTCCCAGCAGCCTCAGGAGTAGCAGATTAAATCTCCACAATCAACTTGATGTTTGCTGCATCTGTGGAATACCTAAAAGACAACAAATCATCCCAAAATTCAGGCGGTGAACTTAGGGAGCAACTGTAGACTTGGGGTTTGCTTTCTGCATCTAATTTGTTTCCGGTTTTATGTTTATCTTAGTTCAGTATTTACAGTTTATTATCATTGGTAGATTTGTTTATTGATTTGGTTGCTCTCTTCCTCCATTTTTTTTTCTATATATATATATAGATAGATATAGATATATTTTTTTTCCTTTTTCTCTTTTTGTGAGTGTGTATGTGTATGCTTCTTTGTGTGATTTTGTCTGTATAGCTTTGCTTTTACCATTTGTCCTAGGGTCTGGTCTTTTTTTGTTGTTTTTCTTTTCTTTTTTTTTTAGTATAGATTTTAGCACTTTTATCATCGGTGGATTTGTTTTTTGGTTTGGTTGCTCTTCTTTCTGTTTTTCTTTTTTGTTTATTTTTAATTAATTTTTTTTATTTGTGAATTTTAGTTAATTTATTTTTTATACAACAGGTTCTTATTAGTTATCCATTTTATACATATTAGTGTATGTATGTCAATCCCAATCTCCCAATTCATCACACCATCCCCCCCCTCCCCCGGCCACTTTCCCTCCTTGTTGTCTTGATTACTGTAGCTTTGTAGTACAGTCTAAACTCAGGGAGTCTGATTCCTCCAGCTCCGTTTTTATCCCTCAAGACTGCTTTGGCTATTTGGGATCTTTTGCACCTCCATACAAATTATAAGACTTTTTGTTCTAGTTCTGTAAAAAATGCCATTGGTAATTTTATAGGGATTGCACTGTAGATTCCTTTGGGTAGTACAGTCATTTTCACAATATTGATTCTTTCAATCTAAGAACATGGTATATCTCTCCATCTGTTTGTATCATCTTTAATTTCTTTCATCAGTGTCTTATAATTTCCTGCATACAGGTCGTTTGTCTCACTAGGTAGGTTTATTCCAAGGTATTTTATTCTTTTTGTTGCAATGGTAAATGGGAGTGTTTCCTTAATTTCTCTTTCAGATTTTTCATCATTAGTGTGTAGGAATGGAAGAGATTTCTGTGTATTAATTTTGTATCCTGCAACTTTACCAAATTCGTTGATTAGCTCTAGTAGTTTTCTGGTGGCATCTTTAGGACATTCTATGTATGGTATCATGTCATCTGCAGACAGTGACAGTTTTACTTCTTCTTTTCCAATTTGTATTCCTTTTACTACTTTTTCTTTTCTGACTGACATTACCTGGACTTCCAAAATTATGTTGAATAATAGTGGCGAGAGTGGACATCCTTGTCTTGTTCCTCATCGTAGAGAAAATGCTTTCGCTTTTTCACCAATGAGAAAGAAGATGTTTGCTGTGAACTTTTATTATGTTGAGGTAGGTTACCTCTATGCCCACTTTCTGGAGAGTTTTTATCATAAATGGGTGTTGAATTTTGTCAAAAGCTTTTCCTGCATTTACTGAGATGATCAAATGGTTTTTATTCTTCAATGTGTTAACATGGTGCATCACATTGATTGATTTGTGTATACTGAAGAATCCTTGCATCCCTGGGATAAATCCCACCTGATCAAGCTGTATGATCCTTTTAATGTGTTGTTGGATTCTGTTTGCTAGTATTTTGTTGAGGATTTTTGCATCTATATTGATCAGTGATATTGGTGTGTAATTTTCTTTTTTTGTAGTATCTTTGTCTGGTTTTGGTATCAGGGTAATCGTGGCCTCACAGAATGAGTTTGGGAGTGTTCCTTCCTCTACAAGTCCTTGGAAGTGTTTGAGAAGTATGGGTGTTAACTCTTCTCTAAATATTTGATAGAATTCACCTGTGCAGCCATCTGGTCCTGCACTTTTGTTTGTTGGAAGACTTTTAATCACAGCTTCAATTTCATTACTTGTGATTTGTCTGTTCATATTTTGTATTTCTTCCTGGTTCAGTCTTGGAACTTTATACCTTTCCTAGAATTTGTCCATTTCTTCCAAGGTGTCCATTTTATTGGCATAGAGTTGCTTGTAGTAGTCTCTTAGGATGCTTTGTATTTCTGCAGTGTCTGTTGTAACTTTCCCTTTTTCATTTCTAATTTTATTGATTTGAGTCCTCTCCCTCTTTTGCTTGATGAATCTGGCTAATGCTTTATCAATTTTGTCTTCTCAAAGAACCAGCTTTTAGTTTTATTGATCTTTGCTATTGTCTTCTTTCTTTCTATATCATTTATTTCTGCTCTGATCTTTAGTATTTCTTTCCTTCCACTAACTTTGGGTTTTTTTTTTTTTTCTAGTTCCTTTAGGAGTAAGGTGAGATTGTTTATTTGAAATTTTTCTTGTTTCTTGAGGTAGGCTTGTATTGCTATAAACTTCCCTCTTAGAATTCTTTTGCTGCATCCCATAGGTTTTGGATCGTTGTGTTTGAGTTGTCATTTGTCTTTAGGTATTTTTTGATTTCCTCTTTGATTTCTTCAGTGATTTCTTTGTTATTTAGTAACAGATTGTTTAGCCTCCATGAGTTTGTGTTTTTTCCATTATTTGCCCAGTAATTGATTTTAAATCTTATAGTGTTGTGTTCAGAAAAGATGCTTGATGTGATTTCAAATTTCTTAAATTTACTGAGGCTTGATTTGTGACCCAAGATGTGATCTATCCTGGAAAATGTTCCATGCACCCTTGAGAAGAAAGTGTAATCTGCTGTTTTCAGATGGAATGTCCTATAAATATCAATTAAATTTATCTGGTCTATTGTGTCATTTAAAGCTTGTGTTTCCTTATTAATTTTCTGTTTGGATTATCTGTCCATTGGTGTAAGTGAGGTGTTAAAGTCCCCCACTATTATTGTGTTACTGTCGATTTTCTCTTTTAGAGCTGTTAGCACTTGCCTTATGTATTGGGGTGCTCCTATGTTGGGTGCATATATATTTATAACTGTTATATCTTTTTCTTGGATTGATACCTTGATCATTATGTATTGTGCCTCCTTGTCTCTTGTAACATTCTTTATTTTAAAGTCTGTTTTATCTGGTATGAATATTGCTACTCCAGCTTTCTTGTGATTTTCATTTACATGGAATATCTTTTCCATCCACTCACTTTCAGTCTGTATGTGTCCCTAGATCTGAAGTGGGTCTCTTGTAGACAGCATATATATGGGTCTTGTTTTTGTATCCATTCAGCGAGCCTATGTCTTTTCATTGGAGCATTTAAGCCATTCACATTTAAGGTAATTATCAATATGTATGTGCCTATTACCATTTTCTTAATTGTTATGGGTTTGTTTTTGTAGGTCCTTTTCTTCTCTTGTGTTTCCCACTTAGAGAAGTTCCTTTAGCATTTGTTGTAGAGCTGGTTTGGTGGTGCTGAATTCTCTTAGATTTTCCTTGTCTCTAAAGCTTTTGATTTCTTCATCGAATGTGAATGACATCTGTGCCGGGTAGAGTATTCTTGGTTGTAGGTTTCTCCCTTTCATCATTTTAAATATATCACCCTTCTGGCTTGTAGAGTTTCTGCTGAGAAATCAGCTGTTAACCTTCTGAGAGTTCCCTTTTATGTTATTTGTCCTTTTTCCCTTGTTGCTTTCAATCATTTTTCTTTGTCTTTAATTTTTGTCAGTTTGATTACTGTGTGTCTTGGCATATTTATCCTTGGGTTCATCCTGCCTGGGACTCTCTGTTCTTCCTGGACCTGGGTGGCTATTTTCTTTCCCATGTTAGGGAAGTTTTTGACTATAATCTCTTCAAATATTTTCTCCGGTCCTTTCTCTCTCTCTTCTCCTTCTGGGACCCCTATACTGTGAATGTTGTTGAGTTTAATATTGTCCCAGAGGTCTCTTAGGCTGTCTTCACTTCTTTACATTCTTTTTTCTTTATTCTGTTCCATGGCAGTGAATTCCACCATTCTGTTTTCCAGGTCACTTATCCGTTCTTCTGCCTCAGTTATTCTGCTATTGATTCCTTCTAGTGTA
This sequence comes from Neophocaena asiaeorientalis asiaeorientalis, assembly GCF_003031525.2. NCBI lineage: Eukaryota > Metazoa > Chordata > Mammalia > Artiodactyla > Phocoenidae > Neophocaena > Neophocaena asiaeorientalis. Next base: position 12,561,897 of record NW_020175528.1, read on the forward strand.
TTTTTCATTTCAGTTATTTTGTTGTTCATCTCTGTTTCTTTAAATCTTCTAGGTGTTTGTTAAACATTTCTTGCATCTTCCTGACCTTTGCCTCCATTCTTTTTCTGAGGTCCAGGATCATCTTCACTATCATTATTCCGAATTCTTTTTCTGGAAGGTCGCCTATCTCCCCTTCATTTAGTTGTTTTTCTGGGGTTTTACCTTGTTTCTTTATCTGGTACATGCCCTCTGCCTTTTCATCTTTTCTGTCTTTCTGTGAATGTGGTTTTTGTACCACAGGCTGCTGGATGGTAGTTCTTCTTGCTTCTGCTGTCTGCCCTCTGGTCCATGAGGCTATCTAAGAGGCTTGTGCAAGCTTCCTGATGGAAGGGACTGGTGCTGGGTAGAGCTGTGTGTTGCTCTGGTGGGCACAGCTCAGTAAAACTTTAATCCACTTGTCTGCTGATGGGTGGGGCTGGGTTCCCTCCCTGTTGGTTGTTTGGCCTGAGGCAACCCAACACTGGTGCCTACCCAGGCTCTTTGCTGGGGCTAATGGTGGACTCTGGGAGGGCTCACACCAAGGAGTACTTCCCAGAACTTCTGCTGTCAGTGTCCCTGTCCTCACAGTGAGCCACAGCCACCACCCCACCTCTGCAGGAGACCCTCCAACACTAGCATGTAGGTCTGTTTCAGTCTCCTATGGGGTCACTGCTCCTTCCCCTGGGTCCCGATGCTCACACTACTTTGTCTGCCCTCCAAGAGTGGAGTCTCTGTGGCCCCAGTCCTGTCGAACTCCTGCAATGAAATCCCACTAGATTTCAAAGTCTGATTCTCTAGGAATTCCTCCTCCCGTTGCCGAACCCCAGGTTGGGAAGCCTGACGTGGGGCTCAGAACCTTCACTCCAGTGGGTGGACTTCTGTGGTATAAGTGTTCTCCAGTTTGTGAGTCACCCACCCAGCAGTTACGGGACTTGATTTTGTTGTAATTGCACCCCTCCTATGTTCGCATTGTGGCTTCTCCTTTTTCTTTGGAGGTGGGGTATACTTTTTGGTGATTTCCAGTGTCTTCATGTCGATGACTATTCAGCAGTTAGCTGTGATTCTGGTGCTCTTGCAAGAGGGACTGATAGCACCAATTTTAAAAATTTTTTAACGATTACATTTTATTTAATAACTATTTTATTTTATTATTATTTCTCTTCTTTTTTTCTGCCTTTTCTTCTGAGCATGTGACTGACAGGGTCTTCATGCTCTGGCCGGTGTCAGGCATGTGCCTCTGAAGTGCGACAGTGGAGCTCAGGACACTGGTCCACCCTCTGGGCCACCTCCCAGCACCACATAATATCAAACTGCGAAAGCTCTCCCAGAGATCTCCATCTCAATGCTAAGACCGAGCTCCACTCAATGACCAGCAAGATACAGTGCTGGACACCCTATGCCAAACAACTAGCAACACAGAAACACAACCCCACCCATTAGCAGAGAGGCTGCCCAAAATCATAATAAGATCACAGACACCCCAAAACACACCACCAGCAGACGTGGTCCTGCCCACCAGAAAGACAAGATTCAGCCTCATCCACCAGAACACAGGCACTAGTTCCGTCCACCAGGAAGCCTACAAAACGCACTGAACACACCTTAGCCACTCGGGGCAGACACCGAAAACAACGGGAACTACGAACCTGCGCCAGCGTAAAGAAGACCCCAAACACAGTAAGATAAGCAAAATGAGAGTCAGAGAAACACACAGCAGATGAAGGAGCAAGGTAAAAACCCACCAGACCAAACAAATGAAGAGGAAACAGGCAGTCTTCCTGAAACAGAATTCAGAGTCATGATAGTAAAGACGACCCAAAATCTTGGAAATAGAATGGAGAAAATACAAGAAACGTTTAACAAGGATCTAGAAGAACTAAAGAGAAAACAAACAACGATGAACAACACAGTAAATGAAACTGAAAATTCTCTAGAAGGAATAAATAGCAAAATAACGGAGGCAGAAGAACGGATAAGTGACCTGGAAGATAAAATAGTGGAAATAACTACCGCAGAGCAGAATAAAGAACAAAGAATGAAAAGAACTGAGGACAGTCTCAGAGACCTCTGGGACAACATTAAACACACCAACATTTGAATTATAGGGGTTCCAGAAGAAGAAGAGAAAAAGAAAGGGACTGAGAAAATATTTGAAAGATTATAGTTGAACACTTCCCTAATACAGGAAAGGAAATAGTTAAGTCCAGGAAGCACAGAGGGTGGCATTCAGGATAAATGCAGGGAGAAACATGACAAGCCACATATTAATCAAACTATCAAAATTTAAATACAAAGAAAAAATACTAAAAGCAGCAAGGGAGGGCTTCCCTGTTGTGGCACAGTGGTTGAGAATCTGCCTGCCAATGCAGGGGACACGGGTTCAAGCCCTGGTCTGGGAAGATCCCATATGCTGCGGAGCAACTAGACCCGTGAGCCACAACTACTGAGCCTGCACGTCTGGAGCTTATGCTCTGCAACAAGAGAGGCCGTGACAGTGAGAGGCCGGCGCACTGCGATGAAGAGTGGCCCCCACTCGCCGCAACTAGAGAAAGCTCTTGCAAAGAAACAAAGACCCAACACAGCCAAAAATTAATTAATTAATTATTTATTTAAAAAAAAGAAGCAGCAAGGGAAAAGCAACAAATAACATACAAGGGAATCCCAATAAGGTTAACAGCTGATATTTCAGCAGAAACTGTGCAAGCCAGAATGGAGTGGCAGGACATATTTAAACTAATGAAAGGGAAAAACCTACAACCAAGATCACTCTACCCAGCAAGGATCTCATTCAGATTCAAAAGGGAAATTAAAACCTTTAGAGAGAAGCAAAAGCTAAGAGAATTCAGCACCACCAAACCAGGTTTCCAACAAATACTACATGAACTTCTCTAGGCAGGAAACAAAAGGAAAAGACGTACAATAACGAACCCAAAACAATTAAGAAAATGGGAATAGGAACATACATATCAATAATTACCTTAAATGTAAATGGACTAAATGCTCCAACCAAAAGACATAGACTGGCTGAATGGTTACAAAAACAAGACCTGTATATCTGCTGTCTACCACTTCAGACCTAGGGACACATACAGACTGAAAGTGAGGGGATGAAAAAAGATATTCCATGCAAATGGAAATCAAAGGAAAGCTGGGGTAGCAATTGTCATATCAGACAAACTAGACTTTAAAATAAAGACTATAACAAGAGACAAAAAAGGATACTCCATAATGATCGAGGGATCAATCCAAGAGGAAGATATAACAATCGTAAATGTTTATGCACCCAATATAGGAGCACCTCAATACATAAGGCAAATGTTAACAGCCATAAAAGGGGAAATCAACAGTAACACATTCATAATAGGGGACTTTAACATCACACTTTCAGCAATGGGCAGATCATCCAAAATGAACATAAATAAGGAAATACAATTTTTTTTGTTTTGTTTTTGTGGTACACAGGCCTCTCACTGTTGTGGCCTCTCCCATTGCAGAGCACAGGCTCCGGATGTGCAGGCTCAGAGGCCATGGCTCATGGGCCTGGCTGCTCTGCGGCATGTAGGATCTTCCCGGACCGGGGCACAAACCTGTGTTCCCTGTATTGGCAGGTGGACTCTCAAATACTGTGCCACCAGGGAAGCCCAGGAAATACAATTTTTAAATTATACATTAAACAAGATGGACTTAATTGATATTTATAGGACATTCCATCCAATAACAACAGAATACACTTTCTTCTCAAGTGCTCATGGAACATTCACCAGGAGAGATCATATTTTGGGTGACAAATCAAGCCTTGGTAAATTTAAAAAAATTGAAAATATATCAAGTATGTTTTCCAACTACAATGCTATGAGGCCATATATCAATTACAGGAAAAAATCTGTAAAAAATACAAACACACAGAGGCTAAACAATACACTACTTAATAACCAAGTGATCACTGAAGAAATCAAAGAGGAAATAAAAAAATACCCAGAGACAAATGACATGTATACACCACAACCCAAAACCTACGGGATGCAGAAACAGCAGTTCTAAGAGGGAAGTTTATAGCAATATATTCATATCTCAAGAAACAGGAAAGATCTCAAATAAACAGCCTAACCTTACACCTAAAGCAATTAGAGAAAGAAGAACAAAAAAAACCAAAGTTAGCAGAAGGAAGGAAATCACACAGATCAGATCAGAAATAAGTGAAAAAGAAATGAAGGGAACAATAGCAAAGATCAATAAAACTAAAAGCTGGTTTTTTGAGAAGAAAAACAAAACTGATAAGCCACTAGCTGGACTTATCAAGAAAAAAAGGAAGAAGACTCAAATCAATAGAATTAGAAAGAAAAAGGAGAAGTTATAACTGACACTGCAGAAATACAAAGAATCGTGAGAGATTACTACAAGCAACTACATGCCAATAAAATGGACAACCCACAGAATGGACAAATTCTTAGAAAGGTATAAACTTCCAAGACTGAACCAGGAAGGAACAGAAAATCACAAGCATTGAAATTCAAACTGTGATTAAAAATCCTCCAAGAAGGGCTTCCCTGGTGGCGCAGTGGTTGAGAGTCCGCCTGCCGAGGCAGGGGACACGGGTTCATGCCCCGGTCCGGGAAGATCCCACATGCCGCGAAGTGGCTGTGCCTGTGAGCCATGGCCGCTGAGCCTGCACGTCTGGAGCCTGTGCTCCGCGATGGGAGAGGCCACAACAGTGAGAGGCCGTTGTACCACACACACAAAAAAGAAAAATCCTCCAAGAAACAAAAGCCCAGGACCAGATGGCTTCACAGGCGAATTCTATCAAACATTTAGAGAAGAGCTAACATCTTTCCTTCTGAACCTCTTCCAAAATATAGCAGAGGGAGGAACACTCCCAAACTCATTCTATGAGGCCACCATCACCTGATAGGAAAACCAGACAAAGATGTCACAAAGAAAGAAAACTACAGGCCAATATATCTGATTAATACAGATGCAAAAATCTCAGCAAAATACTAGCAGAGAATCCAACAGCACATTAAAAGGATCATACACCATGATCAAGTGGGGTTTATTCCAGGAATGCAAGGATATGCAAATACATGCAAATCAAAGTGATAATCTATATTAACAAATTGAAGGAGAAAAACCATATGATCATCTCAATAGATGTAGAAGAATCTTTTGACAAAACTCAACACCCATTTATGATAAAAACCCTGCAGAAAGTAGGCACATGGGGAACTTACCTCAACATAATAAAGGCCATGCATGACAAACCCACAGCCAACATCGTTCTCAATGGTGAAAAACTGAAACCATTTCCACTAAGATAAGGAACAAGACAAGGTTGTCCACTCTCACCACTATTATTCAACATAGTTTTGGAAGCTTTAGCCACAGTAATCAGAGAAGAAAAAGAAATAAAGTGAGTCCAAATTGGAAAAGAAGAAGTAAAGCTGTCACTGTTTGCAGATGACATGATAGTATGCATAGATTATCCTAAAGATGCTACCAGAAAACTACTAGAGCTAATCAAAACAATAAATGCTGGAGAGGGTGTGGAGAAAAGGGAACCCTCTTACACTGTTGTTGGGAATATAAATTGATACAGTCCCTATGCATAACAGTATGGAGGTTCCTTAAAAAACTAAAAGTAGAATTGCCATATGACCCAGCAATCCCACTACTGGGCATGTACCATAATTCAAAGAGTCATGTACCACAATGTTCATTGTAGCTCTATTTACAATAGCTAGGAAATGGAAGAAACCTAAGTGTCCATGACAGATGAATGGATAAAGAAGATGTGGCACATATATACAGTGGAATATTACTCAGACATAAAAAGAAATGAAATTGAGTTATTTGTCGTGACGTGGATGGACCTAGAATCTGTCATACAGAGTGAAGCAAGTCTGAAAGAGTAAAACAAATACTGTATGCTAATACATATATATGGACTCTGAAAAAAAAAATGGTTCTGAAGAACTTAGTGTCAGGAGAGGAATAAAGATGATGACGTAGAGAATGGACTTGAGGACACAGTGTGGGGGCAGGGTAAGCTGGGATGACTGAGTGGCATGGACATATATGCACTACCCAATGTAAAATAGATAGCTAATGGGAAGCAGATGCATAGTACACAGAGATCAGCTCGGTGCTTTGTGACCACCTTGAGGGGTGGGGTAGGGAGGGTGGGAGGGAGTCGCAAGAGGGAGGAAATATGGGATATATGTATATGTATAGCTGATTCACTTTGTTATACAGCAGAAACTAACACACCATTGTAAAGCAATTATACTCCAATAAGTATGTTAAAAATAAAAATAAAATACAAGGCACTCCTATAATAGGCCAGATGATTGAAAGGGTTATTGAGATAGACTTATCTCATAACTTACAACATAACACATATGATACGTATTATTTTATTCTTTTAGAAAGTTAAAACATATGAAATATTTGGCAGGAGTTCTTTATCAGAACAGAGTCTCTTAGAACTAAAAATGAATGCTTTTCTCCACATACAAACTCGATGGCTTCATAAAAGTATCCATGGAAACCATTACCTGTTAGAAGTTCTAATATGCATACACAAGGTTATTTTCTTTTACATTTTACTTCAACAAAAATGTGAATAGAATGGAAAGTATTAAACTATTAGCAAACTTTGAAGCCTTACATAATAGTTTTGGACAAAAAGCCCATTCTACATTTATAGTTTCTATTTGGCACAAGACCCAATTACTTTTCAGTATATGTTCATCAATAGATAAAATAAGGATTATTAGATGTCCTATTATACTTCTGGAAAGAAGTTTACAATTTTATTTTTTAGCTTCAGAACCAGGATTAATGCACATTCAATTTAAATAATATTTCATCATTTTTCAGTCAAATAAAACATGCAGTTAAAAAAAGGAGGTTCTTTCTAAAGCCTCTTCAAAGGTAGATTTCACTTGGATAAAGTGGGGAACTTGAAGAAAAGGAGCTAGAGAGAGCTGATGCCTCCAGAAAAGCCAAGGCCATGGCATTTATTCAAAGAATTTCTGTAATTGGCAATTTCATAGAATGAAAGAACTGTGGAAATAAATGAAATTCACCCAAATGAGAACAAGCAAAGACTATTTATTCAGGGCTTGCTATGGCAAGGGAGTCAGCTACAGTTGCTTTCATTTTAGTAGAGACTCAAAGACAGGCAGAATGGCAAAGCTTTAGAGTGGAAAAAAGGGGAGGCTTCCGATCTGCCCTGACTGGAGGTTGATGTTGCGGGGAAGCAGTAGGCAGGCTAACTAGAAGTAGGGCATCCTACAGGATTGGTTAGGGTGCATATCTGGTTTTCTCCAGGGGGTCCTAATTTCAAAGCAGGGACAGAAAGTTGCTTATTAATCAAGTCCTGATCATCTGGGGCCAATTGCTGCAGCAGTTGTGGTTTGGCTTCCTGGACTGGTTGCTGCAGATTGTGGGTCAGAGTTCTGTTTTTATAGATCGTCTGGCTGTTGTCCGTTTGAATGGTTAGTCTCTCTAAACCAAAGGTTGGTTAGTGACTTCACCAACTAGCTAAAAAACTCAGTCCTAGGGTAGTCTTATAAGGAAAAGTGAGCTGAGGATAGGAAAATGAGTAATAATGAGAGAATGGCAGCAGAAAGAAGAGAAAATTAAAGTAGAAGGGTGACCTGCAGTCTGGGAATAGGTAGAGGTGGGGAATAGTAAGAAACAGAAGCAAACAGGTTAAGTCTTTTTTGTGTCTCTCTTCCGAAAGAGGGTATTCTCATGCAATAGTGGACTTAACGCTGCAGGTCCATGCATTTTAAATGAATTAAGAAATATTCAATTAAATGAAGATATCAGATACATAGGATAGGCAATAAAAAATTTAAGGAAATATGAAAGCCCTTTGATATTTTAGTTGATATGTTTTAACACTGTGAGCTAGTGTTTGTGTAACAGGGCTATTCTTTCAAAACTAGATTATGTATTTTTCAGGTCAGCCCTGGAGATCAAAATGTCTTTATTCAAGGGCATATGGGCAAGGAAACAAGCACATCTATCACGGAGTATTGAATAGTCTTTTACCTCTTATGCATCATATCTTCTGCCCAAACTTCCCACAGATTGCTCTGGTCCTGCCAATCTACATCATTCTCTGTTCCTGAGCCCATCTGTGCTGTGTTGGCAGCTGAGAGTTTGCACACTATATCTCCCTCTGATGTGTTTTTAAAAACCCCAAAACAAAGAACACGTTTATTAAGTTTACTTTTGCATGTGAAAAGTTGCCACATTACAGGTGATTCTGGAGTGGTGGGAAACCAAACGTGCATGGGAGGGGCCTCAAGTCAAAGGCCAGAATGTGGGATAAGGGCCAGGGTGACTCCAACGACTTCCAGGAGAGATAAAGGCATCAGCACACTACACCTGCTCAGTTCTATTCTCTACTCAGAGGAGCAGAAAATAATTATTTTCATTATATTTCATTTTTTTTCATTTTGAAAGCATTCTTTCAATTTTTCAGGATTTTTTGGGGAAAACCTGGTTCTGCTTTATAAATGTCACATGAGTCATATGGGCAGTAAAACAACAGAGGGAATTAGCAACGAGATATGCTATTTGGTTAATCATTCACAATTGATTTTTTTTCCCCCTTAATTTACTCAATACTGGTAATTAGTAATATTTTTTTTACCTACCTCATAAAATCTGGGTCTTAAATTTCAGGACAATCCATGGTTCAAGGGGCACTTTATTTGTGCCCTTTCCATTTATGGGTATCAAAGACTTTGAACACACAGGCTCAGTCTTGTGCATTTTCTATACAAATCCTGAGGAGGCCTGTGAACGTGGATGTCTATTTATTCTATCTAGTAGACAGAGTTGAAATTGGCCTGGCTCACAGAGCATCCAAAGTAGTTGCTTTTATATATTCACCAGTCATCTGTCTTCCTCCCAAACCTTACCTATGACCAGTTTTCTGTTATGATTTCTTTTTTTTTGCTGTACGTGGGCATCTCACTGTTGTGGCCTCTCCCGTTGCGGAGCACAGGCTCCGGACGCGCACGCTCAGAGGCCATGGCTCACGGGCCCAGCCGCTCCGCAGCATGTGGGATCTTCCCGGACCGGGGCATGAACCCGTGTCCCCTGCATCAGCAGGCGGACTCTCAACCACTGCGCCACCAGGGAAGCCCTGTTATGATTTCTTGATTGTCATGTGTGCTAAACCCCAACACAATTTCAGCTAGTGGCTCTGCTCTCCTTTGTCGTGTACTTTTCTGTGAGAGGTGAAGGAAAACTCTGCTCTTCAAATCTCTAGCCACTGGATCACATCATGTTCAGACAGAGCTCCCTGAAGCCACAATTCAGGCCCCTCTGTGAGAGACAGCTACTGACCTATATCTCTCAGCAACTTGGATCCCACGGCCAGTAAACCAAGCCTCAATGCAAGTGATTTTCAATCAGTCATGAATGTGACTTCACAGCTTCCCTTATACATGGGATGGAGGTAGACCTCCAGTTTGCATTGTCTGTTCATCTTGGTCCCATTTATCCTTTGCCTATTACCATTTTCCTATTAGCCTGCTGTATAGAATTATCATAGTATTTGTGTTTATGAGGATGACAAGGACATGTCTAAGAGAATGAGGGGAATGGCCATGCACTCCATACACACTGTAGAGACAAGATTCATAGGGACAAGAATTCAGATCTTGGCTCAGACAGCGATTAGCTATATGATTTTAGATGAGTGACAACTTGGATCCCTTTCTTCATCTGTAACATATGAATTATAATTCTCCCATCTTAAAGATTTTGTAAGGATTTAATGAGATAATAAATGTAATATAAGGTAAAGCTATGTAATGTATATAAAATAGTAAGCACAGATTAAGTAACGAGTACTGTTAGTTCTTTACCTCCTTTGGTAGGAAAGAAGACCTCCTGACATTTGTATTTATTACCATACACACATTCTTTTTAAGATTCTATAGCTGTATAGCTACATTATACATGTAGAACTGATTTTTGTTATTCACTGTTAGGGCCTATAAAGTCCCTGTGAACACTGAATTGGCAAATAATGAACGCTTGCTCTTAGGGGAAATACAGGGTTAGGTTCCTGCAAGCCTCTAGTCACATGTTCATCAGTTGACCAAAACATAACCTGTTGTTATAAGTATTTTCGCTTAAAGACCCCTTATTTAATATATATTGTCGGTTCATTAACACTGAACTCACAGCCACAGCACTATAACTCATGCCTAAAAAAGCTTACCTAACACACATATTTTCTCTGTAAGGCACAGTACAGTCTTCTTACACTTAGGAACATTGGATAGCACTTCAGCACTAGGCTTGGGGGCCATTTTAAATAGTGAAATCACCAACACAAGGCAAAAAAAAAAAAAAAAAAAAAAAAAAAAAAAAAA
>NW_020175528.1:12572334-12599195 GCF_003031525.2 Neophocaena asiaeorientalis asiaeorientalis
AAAAAAAAAAAAAAAAAAGCAAAAACGAACGTAGCACTAAATAGACGCAAAAGGATACTTACAGTACTAGAGCCAAAAAAAGAAGGGAGAGTTTGACATCTGCTGGGCTGCTCAAGTTTTTTTACCACTCTCCACAAATGACTGCAGAGCAAGCATCCTTGCATACTGATTTGGGGATTACAAATACATTTTAGTGAGTAGGCAAATTCACAAATCTGGAATCCACAAATAACAAGGACCTAATATATTTATAAAAGTATACATATATACATTTTATGACAGGCAAGTTTCCCTTTTGCTACTGAATGTACATGAATATTGTTGTCAACCAAAGGCGTTTAGACCAAATACTAAATTTATACTGAACTAACATGATGGTATGCTTCTTTACGCCATTTCACTGGCGGGACTCTGACTTTCAGTTCATCTATGGGTGTACACTCAAAGAAGTGGCACAGGACCCTATGCTCAGACGGTCCCCACGTTTGTTTTAATAGCCTTCACTATTTTTAAATTCTGAGCATTTCTAAACAAGGGGCTTCACATCTTCATTTTTCACTGGGTCCTACACATTATCTAGCTAGCCCTAATTATGACCACCCATGAAGGCCATTTTTAATTTTCTGATTTCTAGTAGAGCTATGACAGCCCACAAATGCCACAACATCAGGGCAAGGGGACTCTAGGATTCAGAGACAATGAGGAACAATTCACAGATAGGAGGAAACTAAGGAAAGGAATTCTTTAAATCTGATATGAATTCCTGAGCTAACTCTCATGCTTAATACGTATAGAACTGACTAGAATGAGCATAGCAAATACTTTGAGAAGTTACTGTACAGATCACTCTCCAGGTTCCAGACTGGCCCACAGTGGTGCACAGAAGCCAACCAGAATAGAACTGCAGACTTTGAAGACTAAACTGATACTGGAACCACAGAAGAGAGGTCAAGACCCACAGCTTCAATATTACCATGCTAACTGCTTACTAAGACAAAACAATTCAATATTCTCCAGAAGATTTTAATAGGACCCAGAGTCTCATAACACAACAGTCAAAATATTGAGGATTGGGCTTCCCTGGTGGCGCAGTAGTTGAGAGTCCGCCTGCCAATGCAGGAGACACAGGTTTGTGCCCCGGTCTTGGAAGATCCCACATGCCACAGAGCGGCTGGGCCTGTGAGCTGTGGCCACTGAGCCTGCGCGTCCGGAGCCTGTGCTCCGCAACGGGAGAGGCCACAACAGTGAGAGGCCCGCGTATCGCAAATAAAATAAAATAAAATAAAATAAAATAAAAATTGAGGATTCAGGAGAAATTTCAACAACCTTCAAGGGAATGCACATTTATGTGACTGACTTCATTTGACTCACAACATGTACAATTAAATCTTTTAGGACTTTCATACCAGAAAACTTAAATGGTTCAGTAACAAATATTTATTGAATGCCTGGTCCACCAACAAATACATATTTTATTCAGATTTATCATCGTTTTCCTAGATTAGTTTCTATTCTTTTAATTTGTTACTCTTTGAAGGTTGGTAAACTCTCTGAAGCTTCTGCCTTTGCCTAATTGAGAAATTTTGCAGTTTTAAGCTTGTTAAGTTTGTCAACGTTCAGGATACAGAGGTCCTTTTTTTTTTTTTTTTTTAATTCGTAGAAGGATACTCTATGAAAAGGAGGACCTTGGTCCTCTCAGACTGATCAAGTGTGTTAACTGCTTGTACCTTTCAGAGGAAAATTCCTGAATTACACTTTGTGCCACTGAAGTCAATAGGATTTACCTTACTACTTTAAACTTGTATTCTTTCCTGATCTCCTTTTCCTACTCCTCAAACTCTACCCAAACAGGTATTTAATGGTTGTTGGGCTCTATTAGTCTACCAGAAGCCTCTTGATCCAAGTGCAGATTAGTTTTCTTTTCTGTGCCCCTGTCATTGGTGTTCTTTTCCAATATGGGAGGGTATAATGTTCCTGGACACATTTCTCTTTCTAGTCAACATCACTGCTTTTTCTATTCTCTACTGACAAGTCTATTTCATTTTCTCTTATTTTTTTCTTTTTACTTCTTTCCTAAGCTCTCCTTTGTTTTTTTATTTTCTATATGTGATGAGTGGCTCAAATTTCATAGTTTTTTTTATTATAGGCAATGAAATTGTAAATTTCATGTCAGAACTTGAAACGGTCCGCCAGGTTTATTCATTTAATAAATATTGAGGACCTAGTAGGTACCAGACACTATTGGAGGGATTGTGTGCATCAGTGTATGAAACAAAAATCCTTGTTTTCATGAAGCTTAAAATCTTGGGGTCTTTGTGTTTTTTTTAAGTTTTTTTTTTTTTGGTTGTGTTGGGTCTTTGTTGCTGTGTGGGGGCTTTCTCTAGTTGCGGTGAGTGGGGGCTACTCTTCATTTCAGTGAGAGGGCTTCTCATTGCAGTGGCTTCTCTCGTTGCAGAACATGGGCTCTAAGTGCATGGACTTCAGTAGTTGTAGCACATGGGCTCGGCAGTTGTGGCACATGGGCTCAGTAGTTGTGGCTCATGGGCTCCAGAGCGTAGACTCAGTAGTTGTGGCACACGGGCTTAGCTACTCTGAGGTATCTTCCTGGATCAGGGACTGAACCCATGTCCCCTTCATTGGCAGGTGGATTCTTAACCACTGCACCACCAGGGAAGTCCCTAAGCTATTTTCATTGTTGGTCTCATGATTGCAAAGAGAAATTTTTTTCATATTATTATTTGTTTAATTCACAGACTCTTCTTCCAGATGTTTGAGGTTGCAAAATGATACTGATATGATAGAAAAGAAGATACCACATACTAAAGTTTTTTTTAAATTAATAACAAAATGTAATCTATATTTTAACATAAAAATTCTGGACTTTTTGAAAGGTTTTATTGAACTCAGACGTTCTTATAATTAATTATTTAAACCTTTTATCTTCTTCACATAAATAAGTAGAGCACATAGGAAACAATCTCATTTAATATCACATCAAAAAGAATAAAATACATAGGAATAAACCTACCTAAGAACACAAAAGATCTGTACTCTGAAAACTATATGACTCTGATGAAAGAAGTTGAATACAATACAAACTGATGGAAAGATATACTGTGTTCTTGGATTGGAAGAATCAATATTTTTAAAATGACCATACTACCAAAGGCAATAACAGCTTCAAAGCAATCCCTATCAAATTACCAATAGAATTTTTCACAGAGCTAGAACAAATAATTTTAAGATTTGTATGGAAACACAAAAGACCCTGAATAGCCAAAATCATCTTGAGAAAGAAGAACAAAGCTGGAGGAATCATGCTCCCTGACTTCAGACTATAATACAAAGCTACAGTAATCAAAACAGCATGGTACTGGCACCAAAACAGACATATAGATCAATGGAACAGAATAGAAAGCTGAGACATAAACCCATGCACTTATGGTCAATTAGTCTACAATAAAGGAGACAAGAAGAAACAATAAAGAAAAGACAGTCTCTTCAATAAGTGCTAGGAAAACTGGACAGCTATATGTAAAAGAATGAAATCAGAACATTCTCTAACACCACATACAAAAATAAACTCAAAATGGATTAAAGACCTAAATGTAAAACTGATACTATAAAACTCATAGAAGAAAACAGGCAGAACATTCTCTGACATAAATTGTAGCAATATCTTTTTGGATTCACCTTCTAGAGTAATGGAAATAAAAGCAAAAATAAGCAAATGGGACCTAATTAAACTTATAAGATTTTGCACAGAAAAGGAAACCATAAATAAAACAAAAAGACAACCTATGGAATGGGCGAAAATAGTTGTAAATGATTTGATTGACAAGGGACTAATTTCCAAAATATACAAACAGCTCATACAGCTCAATATCAAAAACAAACAAACAAACAAACAAACAACTCAATCAAAAAATGGGCAGAAGACCTAAATAGAAATTTCTCCAAAGAAGATATATTGATGGCCAACAGGCATATGAAAAGATACTCAACATCACTAATTATCAGAGAAACGCAAATCAAACTACAATGAGGTATCACCTCACACCTGTCAGAATGGCTATCATCAAAAAGTCTACAAGTAATAAATGCTGGAGAGGGTGTGGAGAAAAAGGAATCCTCCTACACTCTTGATGGGAATGTAAATTGGTGCAGTCACTGTTGACAACCGTATGGAGGTTCCTTAAAACACTAAAAATAGAATTACCATATGACCCAGCAATCCCACTCCTGGGCATATATCCAGAGAAAACCATAATTTGAAAAGATACATGCACCCCAATGTTCATTGCAGCACTATTTACAATAGCTAAGACATGGAAGCAACCTAAATGTCCACCAACAGAGGACTGTATAAAGATGTGGTACATATATACAATGGAATATTACTCAGGTATATAAAATAATGAAATAATGTCTATGCAGGAACATGGATGGCCCTAAAGATGATCATACTAAGTGAAGTAAGTCAGATAAAGACAAATATCATATGATATCACTTATACATGGAGGCTAAAAAGATGATACAAATGAACTTATTTACAAAACAGAAACAGACTCACAGACTTCTAAAACAAACTTATGGTTACCAAAGGGGAAAGGTGTGGGGGGAGGGATAAATTAGGAGGTTGGGATTAACATATACATACTACTATATATTATAAAATAGATAATCAACAAGGACCTGCTGTATAGCACAGGGAATTCTACTCAGTATTCTGTAATAACCTATATGGGAAAAGAATATGAAAAAGAATGGATATCTGTATATGTACAACTGAATCACTTTGCTGTACACCTGAAACACACTGTAAATCAACTATAGCCCAATATAAAATAAAAATTAAATTATAAAAAGAAGATCTATTTAGATGATGGCAGAAATCCTTTCACAATGTATACATATATCCAAATCATTGTGTTGTACACTTTAAATATCTTACAATTTTATTTGTCAGTTACACCTCAATAAATCTGAAAAAATAAAATATAAATACATGAATCAAAAAAAATTTTTAAGGTAAAGAAAAATCAATCATTTAGATGCCTAATAAGCATCTTAAACCCAAAATACCTCGATGAACTTTTGTTTCATTCATAAGTAGAAAAGTGGGATGGGGGTAGCACATAATATGAATATAATTATAAAGTCTTAATTCTAAATTTGGGATTAATGGAAATGTAAATCTAGTGTTTTGCTGTGGTAATTTTATAATTTTGTGATAAGTGCCTCCTGTAATTATATATAATACTTTTGCTAGATGCTCACTTAATTACACAATATTTTAAGAGAGTCTTCTGTCACTAAATATTTTTCTTCTGTTATCTCTTTTGGAATTGTACAGAAAATAAGCTTATGACTATAAAATTATTAAATTTGATAAAAAAAAAACATGAAACACCTCAGGGAACACAGAATATGAAGCCTTGTTTAAAACAAACAAAAGCTACCATTTAATACTAAATCCAGTTGATAAAGAAATGAATCAAAATAAAGATACCAGAAGAGGAAAAGTCCTGGTAAAAAGTCTGTGTGCGTATTGTGTCTGTTTTATAGAATATAATAGCTAAATACCTGCAGAAATAAAAATGGAAATATTATTAACCTCACAATAGGAAAACAATATTATGAAAGACAAAAATTAGACGGGAAGGTTAGAGAACATTGGATGAAAAGTAAGAATGTTAATTTTCTTATCTTTCAAACTGTCTAAACCTGAAAAAAAAGTTTAACAAATGACTCAAATTTCTTAATGTTTTTCATAATCTTTTTTCCTAACCTTAGAAGAATCTTTCAGAGATTCTCATGATATATATCTCCTTTTAAAATTTGTTTAAAATTAGAATTGATACTTTTATTTAAAAATAAATGCAGAATTTTCAGTTTTGCTTTGACATGTAAAGTTCTTAAAAGTAGTCACTACTGTCTCTTCTATAAGAAAAGCTGGAGAAACTAAAAATTCATGACTTTTCTTGGATCCACTAGAGAACTGAGGTTGCAGAGTAAATCACTACCTCAAAATCTGGAAAGACAGTTGAATACAGGGAATCACAGCTGAGATCCTCTTACCTGGAGCAGAAGCTGCTGCAGTAGAACACTTAAATGGCAATTTTGATAAATTTCTGGAAGAAGCTGAGTGTGGTCTAGCTTGAGAATGAGAAACTCCTGGGGGCCTTAGTCTTAGGGGGATTCTCCACATTTTCTTCAGCTTTTCCTACAGATATTCTGTGAGGTTATCACAGTAAGGATCTGAGAAAGACCCTCCTGGCGCTGGTAGGGAGAGGGGAAGATTAATTATTATGAAATACCTCCAGAGCATTCTCCATAACTAAGGCAAGACCTAACTAGAGCCTTACCCCAGCTGAGGGAAATCAATTTCTCCACATCCAGCTGCCTCCAAACTTCTGTCTCACCTAAGGTCTAGGCTTTCTAACAGCCTCAAGTGTTAAAAGAAATAGATCAGAAACCTGCAGCCAGGAAAGGAGTAGAGAAAGCAGGAAAAAACCTATACCACTGGAGAAACACCTGTGAAGGTCAAAGGCTGAGACACAGACTAACTAAAATACTGACATTTAATTGAATGATTATAAAGCACTGCCTCTCTCCACACTACCAGGACTCTAGTATGTTAACAGTAGATTGTAGCTGAAAAAGCTGCAAGACACAGACTCTCTCTGAAGAGGAGGAGTTGAGAAACCCAACAGCAAGAGAGAAAGCAAAACCAAGGACCACAGAGGAATCTGGAGCTTCTGGCACATAGAGCTACAGCAAACATGAAACACAGCCCAAAGCCTAGTCACATTAACATAAATACTTATACTAAAGGCTTATTTACCTCGGTTTCTATTACCTGGTGCAACATGTCTGACTTTCAAAAAATAATTACAAGGCAAGAAAAAACACAGTCTGAAGAACAAAGCAATTATCAGAATCAGATATGACACAGATGTTGAAATTATCAGACAGGGAATTTAAAATAACTATGATTAATAAATTAAGGGGTCTCCTGGAAGAAGGTAGACAATGTGCAAGAATATATGGGTAATGTTAAGCAAAGACAGAAACTCTAAGAAAGAATCAAAGAAATGTTAGACATGAAAAATTGTAAAAGAAATGAAGAATATCATGAATGGGCTTATCAAAATAGACTTGACATAACTGACGTAAGATTAAGTGAGCTTGAAGATAGGTCCACAGAAAGTTACCTGCAAACTGAAATGCAGACAGAAAAAAGGATGGAAAAAAGACCCCCCCAAACAGAACATCCAAGAACTGTGGGACAATATCAAGAGGTGTAAGAAACCGCCAAATTGTCCTAAAGTGCCTGTACTATTTTGCATTCCCAGACAGTAATGAATGAGAGCTCCTGTTGCTTCACATCCTTGCCAGCAATTGGTATTGTCTGTTTTTTTTTTTTGAATGTTAGCTATTCTAATAGTTCTGTAGTGGCATCTTATTGTTTTATTTGCAATTCCTTATGGCATATGATGTTGGGAATCTTTTCATACCCGTGTTTTCCATTTTATGTCTTATTTAGTGAGATGTTCAGATCTTTTGTCCATTTTTGTTTTTATTGTTGTTTAAGATTTATATATTTTGATATGTCTTTCATCAGATATATGTTTTACTGTTTTCTCTCACTCAGTGGCTTTTCATTTTCTTAACAGTAATTGGAAGGGCAAAAGTTTTAAATTTTAATAAAATTCAACTTATCAGTTTTTCTTTTATGAATCATTATTTTGGTATGTATCTAAAACCTCTTCACCAATCCTAAGGCAACATAGTTTTTTCACTTGTTTTCTTTTAAAAGTTTTATAGTTTTGCATTTTACTTTTAGATTTATAATCCATTTTGAGTTAATTTCTTGTGTATGATGTAAAGTTTGTGTCTAGATTCATCTGTTTACATATAGACATCCACTTGAACCCATGTCCCCTGCATTGGCAGGCAGATTCTTAACCACTGAGCCACCAGGGAAGCACTTTCTGAGAGTTTTTAACATGAATGAGCATTGAATTTTGTCAAATGCTTTTTTCTGTGTTAACTGATGTGATAATATGATTCTTTTCTTCTTTACCTGTTAATGTGGTGGGTTGCATTTCAAATGTTTAACCAGCCTTATATATTTGAAATGAATCTCACTTGGTTATGGTATAAAATTCTCATTATACATCATGGATTTGCCAGTATTGCTGATTTGATTTGCTAGTATTTTGTCAAGGATTTTTCCATTTATATTTATGAGAGATATTGGTCTATAGTTTTTCTTTCCTGTAAAGTCTTTTTTTTTTATTACTAGGGTAAAGCTGGCCTTAACAGATGAGTTGAGAAGTGTTCCCTCTGCTACCATTTTCTGGAAAAGTTTGTGTGAGCCATTGATGTTATTTTTTTCTTGAATTTTTAGAATTGGTAGAATTCACCAGTGAAACCATCTGGGTGGTGTGAGGTGGTATGAGAACACTCTGTACTATCTTTGAAACTTTTTTATAAATTAAAAATATTGTGAAATAAAAAGTTCATTTAGAATATAGACTCAGATGTCACCAAAAAAAAGTACACCTCTGTGTATCTATCTATATAACACCTGCTATTTGTATGCATGTGTGTAGTGATGTGCAGGATGATGTTCATACATTAACGATAATTATTTCATGGTTGAGCCTTTGTATATTTTAAGCTTTCTTATG
Source organism: Neophocaena asiaeorientalis asiaeorientalis (assembly GCF_003031525.2). Classification (NCBI taxonomy): domain Eukaryota; kingdom Metazoa; phylum Chordata; class Mammalia; order Artiodactyla; family Phocoenidae; genus Neophocaena; species Neophocaena asiaeorientalis. The sequence goes on from NW_020175528.1 coordinate 12,581,035, forward strand.
TTTGATTTCAATATAATGAATACGTGCATTTTTATCAAAACAATAATGTCATGCTAAAATACTGACGGGTGGCTATTAACTGCTAATTGTGAGGAATCCCGTGGTGAAGTGTGTTAAGTTCTTGGTTTATTACTCACCATCTAATGGACTCTCAGAATGATTACTACTATTATTTTGTTGCAATTACTTTATGTTCTGACTCCTGCTAACCTCTCCAGTCAATTTATCATCATTTCCCACCCCCAAATTGATGCTTTAGTATACCATATCAAAGACACAGTATGTGGTGATTAAGAGTTTAAACTATCTGGTCCAGCATACTCAGGATTACAGCTCACCTCTGCCTCTGCGAGCCCACAGGCAAGTTCTTTAACCTCTCTAGGCCTCAGTCCCTTCATTGGAAAAATGGAAATTATATTATTATCCGCCTTACAGGGTTTTTATGAAGATTGAATGAGACTCTGCATCTAACACAGTTCTAGCACTTAGTTAATAAAAACTGTTTTACAACTACTGTCACTACCATCATTACACCACACCACCATTAATCTCCACTATCACTACTACCACTGCTGCTACTCCTACTGATGTTTTCACCACCACACCACCTTCTTCATCATTATTTATGCAGGCCTTTTTGCTTAGAGTATTCATGTTTTTATTTCCCCAGTCCATTATTAATTTTTCTACTGGTACGCTGGTAAACATTTAACAAGAATTCTAAGAAAAAAAAAAACCCTCTAATTTGTAAAGGTTGCCAATTCCCATTGTATAAATACTTTCATCATAGCTGATTTCAAGTTACCAATTTGACATCATTAAATGTAAAGCTAGGAAGAGAAGCAGTAGCAATATTATATAGTATTTCTATCATACAGATTCATTAGTTGTAAGTAGCTTTAAGAGTGTAGGTAATAGAAAAACATAATGTATGGTAACAATTAGGAAGTGATAAGTTTCAAATACTTATTACCTTTGTACATGATGTAATTTACTTATTACTTTATATAATTTAATTTTTAATACAGGCTGTGTTTAACGACCAGTTTGCAAAATTCCTAAAAATTTAATAGTCAATTCTCATGAGCCAGTACTAGTCAGCTCCAATGTATCGCTGAACTTTTTTTTTGTTCTTTTTGCGGTACATGGGCCTCTCACCGTTGTGGCCTCTCCCGTTGAGGAGCACAGGCTCCGGATGCGCAGGCTCAGCGGCCATGGCTCACGGGCCTAGCCGCTCCACGGCATGTGGGATCTTCCCAGACCGGGGCACGAACCCGTGTCCCCTGCATCGGCAGGCGGACTCTAAACCACTGTGCCACCAGGGAAGCCCCCCAAGTATTCTTTCTTGAATCAATTAGGTAGAGAATCATCTATTTGAATATTTTCCAATATATTTATATAGAATTTTCTATAGTAGTATCATGATCTCCATGCTCTTCTGTGTACAGATATAAGGCTACTTCCGTTCCCCTTCCCTCTCATGATCTCTCATCTGTTGTCTCTATCTCAATAGTGTGTGTATGTTCATCTCTTTCTTTCTTTTGATTATCCCTGATAGGATTTCCTTACTTTATTGGTATTTTATAGAGAGAGCCAATCCTTAAATTTATTAGTTCTCTTCTCTTTGCTTTCCATTCATCAATTTCTGTTTTTATCTTTAGTTCCTCTATTCTACTGTACTGTTGTATTTATTTTTGCCTTTTAAAAACTTAGTTGAAAGTTTTAGTTGAAAGTTTAGTTGAAAGTTTTCTAATTCACTCATTTTAATCTTTTATTATTTTTGTAAAACATTTAAATCTATCAATTTTCATCCAAGTAGAACTTTTTATTGTAACCTATGTGTGTTCTGTGATATGTTTAATGCCACATAACTTATGACAAGCATAATATTTGTCCTAATATCTAAGATACTTTGTGTGTTTTTGTGGTGGTGGTTTTATTACAGAATTTCAATACCAGAATTTCCAGGCATCATTCCCTTTTCATTTACTCTGCCTTATATTAAGTGAGTTGTTTAATCTCGGTTCTTATTCCAACTCAATGTTTTTTTCATATTATATTTTGATTATTTCTTGATGATACGGATGAGTTGTATTTTGATAGTCCCAGAAATGTGTTAGAACATACAAAGCTAGAAGCCAAAATGTAGTCCTTAAGGTCAAATTTCAAATCTAAACAAATTCACAAGTTTTTCAGTGGTTGGAAAAAAGATGTTTTCTTGCTTCTTTTCTCACTAAGAAGATAGGGTTTATAGGTTTTTAATGTATGATGTTTATTTTTCTCCTCACAAAACATGCTATTCAAGCCTGAATATTTAGCAGACTTTATTGACAAATTATAGTTGATCCCTATGTATACTTACTCAAAGTTTTTCCTTAATTTTGAAAATATTATATGAATTTAACTGATAAAAAATATATCTGAGTCATTGACAGAAAAATGCTCATTTAAATTTCTGAATTTACATGCATAAATAAAAGGGAAATATTTTACTAAAAAATGCAGAACACAATATCTACTTCTACATTAGAGTCACAATAATTAAAAGTGATTTTATGATATTTAATGAATTGGAAAAAGTGAATTTGCTTCTAGTTCTTTGTCTTGTCAATACCTTGTGGCATTATCAAACCTGTTGGTTTTCTAGTATGTTGTTTATCCCATGTTTTTGAACTTTAAATGTTGTTACAAATGTTCTCATTATTTTGAATTTGAACACAGAAAAATCCAAACATTGAATTGCATAATTCTACCCTTTCTGTTCACTTATTATTGAAGCAAATACATATAGACGCAATGATTCATAACCTTCCCATGGATCAGGTTGATACTTCTTAAATGAGAAAAACATATATAAATTTATTGCATATATGCACATCAAAATCCTAGTAATTCTGAGTGCAGTAAAGCAACTAATGGAAAAAAAGCCTTTAAATGGTTAAAGAGATTAAGGTATTTGTGAGTAATGCTAGATTCTGCTTTGTCTATACTTTATTAGCTACAGGTAGTAACTTCTGCTTAAAATTCATGAGGCTGGTTTTGTTTGATTTTTTTCCTTGTAGCTTTGTAAGAGTTCCTGTTCTAGCTCTTTAAATAATTAATGTAGAGATGGTCTTTCATTTGTGAGCAAGAATATTTGCTCACTGCCTTGAGGGCTGAGGAATGAAACACTCGGTGTTTTAAAGATTTGGTTAAGAAATAAATGCTTTCACTGCACTCATCTTTTATGAATTGTTTCAGACTATTAATTTATATAATTAGTAAATTATATGATCATGTAAGCTGTAGATTTCCTTTGCATTCTTGAAATAAACTCTTAAAATATCTAATGTTCAAAGAGCAGTTTTAATGAATTTATATCTTTATCCATTTGATAACCAAAAAGCTTAATAATTGGTAGGTTTCAAGATGTCCTTATGAGATTGTAGAATGTTATAGATCAACATAGTCCATGTTAACAAATTTCATGAGTAATTTAACATGCTCGCTATTGTCAAAAATAATGATAGATATCAATACCTTGGGTATTTTACTTTGTATCAAATACCTGCTTCTACTCTGGAAAACAAATACTCAATTGGATAATTTAATCCATTTATCTTACTCATTAGAAATGAATTAATCAGAGATGCACCAGCCTATATAATAATCACAAATAGCCCAAAGTTTATGGTCATGTTCTCCTCTGCTTCAAGAGTTCCCATCCGAGATGAAGCTTATTAACTTTTCATCATCACATTCTTATCAAGCTCTCATCTTTCTTTGAACTTAAATATGTCTAAAAGGCTCAACTTCAGATACAGAAATTCCCTTCAGAGGCCAACTCTAGGATCAGTAGCAAATGTCTAAGCTTGTAGCGTTTCCATACCAATATATGCTAACCACACTTTGTCATAATTAGTTTTTGGAAATTTTCAAGTTTTTTTCATCCTTAATTCAACTACAGGCATACCTCAGAGATACTGCCGGTTTGGTTCCAGACCACCACAATAAAGCAATAAAGCAAAAGCTAAGTCACATGAATTTTTTGGTTTTCCAGTGCATATAAAAGTTATGTTCATAACATACTGTAGTCTATTAAGTGTGAAATAGCATCATGTCTAATAAAGCAATGTACATACCTTAATTTAAAAATACTTTATCGCTAAAAATTGCTAACCATCTTCTGAGCTTTAGCAAGCTGTAACCATTTGCTGGTGGAGAATCTTGCCTCAACGCTGATGGCTACTGACTGATCAGAGTGGTGGTTGCTGAAGTTTGGGGCGACTGTGGCAATTTCTTAAAATGAGACAACAATGCAGTCTGCTGCATTGACTCTTCCTTTCATGAATGATTCCTTTCTATCATGCAATGCTGTTTGATAGCATTCTGCCCATTGTAGAACTTCTTTAAAAATTACAGTCAATCTTCTCAAACCCTGTTGCTGCTTTATCAATTAAGTTTATGCAATATTATAAATCCTCTGTTGTCATTTCAACAATCTTCACACCATCTTTACCAGGAATAGATTCCATCTCAAGAAAGCACTTTCTTTGCTCATCATAAGAAGCACCTCATCCATTAAAGTTTTACCATGAGATTGCCCCAATTCAGTCACATCTTCAGGCTTCACTTCTGATTCTAGTTCTCTTGCTATTTCCACTACATCTACAGTTACTTCCTCCATGGAGGTCTCAAACCCCTCAAAGTCATACATGAGGGCTGGAATCAACTTCTTCCAAACTGCTGTTAATGTTCATATTTTTCCTTCTTTCCAAGAATCACGAATGATCTTAATGGCATCTAAATAGTGAATCCTTTCCAGAAAGTTTTCAATTGACTTTGCCTAGATTCATCAGTGGAATCACTGTCCTTGGCAGCTATAGCCTTACAAAATGTATTTCTTTAATAATAAGACTTGAAAGTCAAAATTACTTTTTTTTTTTCCAAAATTACTTCTTGATCCATGGGCTGCAGAATGGATGTTGTATTAGCAGGCATGAAAACAAACATTAATCTCATTGTACACCTCCATCAAAGCTCTTGGGCAACCACATGCATTGTCAATGAGCAGTAATACTTTAAAAGGAATCTTCTTTTTCTGACCAGTAGGCCTCAATGATGGGCTTAAAATATTCAGTAAAACATACTGTAAACATGTGCTGTCATCCAGGCTATGTAGTTCCATTTATAGAACACAGGCAGAGCAGATTTAGCATAATTCTTAAGGGCCCTAGGATTTTCAGAATGGTAAATGAGCATTGGCTTCAACTTCAAGTCACAGCTGCATTAGCCTCTGACAAGAGAGGCAGCCTGTCCTTTGAAGTCTGAACGTAGGCATCAACTTCTCCTCTCTAGCTCTGGAAGTCCTGGATGACATCTTCTGCCAGTATACAGCTGTTTTATCTACTTCGAAAATCTGTTGTTTAGTTTAGCCATCTTCATTAATTATCTTAGCTAGATCTTTTGAATAACTTGCTGCAGCTTCTACATCAGCACCTGCTGCTTCACCTTGCACTTTGATGTTATGATGGAGATGGCTTCTCTCCTTAAACCTGATGAACCAACCTCTGTTAGCTTCAAAGTTTTCTTCTGTAGCTTCCTCACCTCTCTCAGTCTTCACAGAGTTGAAGAGAGTTAGGACCTTGCTCTGGATTAGGCTCTGTTTTAAGGAAACGTTGTGGCTGGTTTAATCTTCTATCTAGACTACTACAACTTTCTCCAAAGAGCAATAAGACTGTTTTGCTTTCTTATCATTTGTGTATTCACTGGAATAGCACTTTAATTTCCTTCAAGAACCTGTCCTTTGCATTCACAACTTGGCTGTTTGGTGCAAGAGTCCTAGCTTTCAGTCTGTCTCTGCTTTTGACATGCCTTCCTCACTAAGCTTAACTACTTCTAGTTTTTAAAGTGAGAGATATGGGGCTCTTCCTTTCATTTGAACACGTAGAAGCCATTACAGGGTCATTAATTGACCTTATTTAAATATTGTTGTGTCTCAGGGATTAGAGAGGCCCAATAAGGGGACAGAAAGCCGGTTGGTGGAGCAGTCAGAACGCACATAACATTAATCAATTAATTACACTGTCTTATATAGACATGGTTCGTGGTGTTCCCAAAACAAATCACAATAGTAACATCAAAGATCACTTATCACAGATCACCATAACAAATAATAATGAAAAAGTTTGAAGTATTACAGGAATTATGAAAACATGACATAGAAACATAAAGTGAGCAAATGCTGTTGGAAAGATGACACTGATAGACTTGCTTGACACAGGGTTGCCACAAACCTTCAATTTGTAAAAAAAACAAATATCTGCAAATCACAGTAAAATGGAATGTAATAAAGTGAGGTATGCCTGTACAATAGTAAATCTTATTGTTGACGAAATGTAGTTAGCTGGATTTTGATGAATTTGAACTCTTGAAAATATTAAGCTATTTGGATTTTATAAAGAGTCTTTGCTTCATGAACCAACTAGTTCCACATTTTTATCACACCAGGTACCTTCACAGAACTCAGCACAGCTTGCATTTATATAACTATTTTAAATTATTTAATGCATGTATGCATATTCCAATAGACCAAGAGCTACAGGACAGACTTTCATTTCTAATGCTCACCATGACATCTCCAGCATCTTGTGTAGTCCATGGATTCTAGTAGTCATTTGATAAATACTTGCTGAATCAGTGACTGAATTGTATGCGTTGTTGCTCTTCCAAACCAGGATTTACATAGTTAATATATATTATCCTTGGAAATTTTGACACAGTCTTCCCCTATATTTTGATGCCCAGTGTTTCAGTCACTATTTTCTTTTTCTGAAATAATTTTCATCTAGTTTTTATGATGCAAATTAAATCCATCTGAATTTCCCACCTTGCAATGCACCAGAAAATGTGTTCCAGACAAGATTTTATGAATTTCACAGAAAGGATATAAGCACATGCCTTCACCCTACATTTTATTTAAGTGAAATTTTAGATACTGATTGCTTAATTATATGCTCTCAAAACATTCTGCATTTCTTTCTATGGGAAATTTTCCAGCAATAAACAGAAGAGATTCTTTTGGCTGCTTCTATGATATATAATTAGAAGTTAATAAATTAGATGTGCTGTTGTGTTAAATAAGATATAATTAAAAGGGACTACACATTTTAGGTAGAATATGAATCCATGTTTCATAATGGGATAACAAATCAAATTCCACTTTTTAAAATAATAATGCTAATATAAACACAAGAATTATTTAAATTTAAAAAATTTTGGTTCTCCTGATTTTAAGGTTCTGCAATTAAAATTGTCTTAGACAAAAATTAGAATTTTAGTTTGTGGAAAATATACTCTCAGATAACAGGTTATAATAAAACTTTAAATCTAATGTCTCTATAAGTTTTTATAAAATTTGAAAATATTTGACTTTCTAGTTTGTCAGGCTATTTGGAAGCACATTACTTCCATTTTGGTTAAGAAACTATGCAGCGGTCCTCACCATCAGAATGGAAAAAAGATTCTTCTGAGACAGTCTTTGAGCTTTGTAAGTATATTCCGGATTTAGAGAAATGCTAAACTCAGTTACAGCATACAAGGGCATAAAGATGAATTCTTTTTTTCTTCTGACCTTAAGAAATTCATACTCTCTGTAAAGAGTTACAAATTGGGTCCCTTCACTGATTTTATCTTGAAAAAATTTTGACAAAATATTATTATGATGTTGCTTTTCAAGTGTGAAGGAACAGTTGCCCTAATTTTCTTTATGAAAATTATGTCTGTGACTGTTAGTACTGTTTGATAGATCATTAATTTTGAAAAATTGTTTCACTACCTTTGAAAAATAAGGGGTCTCAGAATGGGCCATTAAAATGGTCCTGAGAAGATAAACCAGCTAGTATTTAAGAACTTCTGGTATGGGCCAGGTTGGGAATAACATATAAGTGCATATTACATGTCAACTTTAATTGAATATTGGTGGGTAGCTTCTTGATTCATAGCACTGAGGATTTTGAAGCTGTGTCATAGTATCTTTATCTGCCCTTGGTAGGTATTAGGGTGAAAGCAAAAAAATAAAGAGAGAAAGAAGCAGAAGCATTCAGAAACTGGTGTAGGAAATTTCAGGTCCTTGTCTCCGTTTAGGATATCTAAAGTAGAAGCAATAATCAGACTCCTACCTAATCAGCATGTTGAGTAGGGACTCCAGCATCTCCTCTGAGTATTCTTATAGAGACTGAAGTTTGAGAACTCACTCTTCTTTAAACATGGCAATACATTTGCTTAGAAGAGTCGTTCTCTAACTTGACTTCACATTACAATCACCTAGGGAGTTTTAAAAACTACTGAGGCCTGGGTTCCACTCCAGACTAAATAAATCATCATCGTTGGGACTGAGGTTCTGGCATTGGTATTTTTAAAAAACTCTCCAAGGTGCAGCTAAGATTGAGAATCATTAGAAATTTCATGTAATGGGAAAACCAGATGGTGACTGAGCACATCTACTCTCTTCTTTCTCTCCCAAGTTCCCACTGGAATGTAGAAAAGTGTTTAAATAATAATAATATTTACAACAACAACAATAATAATGATGATGATGTATACCAGCTCTGGAAAGGAAGTGGCATCAGAGGTCCAAGCATTCTAAGATATTTTATAAGACAAAAACAGGTAGAATTAATTGATAACGGAATCTATTCAGAAGAACCCACAGTACAAGATACTTCAGCTACAAACTCAGATTCAATGAATACAAAGATAAAAGAATCACATTCTTAACAAATGGGATGACTGGGTCCATCCTAGTTCCTGTTTATTACATAAAGGGGCTGTGAGCAGAGACTTGAAGAAAAGAGCAGAAATACAGTTGTTACCAGACCTCTTCTAAATACACAAAATAGGGGAGAGCGGAAGATAGGGGACTGGGGAGAAAAGAGAAAGGCACTTCTGCCTAGAACTGACTAGAACTTTCTACCCCGAGTGTGAAGCCCTCCTTATAATGCCAAATATAGGGCACTGTGCTTCTCCTTCTGTATAGAGAAACCTTTCCATATTCACTCCTCATTTACACAGAAACTGAAGGTATCCCTCCCATAAATGGAGAGGCGTTGGGAGAAATGGATCCATACAATTTCCAGAGTTGTGTTTAAAAAATTAGTCCTTCATTTACTTCTATGAAGGTCAGTGAAGGATATCCATACTAGTTAGAAAGAGTTCTTTCAAGCAGTTGAAACCTTAAACAGTACAGGGCTTTTTGGAAGGCTTTTAGCCAGCCCACAGGATCAACAGGAAGTCTGGAGAACAGGCTCAGAGAATGGGCAAGAACCTTGGCATGCTGTGCCTCAGGAACAGTCAATATATAATGCTGCTTCTAGTTCTACCCCCACTCAACATGCATCACCATACCACCAGACTCAACTTCTCTGACACTAATGCAAATTATTCTTCTATTGCATAGGTGAGCCCATCCTTTCTCCTGTTTTGAGATTTCCTTGAGTCAAAAATGTTTTAAGATAGGGAAGCCTAAAACAGAACAATGATCACAATCAAAACCAAAATCCATAAATGAGAACAAAAATAGAGCATACAGAACAACTGACCTCAGAGGCAGAAAAACTTGAATTTACAAAACAAAAGAGAACCTTAAAATTTTTCTAATTAACACACTTATAGAAATTTGATAGTATTTTTGTCTATAATGCAAGTAAGAAAATACTATGAATAAGAAAAAAATACAGAAGAGTGATTCCCTAAAGATTACAGAAGAAATAGTACCTGAAAATTAAAAAATGAGGGCTGAACTAATAAATCTAATGGACTAACTAAGTAGTAAACTGAACATGCTTTATGACCGAGTTTGTGATCTAGAAAATGAAAGAAATCTCTCAGAATTTACACTACATACAAAAAGTTATTGAAAATTAAGGAAAAATTAAGACTGAGAGATCAGACCCAGGGTTAGAAAATTTATCTAAGTGGAGTTCCAGAAGGAGAATGCATAGAGAAAAGAAAATAATAATAAAAAAAGATTAAAAAAAAAACCCAAAGAACAACTCCCAATGTTTAATAAACAGAAAATCTTTGGATTAAAAGAGCCCACCAAGGACACCGTAGAACTGATCACAAACCATTTATACTTCATCAATTCCTGGTGAGATCAGGACACTAGGGAAAATGAGAAATTTCTAAGAGTACCCAGAAAAATTTAACAGCTTATCCACAGAAGAAGAGAATCAGAATGATGTTAGTTTTCCTGTAAGCAACATTGGAAATCGTGACAGTAAATAAAGATCTTCAAATTTTTGAACCCAGCCACTATGGAGAACAGTATGGAGGTTCCTTAAAAAACTAAAAATAGAACTACCATATGACCCAGCAATCCCACTACTGGGCATATGCCCTGAGAAAACCATAATTCAAAAGGACACGTGTACCCCAATGTTCATTGCAGCACTGTTTACAATAGCCAGGACATGGAAACAACCTAAGTGTCCAACTACAGATGAATGGATAAAGAAGATGTGGTACATATATACAATGGAATATTACTCAGCCATAAAAAGGAATGAAATTGGGTCATTTGTAGAGATGTGGATGGACATAGAGTCTGTCATACAGAGAGAAGTAAGCCAGAAAGAGAAAAACAAATATTGTATATTAATGCATATATGTACAATCTACAATGATGGTAGAGATGAACCTATTTGCAGGGCAGGAATAGAGACACAGACATAGAAAATGGACATGTGGACATGGTGGGGGGTGAGGGGAGGGTGAGACGAATTGACAGATTAGGTTTGACATGAATACACTGCCATGTATAAAATAGCTAGTGGGAACCTACTGTATAGCACAGGGAGCTCAGCTCAGTGCTCTGTGAGTGGGATGGGAGGGAGGTCCAAGAGGGAGAGGATATAGGTATACATATAGCTGATTCAGTTCACTATACAGCAGAAACTAACAACATTGTAAAGCAATTGTACTCCAATAAAAATAAAATAAAATAAAATAAAATAAAATAAATTTGTATTTTTTAATTTCTTTTTCTTCTCTGATTGCCATGGCTAGGACTTCCAAAACTATGTTGAATAATACAGGTGAGAGTGGACATCCTTGTCTTGCTCCTGATCTTAGTGGAAATGCTTTCAGTTTTTCACCATTGAGAATGATGTGTGCTGTGGGTTTGTCATATATGTCCTTTATTATATTGAGGTATGTTCCCTCTATGCCCATTTTCTGGAGAGTTTTTATCATAAATCGGTGTTGAATTTTGTCAAAAGCTTTTTCTGCATCTATTGAGAAGATCATATAGTTTTTATTCCTTAATTTGTTAATATTGTGTATCACATTGATTGATTTGCGTATATTGAAGAATCCTTGCATTCCTGGGATAAATTCCACTTGATCATGGTGTATGATCTGTTTAATACACTGTTGGATTCTGTTTCCTATTATTTTGTTGATTTTTGCATCTATGTTCATCAGTGATATTGGTCTGTAATTTTCTTTTTTTGTGATATCTTTTTCTGGTTTGGGTATCAGGGTGATGGTGGCTTTGTAGAAGAAATATGGGAGTGTTCCTCCCTCCGCAATTTTTTTGAAGAGTCTGAGAAAGATCAGTGTTAGCTCAGCTCTAAATGTTTAATAGAGTTCGCCTATGAAGCCATCTGGTCCTGGACTTCTGTTGGTTGGAAGATTTTTAATCACAGTTTCAATTTCATTACTTGTGACAGGTCTGTTTATATTTTCTAATTCTTCCTGGTTCAGTGTTGGAAAATTGTACCTTTGCAAGAATTTGTCCATTTCTCCATGGCTGTCCATTTTATTTGCATATGGTTGTTTGTAGTAGTCACTTATAATCCTTTGTATTTCTGTGGTGTCAGCTGTGACTTCTTTTTCATTTCTAATTTCATTGATTTGTGTCCTCTCCCTTTTTTTCTTGATGAGTCTGGCTAAGGGTTTATCAATTTTGTTTATCTTCTCAAAGAACAAATTTTTAGTTTTACTGATCTTTGCTATTGTTTTCTTCATTTCTGTTTCATTTATTTCTGCTCTGATCTTTAGGATTTCTTTCCTTCTACTGTCTCTCGGTTTTCTTTGTTCTTCTTTCTCTAGTTGCTTTAGGTGTAGGGTTAGATTGTTTATTTGAGATTTTCTTGTTTTTGAGATGAGACTGGATTGCTATAAACTTGCCTCTTAGAACTGCTTTTGCTGCATTCATAGGTTTTGGGTCATTGTGTTTTCGTCATTTGTTTCTATGTATTTTTTTATTTCTTCTTTGATTTCTTCAGTGATCTCTTGGTTATTTAGTAGCACACTGTTAGCCTTTATATATTTGTGTTTTTTACAGTTTGTTTCCTGTAATTGATTTACAATTCACAGCATTGTGGTTAGAGAAGATGCTTGATATAATTTCAATTTTCTTAAATATTCCGAGGCTTGATTTGTGATACAAGATGTGATCTATCCTGGAGAATGTTCTGTGTGCACTTGAGAAGAAAGTGTATTCTGCCACTATCGGGTGGAATGTTCTATAAATACCAATTAGATCTATCTGGTCCCTTGTGTCATTTAAAGCTTGCATTTCCTTATTTATTTTCATTTTGGATGATCTGACCATTGGTGTAAGTGGGGTGTTAAAGTCCCCTACTAGTATTGTGTTACTGTTGATTTCCCCCTTCATGGTTGTTAGCATTTGCCTTATGTACTATGTTGGGTGTATAAACATTTATAATTGTTATATCATCTTCTTGGATTAATCCCTTGATCATTATGTAGTGTCCTTCCTTATCTCTTATAACAGTCTGTATTTTAAAGGCTACTTTATCTGATATGAGTATTGCTACTCCAGCTTTCTTTTGATTTCCATTTTCATGGAATATCTATTTCCAGCCCTTCATGTGTCCCTTGGTCTGAAGTGGGTCTCTTGTACACAGCATATATATGGGTCTCATTTTTGTATCCATTCAGTCAGTCTGTGTCTTTTGGTTGGGACATTTAATCCATTTACATTCAAGGTTATTATCAATATGTATGTTCTTATTGCCATCTTCTTAATTGCTTTGGGTTTGCTTTTGTGGGTCTTTTTCTTCTCTTGTGTTTCCTGCCTAGAGAAGTTTCTTTAGCATTTGTTGTAAAGCTGGTTTTGTGGGAGTGAATTCTCTTAGCTTCTGCTTATCTGAAAAGCTTTTGATTTCTCTGTCAAATATGAATGAGGTCCTTGCCGGGTAGAGTAATCTTGGTTGTAGGTTTTTCTCTTTTGTCAGTTTAAGTATATCCTGACACTCCCTTCTGGCCTGCAGAGTTTCTGCTGAAAAATCAGCTGATAACCTTCTGGGGATTCCTTTGTATGTTATTTGTTGCTTTTCCCTTGCTTTTTAAAAATTTTTTTTAATTTCTTTTTTTTTTTTCATTTTAACAACTTTATTGGAGTACAATTGCTTTACAATGGTATGTTAGTTTCAGCTTCACAACAAAATGAATCAGTTATATATATACATATGTTCCCATATCTCTTCCGGCTTGCATTTCCCTCCCTCCCACCTTCCCTATCCCACCCCTCCAGGCGGTCACAAAGCACTAAGCTGATCTCCCTGTGCTATGGGGCTGCTTCCCACTAGCTATCTACCTTACGTTTGGTAGTATATACACTCCCTTGCTGCTTTTAATATTTTTTCTTTGAATTTAATTTTTGTTAGTTTGATTAATATGTGTCTTGGTGTGTTTCTCCTAGGGTTTATCCTGTATGGGACTCTCTGGACTTGCATGACAGTTTCCTTTCCCATGTTAGGGAAGTTTTCTACTATAATCTCTTCAAATATTTTCTCAGACCCTTTCTTTTTCTATTCTTCTTCTGGGACGCCTATAATTCGAATGTTGGTGCATTTAGTGTTGTCCCAGAGGTCTCTGAGATTGCCTTCAATTCTTTTCATTCTCTTTTCTTTATTCTGCTTCTTGGCAGTGAATTCCACCATTCTGTCTTCCAGCATACTCATTCGTTCTTCTGCCTCAGTTATTCTGTTATTGATTCCTTCTAGTGTATTTTTCATTTCAGTTATTATGTTGTTCATTTCTGTTTGTTTGTTCTTTAGTTCTTCTAGATCTTTGTTAAACATTTATTGTATTTTCTTGATCCATGCCTCTATTCTATTTCTGAGATTCTGGATCATCTTTACTATCATTACTCTAAATCCTTTTTCTGGTAGGTTGCCTATTTCCTCTTCATTTATTTGGTCTTGTAAGTTTTCACCTTGCTCCTTCATCTGTGACATATTTTTTTCTCTTCTCATTTTTCTTTTGTTGATGGGTAAGATTGTGTTCCTGTCTTACTGGTTTTTTGGTCTGAGGCTTCCAGCAGTGGAGTTTGTAGGCTGTTGGGTAGATATGGGTCTTGGTGCCAAGATGAGGACCTCCGGGAGACTTCACTCTGATGAATATTCCTTGGGGTCTGAGATTCTCTGTTACTCCAGGTTCAGACTCGGAGTTCCCACCACAGGAGCTCAGGCCCTACCCCCAGCTCATGATCCTGAAAGCCACGTGGTGTAGGGAAAAAAAAGAAAGAAAAAAAGGAGCAGAACAATAACAAAGAGTAAAAAATAAATTAGAAAACTAACAGATATGATAGAAAAAACTTAAAGAAATAAAAATATAGATGAAGCAACTGGAAGGTAAAACAGAACCACACCAGCAAAAAAGAGGAGAAAAAAAGAAAGGTGGAAAAGGTCTTGGCTGTGGTGGGCGGGGTTTAGGTGGTGGGCGGGGACTATGCTTAGGACCCACTGGGCTCAAATAGGCCCTGGGGGGTGGGGGGTCGGGCTTAGGCTCAACACAGCAGGTGGAGCCCAGGAGTGCCTCTGGCCTTGGAGGGCAGAGGACCAGGTCTGGGACCCCAGCAGGCTCCCTGGGCCCAAGTGGGCAGGGGAAATGCTAGGTGCATTCTCCCCCACCCCCCCACCAATCCTCCGATCCTTGAGGGTCCCTACCCATTGGCCTCTCTTCTTCTTCCCCCACCTCCCTCCTATGCCCCTAGGACCCACATGGCTAGAGGGGGCCCTGGAAGTCAGGGGACCCAACCTGTATGCCCAACAGGCTTCCTGGGGCCAAATGGGCAGGGGAAACACTATGTACACTCCCCACTCCCCAACTTCCAAGACTCTGAGGGTCCCTCCAGGTGCGGGAATCCCTCCCCTCTCCCAGCTACCCCTCAGGGGCGCCAGTCCTGTCCAGCCTCCACTTTTCCTCCCCCCTCACTCCCCCCAACATCCTACCCAGTTGCTCAGGGGTTCCTCCCATCTTCTTGGGCATTGAGGTCCCCCACCAGTGTGCTGCAGCTGCCCTAGTTGTGGGGAGACATGAACTCCACGTCCTCCCATGCCACCATCTTGACCTGTAGTCATTTTAAATACTTATCTGAAATTTCCAACATCTGGGTCATACCTGAGTCTGCCTATGATGCCTGATTTTTCTCTTCAAAGTGGTACCTCCTTTACATATGCCTTGTGATTTTTTTTTGAAAACTGAACATCTTATGTAGGACAATAGATACTTAGGCAAACAGCTTTTATGCTTGGAAATAAGCACACCTTTCCTACTGTTAAGGACAGTGATTCTCAATCTGGGGTGACTTTTCTCCCTCAGGGGACATTTGACACTGGAGACACTTTTGATTGTCACGATTGGAGGGGTGGGGTGCTACTGGCATCTAGGTGGTAGAGACTGGTGGTGCTGCTAAACATCCTATAATGCATAGGACAATCTCCAAAGAATTAGCCAGAGCAAAATATTATAGAGCTGGGGTAAAGAGACCCTCATTTAGAGTAAAAAATATCATTGTCCAGAGAGAAAAACTGATTTGGAGGACCAGCACCCAGAATAGACAGTGAAAGGGTCTGGAGATTCTGTCACCCTGGGTTCTGGTTCCAATATGGATCTACAACTAAGCAAGTGCCTTGATCAAAGATTCAGTTCAGACAGGATTTAATATGGACTATTTTCTAAATAAAAACCAATTAGAAATAACCACTAATGCATTCCCCAGAGAGGAAAAAAGAGAGAAGGGCTACAGATATTGGTCAAACACAACTTGCATTTTTTTTTTTTTTAGTCAGTACATGGGCCTCTCACTGTTGTGGCCTCTCCCATTGCGGAGCACAGGCTCCAGATGCGCAGGCTCAGCAGCCATGGCTCACAGGCCCAGCCACGCCGCGGCACTCGGGATCCTCCCAGACCAGGGCACGAACCTGCGTCCCCTGCATGGGCAGGTGGACTTTCAACCACTGCACCACCAGGAAGGCCAACACCTGCATTTTAATATAAACCCATGATCATGAATGCAACTACTCTAAAGATTTCCTTTAAGTGTGTGCCTTCTTGTGAAGTTTATATTTGCAATCTAATTTGATGGTTTGTTTCAGACTCAGATTAACTCCCTTAAAGAGTTTCCTCAGCCATGTCATAAATACCTGTCCCTCAAGAAAAAAAAAAAAAGGTGGGAGAGCCAACTTCAGGACACTGGTCCATAAGAGACCTCCCAGATTCACATAATATCAAACGGCGAGAATCTTCCAGAGATCTCCATCTCAACAGCAGCACCCAGCTTCACTCAACGACCAGCAAGCTACGGTGCTGGACATCCTATGCCAAACAACTAGCAAGACAGGAACACAACCCCAACCATTAGCAGAGAGGCTGCCTATAATCATAATAAGTCCACAGACACCCCAAAACACACCACCAGACGTGGACCTGCCCACCAGAAAGACAAGATCCAGACTCATCCACCAGAACATAGGCACTAGTCCCCTCCACGAGGAAGCCTACAGAACCCACTGAACAAACCTTAGCCACTGGGGAAAGACACCAAAACAATGGGAACTACGAACCTGCAGCCTGCAAAACGGAGACCGCAAACACAGTAAGATAAGCAAAATGAGAAGACAGAAAAACACACAGCAGATGAAAGAGCAAGATAAAAACCCACCAGACCTAACAAATGAAGAAGAAATAGGCAGTCTACCTGAAAAAGAATTCAGAATAATGATAGTAAAGATGATCTAAAATCTTGGAAATAGAATGGACAAAATACAAGAAACATTTAACAAGGAACTAGAAGAACTAAAGATGAAACAAACAACGATGAATAACACAATAAATGAAATTTTAAAAACTATAAATGGGATCAATAGCAGAATAACTGAGGCAGAAGAACAGATAAGTGACCTAGAAGATAAAATAGCGGAAATAACTACTGCAGAGCAGAATAAAGAAAAAAGAATGAAAAGAACTGAGAACAGTCTCAGAGACCTCTGGGACAACATTAAACACACCAACATTTGAATTATAGGGGTTCCAGAAGAAGAAGAGAAAAAGAAAGGGACTGAGAATATATTTGAAGAGATTATAGTTGAAAACTTCCCTAATATGGGAAAGGAAATAGTTAATCAAGTCCAGGAAGCACAGAGAGTCCCATACAGGATAAATCCAAGGAGAAATATGCCAAGACACATATTAATCAAACTGTCAAAAATTAAATACAAAGAACACATATTAAAAGCAGCAAGGGAAAAACAACAAATAACACACAAGGGAATCCCCATAAGGTTAACAGCTGATCTTTCAGCAGAAACTCTGCAAGCCAGAAGGGACTGGCAGGACATATTTAAAGTGATGAAGGAGAAAAACCTGCAACCAAGATTACTCTACCCAGCAAGGATCTCATTCAGATTTGATGGAGAAATTAAAACCTTTACAGACAAGCAAAAGCTGAGAGAGTTCAGCACCACCAAACCAGCTTTACAACAAATGCTAAAGGAACTTCTCTAGGCAAGAAACACAAGAGAAGGAAAAGACCAACAATAACAAACCCAAAACAATTTAGAAAATGGGAATAGGAACATACATATCGACAATTACCTTAAATGTAAATGGACTAAATGCTCCCACCCAAAGACACAGATTGGCCGAATGGATACAAAAACAAGACCCATATATTTGCTGTCTACAAAAGACCCATTTCAGACCTAGAGACACATACAGACTGAAGGTAAGGGATGGAAAAAGATATTTCATGCAAATGGAAACTAAAAGAAAGCTGGAGTAGCAATTCTCATATCTGACAAAATAGACTTTAAAATAAAGACTATTAAAAGGGACAAAGAAGGACACTACATAATGATCAAGGGATC
>NW_020175528.1:12599508-12602152 GCF_003031525.2 Neophocaena asiaeorientalis asiaeorientalis
CTCAACATAATAAAGGCCATATATGACAAACCCACAGCCAACATCGTCCTCAATGGTGAAAAACTGAAACCATTTCCACTAAGATCAGGAACAAGACAAGTTTGCCCACTCTCACCACTCTTATTCAACATAGTTTTGGAATTTTTAGTCACAGCAATCAGAGAAGGAAAGCAAATAAACGGAATCCAAATTGGAAAAGAAGAAGTAAAGCTGTCCCTGTTTGCATATGACATGATACTATACATAGAGAATCCTAAAGATGCTACCAGAAAACTACTAGAGCTAATCAATGAATTTGGTAAAGTAGCAGGATACAAAATTAATGCACAGAAATCTCTGGCATTCCTATACACTAATGATGAAAAATCTGAAAGTGAATTTAAGAAAACACTCCCATTTACCATTGCAACAAAAAGAATAAAATATCTAGGAATAATACTACCTAAGCAGCCAAAAAACCAGTATGCAGAAAATTATAAGACACTGATGAAAAAAATTAAAGATGACACAAATAGATGCAGAGATATACCATGTTTTTGGATTGGAAGAATCAACATTGTGAAAAGGACTCTACTACCCAAAGTAATCTACAGATTCAATGGAGTCCCTATCAAACTACCACTGGCATTAAGAAAACCATAATGCAAAAAGAGTCATGTACCAAAATGTTCATTGAAGCTCTATTTACAATAGCCCGGAGATGGAAACAACCTAAGTGTCCATCATCGGATGAATGGATAAAGAAGATGTGGCACATATATACAGTGGAATATTACTCAGCCATAAAAATATATGAAATTGAGCTATTTTTAATGAGGTGGCTAGGCCTAGAGTCTGTCATACAGAGTGAATTAAGTCAGAAAGAGAAAGACAAATACCATATGCTAACACATATATATGGAAGTTAAGAAAAAAAATGTCATGAAGAACCTAGGGGTAAGACAGGAACAAAGACACAGACCTACTAGAGAATGGACTCGAGGATATGGGGAGGGGGAAGGGTAAGCTGTGACAAAGTGAGAGAGAGGCATGGACATATATACACTACCAAACGTAAGGTAGATAGCTAGTGGGAAGCAGCCGCATAGCACAGGGAGATCAGCTCGGTGCTTTGTGACCGCCTGGATGGGTGGGATAGGGAGGGTTGGACAGAGGGAGACGCAAGAGGGAAGAGATATGGCAACATATGTATATGTATAACTGATTCACTTTGTTATAAAGCAGAAATTAACACACCATTGCAAAGCAATTATACTCCAATAAAGATGTAAAAATAAATAATAAAAAAATTTCTACACAGCCAATTTTTGAAAATTTATATTCTAAACTTCTAGACTTCACTCACTGTAAAGTAACTTCACTGTGAAGCAATTCATTTTTCTTGGTCTATTGGTAAGAGATTTGAATGCTCAGTTTCCACTTATATTCCTTCCTCACCTCTTCAGTAACATCCCTACTCTAGGTGTCTATGTGTCTTGGCTCTTGGCCTGCCTAGAAGTCAGCATTTCCATAAATCATCAATTGGGAAACAAACAAACAAACAACTCTCGTAGTTTTCTAGATGCTTTTCTTCCTTAAGTAGTTCTCATGAGCAGCATCCCTGTTATAAGGAGTCTGGTCTTATTTGTGGATCCAGACAGTTTCCCTAATGGTGATTATTTGGGAAGGGAAGGAGGAAAACTAACATTTAATGAGCATCTGCTCTCTATGTGGCTCTGTGCTAGGCACCATATGTAGGATATCTCACTCAGTCCAGACCATAACTCTAGAAAGTAGAAAACGGTCCTCCCATTTTATATATTTATAGAAGTGAAGTCTTAAGGAATGTAATGTCTTGTCCAAAATTACTCAGCCATAGGCAGGTGATCTGGGAGTTAAACACAAAGTATGTCCTCTTTAAAGGATGTGTGTGTGTGTGTGTGTGTGTGTGTGTGTGGTTTTCTTTTTTTTCCTGTTGTTATGGGAATAAGGAGATGAGAGAAATCTTTATTCTAGTTTAAGATTTGGGAAAAGGTTACCTTTGAGGAAGAAAGACATGGAAATTTAGGGAATTACTAAGCAGGGCTTTATAAAATAGAGAGTTTGTTTTGTTTGTTTGCCTGGATATGGCGCATAAGGACAATGTCTAGGTTACTATGGCCCAGGGTATACATTTAATAGACTCAGAAGACTTTTTCGTTGCAATGGATCTTAGTGGGACATGCTGTTTCATAGCATCATGGGTATTTTGGCTGGATTGGTCTATAGCTATCGTCTAGCCCAGGCTTTCTCATTTTTCAGATGAAGAGAATGAAATCCAGAAACAGAAGAGGGAAGAGTTGTTGAAGATTTGATATGTGTCAGACACAAATACTTAGAGGTAAATGTAAGATTAAAATACAAGTATGTGGGCTTCCCTGGTGGCGCAGTGGTTGAGAGTCCGCCTACCAATGCAGGGGACATGGGTTCGTGCCCCGGTCCGGGAAGATCCCACGTGTCACGGAGCAGCTGGGCCCATGAGCCATGGCCGCTGAGCCTGTGCATCTTGGAGCCTGTGCCCCGCAACAGGAGAGGCCACAACAGTGAGAGGCCCGCGTACCGCAAAAAAAAAAAAAAAAAAAAAAAAAAAAAAAAAAAGGAATTTGGATTTTAAAATTTTTTTTTC
>NW_020175528.1:12602223-12610754 GCF_003031525.2 Neophocaena asiaeorientalis asiaeorientalis
GGGCCCCGGCCCCAAAAAAAAAAAAAAAAAAAAAAAAAAAATACAAGTATGCATTTGGATTCTCAAATTTTTTCTTCATCCTAATATGCTGCTTCATGAAAAAGTACACATTAATAGTAATACTACCTTATACTTGCATGAAATACAATATATACTGTCTTGTTTTGGGGCTAAATTATGCTTAGACACTGAGTCTGTCTTTTCCAGCAACTTATTTAACACAGGTTCACTGTGGGACCTATAATAACTTCACAAACCAATAGCATAGAGGATAATATGTCTTAATAAGCCGATAAAAAAATAACACATTACAAACAAATGATAGATTAGTTACACTACTGTTACAGGCAAGAGAAGATACAAGGAATAAAGTCCAAATTTAGTTCAAGGTGTACCTTTGTACAAATTGGGACTTAGGAAAGATGGCTTAACCAACAAAGAGCTGAAGTCCAGCTGCCAAAGCAAAAGATGAAGGTCCTTTGTTGTTAGAGCACGTTGCTAAGGAATGAAGGCACCGGTGTTGGTGGCAGGCTAGGCTGCTCGAGGGTTATCATTCAAGGGACCATTGCCCAGCTTACACCACTGCCTACGAGGAGTATCTTATCCAGGAAGGAACAGATGTCCCTCTTCTTCCTGAAACTGCTGCATGGCTTAACACCACTGCCCACCAAGAGTAACCTGGCCACAGCAGGAACAAGTGTCTCAAGATCTTCAGACAGTTAGATCAGGAAAATGTAGCTTCTGCCCAGACCAGAATCCTCTCTCTCAGATATTCCTCACAAACTGTCAGTATTTATAGTCTAAATGTCCCCTTGCCATAGGTGCTTCTCCACATGTTCTTATCAGTAAGCTCCCAGCAGGGCCCCTAAGCAGCTGAGCCATTAAGTGCTTATTAAGGACAACAGATGAGATGATGACATCCTGAAACAACTTACTTCATTCTTATATCACAACAACTTTACTTCTTAAAAACTCTTTGTTTTTGCTGTCTTTGTCATAAACAAGTAGAATAAAACAATTTTACTTAAGTCATAAACAAGTGGATTTGAAATAATCTCAAACCAATACACAGCACATACATTTTCAGATTGATTTTACATAATTTATCTCATTTGTACGTCACAATCACCATGATGTTGGACAGGACAAGTATTTTTATGCTTGTCTATTGATGGAAAATACTGAACATCACTGTAGTTGACTGTCTTGCTAAATATAGTACAACTAGTAAGTAGCAAGAGCAAGAACAGAATCTGGGTGTTTGGGATCCTAATTCAGTAAATTCCAAAAGTAACATGCTCAGCTTTATTCTACTCAGGAACAGCGGTGCAAGAGGTGGAAAAGCAGCCCTAACTGGAGACCTGGGCTCTGGTTTCCAGGCCCAGTGGTGCCATTAATTATCTACATAGCAAATATTCTCTCTTCTTTAATGTTTCCTTATCTGCAAAATGAAGGAATTGGATTAGATGGTATCTAAACTCTATTCTAATTCAAGTATTAGTCATATTAATGTTCTGTCATGTGACAAGAATATATGAGAAATCAAAATTAAATGCTTCCTTAGGTTTACCAAAAGTTTATGCACTTTAAATCAGTCTACATTTTAAAAACTGCTCTTGTGTTCATACTTAACAAGGGAAGAGTACACAAATCCACTTGCAGTTTTGTTTAATGCTTTGGTATTTTATCTTGGAGTACTTATAGCTTTTCTTATCTGAAGGTTGTCAGATGCTGCAATAGAAATTGTGATAAGAATCAAGTTGGCTCCTACAACTCATCACCAAAAACACCCAACCCAATTTACAAAATGGGCAGAGGACTTGAATAGACATTTCTCCAAAGATGATACATAAATGGCCAGCAAGCATATGCAAAGATCAACAGCACTAATCATTAGGAAAATGAAAATCATAACTACAGTGAGATAGCACCTCACACCCATCAGGTGGCTATTATTAAAAATAACCTGAGAATAAAAAGTGTTGGTGAGGATGCGGAGAAGTAGAAACTCTTGTGCATGGTTTGTGGTAATGTAAAATGGTGCATACTATAAAAAAAAAAAGTATGGTGGTCCTTGAACAAATAAAAAAAATTACCAAATAATCCAGCAATTCCACTTTTGAGTATGTACACAAAAGAACTGAAAGCAAACTCTTGAAGAAATATCTGTATACCCATGTTCATAGCAGCGTTTTTTACAATAGCCAAAAGGTGGAAGCAACCCAGATGTCCATCAACTGATAAATGGTTAAACAAAATGTGATATATAATACAATGGAATATTATTCAGGCTTAAAAAGGAAGGGAACAAGAACAAAGCTGGAGGTATAACCCCTCTAGACTTCAGACTATACCACAAAGCTACAGTCATTAAAACAGCATGGTACTGGCACAAAAACAGACATACAGATCAATGGAACAGAAGAGAGAGCCCAGAAATAAACTCACACACCTAGTGTCAATTAATCTATGATAAAGGAGGCAAGAATATACAATGGAGAAAAGACAGTCTCTTCAACAAGTTGTGTTGGGAAAGCTGGACAACTACATGTAAATCAATGAAATTAGAATACTCTCTCACACCATATATAAAAATAAATTCAAAATGATTTAAAGACCTAAATATAAGACATGATACCATAAAACTCCTAGAAGAGAACATAGGCAAAATATTCTCTGATATAAATCACAGCAATATTTTCTTAGATCAGTCTCTCAAGGCAAAAGAAATAAAAGCAAAAGTAAATAAATGGGACCTAATTAAACTTAAAAGCTTTTGTACAGTGAATGAAACCATCAAAAAAATGAAAAGGCAACCTGTGGAATGGGAGAAAATATTTGCAAATGATGCAAACAACAAGGTGTTAATATCCAAAATATATAACCAGCTCATACAACTCAATGTTGAAAAAACAAGCAACCCAATCAAAAAACAGGCAGAAGCCCTAAACAGACATTTTTCCAAAGAAGACATACAGATGGCCAACAAGTACATGAAAAGATGCTCAATATTGCTAATTATTAGAGAAATGCAAATCAAAATCACAATGAGGTATCACCTCACACCTATCAGAATAGCTATCATCAAAGTCTACAAATAATAAATGCTGGAAAGTGTGTGGATAAAAGGGAACCCTCCTACATCATTGGTGGGAATGTAAATTGGTACAGCCACTATGAAAAACAGAATGGAGATTTCTCCAAAAACCAAAAATAGAACTACCATATAACCCAGCAATCCCACTCCTGGGTATATCTGGAAAACATGATGTTGATGGTTTCCTTTGCTGTACAAAAAAAATGAAAACTCTAATTTGAAAAGATACATGCACCCCAATGTTCATAACAGCACTTTTTACAATAGCCAACACATGGAAACAACCCAAGTGCCCATCAGCAGACTACTGGCTTAAGAAGATGGGGCACAAAAATACAATGGAATATTACTCAACCATAGAAAAGAATGAAATAATGCCATTTGCAGCAACATGGATAGACTTAGAGAATATTATACTTAGTGAAGTAAGTCAGAGAGACAGATATTATATGATATCATGTATATGTGGAATCTAAAAAATGATACAAATGAATCTATATACAAAACAGAAACAGACTCACAGACATCAAAAACAAACTCACAGTTTCCAAAGGGGACAGAGGATGGAGAAGGGCTAAATAGGAGTATGAGATTAACAGATAAAAACTACTACATGTAAAACAGTTAAGCAACAAGGATTTACTGTATAACACAGGGAATTATATTTAATATCTTGTAATAACCTATAATGGGAAATAATCTGAAATACACGTATAAAACTGAATCACTGCAGTACACTTGAAACTAACACAATATTATATATCAACTATACTTCAATTTTAAAAAGAAGGGAAGAGAATTTTGACACATGCTGCAAGATGGATGAATGCTGAGGATATTAAGCTAAGTAAAATAAGCCAGTCTCACATACACACACACACACACACACACACACACTGTATGATTCCACTTATACAAGGTATCTAGAGTAGTCAGATTCATAGAAATGAAAGTTAAATGGTGGTTGCTGACAGTGGTGGGGGGTTCTGGGGGAGCGGTAAATGAGGGATTGTTTTTTTAATGGGTATGAAGTTTTAGTTTTGCAAGATGAAAAAGTTCTGGAGATTGGTTGCACAATGTGAATATACTTAATACCACTGAACTGTATACTCAAATGGATAAGATGGTAAATTTTATGTTATGTGTTTTTTTGTACAATTATATAAAGAAGAAGATGGTTATGCAATCTTCTTTTTCAAACATCTATATGCAATATAGATACAAAATATTAATATGTAAATCTAATAATATATAAAGTATACAAACTAATATACATAAATATAGAAAATATATTTTAAAAATTCACAGTCAGCTTTCTGTGATGATAGAAGCATGGTTCTGCTTAAAGGCAAGGAAATGTACCCTACATTCCTATGGGTCCTCTATTTTCTGAGATTGAGCACAACATTGAAATGCCTCTATCAATCAAATTATTCATTGCAATTTAACTTTCCATACTCTTATTTTTAAAAAGAAGTTTATCACCTTCTGCTTTCATGCTTATCCAAAGCTTCAATTCTCATCAATATTAAGAGGTGAATTGTAGGTCAGTCATCAATCTGTAGAAAATATTGACATAGTAAAACAATAACAAGGCTTTGAAATCAGACAGACTGGATTCAATCTTATTTCTGCCACTCCCTAGCTTTGCTAATTTGGGTAAGCCATTTAATCTAAGACAGTTTCCTCACCTGCACAGTGAAGGCAACAGCATTACCTGATAGGGTTGTTGTGAAGATTACATAAAATCGCAAAATGCTTTTTAGCACAGTCCTTGGAACATAGTACAGACTTGGTAAGTGATTGCAATTATGAATAGTAGACATGTAAAGGTGCTGATGCTCAAAACATGACTTTAAATTCTTTTCATGACCTCAGATCTGGGTAAAAATCTCTGTCATCTTAATACATTCTAGATAGGCCTGCAGCCCTGAAGGGATGAAATGGATAGAATAATCTAGATGAGTGAATCACAGTGGTTTTGTTCCCTGGGAAATAATGATATCTAGTTTTAAGACTCATTGAACAGGCATTCAATAAATGAAGCACTCGAATCTTAGACAATGCTAATAATAGCTGAGAATCATAACACAAAATGTAGATTTTAATAGAGCAGTTTGGGTTTTCAGCTCCATTTCACAAACTTTCAGGCTCCCAACACTGATGGACTCCCTTTGTGGATCTTCACAAAGATTTATTGGAGTCCTTGATCTTTAACATTTATTGACTCACAAACTCTGTGCTAGGTGTTTGGGTTATAAAATAAACAATACAAAACAGTAAAAAATTCATAAAACATACTTAAAGCTGTGGGATCAAAGAAATCAAATATTATCTAGGTTAGTATTTGGGTGGTTAAAATCTGTATTCCCCCCCAATGTGAACAATATGAAGGTAACTGCTACCACAGAAATGTACACTTAAAAATGGTTAAGATGGTAAATTTTGTTATGTATATTTTATGAAAATTAAAAATAATGTTTTAAAAAGAAGAGGAATAGGTCAAACACAGGCCCCTTTACTTATATAAATATGGAAGAGTATGTAAAGAATTTTGATTAATCTGACACAGAAATCTAGAGTGGTTTAAAAAAAAATTCTGTATCCCCAGATAACTTGTATATAGGAATTTTAAAATTCACAAATAAAATTAGAAACCTGAGACTTTGAAAAAAATATTTTAAATAATAGATCAGGAAACATAATCATGAAAATTTGAAAAAGAGGAATTTTGAAGCATAGAGACTACTTAAACTCTTATCTACAATAAAGATGTAAAAGAAAAAACTCTATCTAGTAAGAGAAAATAGAATCATTATTGCAACAAAAGGCATCATTCCATAAGAAATAGGCCCTTCACTGAAATATCTAAATACCAAGGTGAGGGGTGACATCATCTTTTTTTAAAAGTAAGATTAGTTATTTATTGGTTTTGATTAATGTAGGGCAAGTATTTCCAGAAGTAAAGACAGAATGAATGACCTCTTAACAGTTTTTTCTAATCCTGTGTTCTATAACTCTAAGAAAAGTCTTTGCTGACACTTGGCCAACAGTAACTCTAAATTCATGAATCTTTTAAACATAGGTAAGTTTTTAGGCAATAACATAGACATGGTTGAAAGCCTTAGGCCCTATGTACTCAAGAGAAAATTGTGTCCCATGAATTTTTAATAAACTAAACAGTGCTATTTCCATGAAGAAATAAGGTATGCTAAATAAAAGTGACAGGAATTCCAAGGGGAAGGGCTGAAAAAAGATAGTACTTGGCACTTTCATTTTTCAGTGGAGATGGCGGGGGAAATCATAGACGTTTATAATAAATGTATCAGATTTTATCACATCAAAACTGGGGAACCTTCTGATTTGCATTTTTGCATAAATTTACACATAATTTGAAAGTCCTATTTGCAAATATTTAAAAGCGGTTTACTTAATTAATATAAGTTCTTGCTGTTCTATTTCTATCCAATATTCAGGGTATGGCACATAAAATAAAGATGATATTTTAAAAATCAATTTTATCACATATCAGGTATGCTAGCTGGCTGGGGTCAAAGTAGAGCTGAGATGATTTCAAATGGAGAAGTGGACACAGAATCAGGGACTTCTACCAAGAAAAAAAGAGAAGATAAGGAAGAAGATAAGGGTTATCTTCCTTTCTCCACTCTCCATCTCTACCTCTCCCCTTTTTCCTCCTCCTCAACCACCCACTCCCTCCTTCTGGTGTTATTGCTACCCATATTAGCTTATTCTTTCAAATCCAGCCTCACAGCCACTACTATTATTTTAAATAGTAAAAAGCAAAACCAACAATGTATTCTGGTCTTCAATTTAAATGTGTTTTAAAATATTTTGGAGTGAGAGAGAGGCAAAACTCCATTGTGAAATCAAAGGTCTACCTGAGACCTGAAGTAGCTTGAAGTAGCGATAGGGGACAGTCAGAGCTTCTGGGAGGGTTTCAATACACAGACACATAAATAATTCACGAGTGCCTTAAATTCTAGAAAATTGAGGGTAAAGGAATAGTTGCAGCTAGAGCTTACCTTAAGACAAACTAACAAAACAAATTATGGAATTAATTAGCCTTCGCTGAAAAAAACTGGGGCTAGGGTCTGAGAAGGGGTTTCTGTAGGAAGCAAGACCACCTAGAAGAGCATCACTGGCAGGTTCTCACAGGGTAAAACTTTGCAAGGGAGGCACACTTCTCAAAAGGACTGAGGAAGAACTGGGATTTCTTCCATGGGGAGCTGCTGATAGAACTTGACGTGCCTGAGGTCCTTTTTGACAGCTAGAATGTGTCTCAAAAAAACTAAAATATTACCGGAGCAAAAGTATAGCCACTCATTCTCAAGAAAAGATCATGATGACACTCCAGGATTAAGAAATGAACCTAGAGTATGATTAGGTCATGATTTTTTACAAGTGTCTTGAGAGAAGGTTCACAGATTCTACCTAGATGCTCTAATCATTTAAATTATTCTTTTCGTTTTCAGACAATCCAGATTGATTTAATTTTTTTAGCTTTATTGAAGCATAATTGACATAAAATTTTAAGATATTTAAAGTGTACATTGTGGGCTTCCCTGGTGGTCCAGTGGTTAAGAATCCGCCTGCCAATGCAGTGAACATGAGTTTGAGCCCTGGTCCGGGAAGATCCCACATGCCACGGAGCAACTAAGCCTGTGTGCCACAACTACTGAGCCTGTGCTCTAGAGCCCATGAGCCACAATTAGTGAGCCCACATGCCGCAACTACTGAAGCCTGAGCGCCTAGAGCCCATGCTCCGCAACAAGAGAAGCCACTGCAACATGAACTGCAACGAAGAGTAGCCCCTGCTCACCACAACTAGAGAAAGCCCACGCGCAGCAACAAAGACCCAAAGCAGCCAAAAATAAAAAAATAAAATTATTTAAAAAAATAAAGTGTACATTGTCATAAATGAATATGTATACATTTTGAAAGGATTCCTCCCACCTGGGTAATTAACACATCTATCACCTTACATATTTATCTTTTCTGTTTTTTTGTTTCTGTTTTTTTGGCGAGAACATTTAAGTTCTAATCTCTTAGCGAATTTCAATCATACAATACAGTATTAAGTTTTTTTTTTTATCATACCAAAGAACCAGGACCAGAAACCTGCCTGGTCCTCTACAGGCATCTGAGTGTATGACTTCTTATTTAGTGCATCAACTCACCTCTTCTCAGTGTATAATATATACTTGTCATTATTCCTTTTTACTGTACATTGTGATTACAGATTTAATCCTCTAAGCAGTATCTGTGATTATATAGTAAGAGCAGGTTCTTAGCTTAAAGTCTCAAAAAACAGCCATCTTCTTTGGCAAATTAAAATTGTCATGATTTTGGGAGCCAAGCGTGTGTGTGTGTGTGTGTGTGTGTGTGTGTGTGTGTGTGTGTGGGGGTGTGTAAA
>NW_020175528.1:12610798-12627816 GCF_003031525.2 Neophocaena asiaeorientalis asiaeorientalis
TGTGTAAACAAGCTAAGGTGCCAGTTATTTAAATTAAGGTTGTGCTTCATAGAGTCTACTCCATGAAATTTAGTTGAAATTTTTTATCCCAAATTTAGTTGAAATTTTTTATCCCTTTCCATTAAAGCAAAATTGGTGGTGTGGACTAGTACAAATTTTACAAATGTGTAGGGTCTTTAAATTATTTGAAAAATTGATATATTTACTCTTTAAAAAAAGAAAAGGTCATGAAAATCAGTTGCTTGATTATTCAAAAGGAATTTATATTTCAAAAAGCCACTGTAGGGCTTCCCTGGTGGCGCCGTGGTTGAGAGTATGCCTGCCAGTGCAGGGGACACGGGTTTGTGCCCCGGTCTGGGAAGATCCCACATGCCGCGGAGCGGCTGGGCCCGACCTTACGTTTATCTTACACTTGTGAAAGTGATTTTACATATGCCATTTAAGTTTTTCCCTTAAAACTTCCCATGAGGTAGATATGTTTTACTTCATTTTGTAAATGTAAGCCGCAAAGCTCATGGATGTTAAGGGACTTTGTTAAAGTTACACAGCAGATAGTTTGCAAGGTGGGACTGTATACTAGATCTTGAGCTTTTAAATCCAGCTTTCAGAAAATTATAAAAGCATTCCAATGTAATGTTTGTGAAAAAATATTCTGAAACATATTTAAGATTACTGAGCCTCCCTGAAACTAACCCAACATTGTAAATCAACTATACTCCAATAAAAATTTTTTAAAAATAAAATAAAATTACTGAGCCTCAAACTAAGTCATTTCAGGCAAGTTTCTAACTATGAAGACTCCTAAGCATCATCTTCCTGTAGACTCCCTGTGATAGACGTGGCACCTCTGTTAGGGGAGTAGGGAACCCAGACTCAACTCGAGCACTGTATTATAACACTGTGTTCAGCCTTGATGGATTAGTATAGATTAAATACAGCATATATTACTGTAATGCAGGGTTTCCTGACTTAGCACTGTCGGCATTTTGGACCAGATAATTATTTTATGGGAATTAGTAAGCACTGCAGGAATTTTAGTAGCACTCCTGGCCTCTACCCACTAAATGCCAGTGGCATCTCCCCAGTTATGACAAATAAAAATGTCTACAGATATTGCCAAATGCACCCCCCCCTCCAGGGGATAAAATTGATTCTTGTTGAAAACCATCACTGTAATGTATTTTGACTTACTGCCCAAGTGAGTGAAATTGTGGAAAACTGGAGGTCCATCACCATTTCCTCCATGACTATTGACTCTAGAGTCTGGGAGGATAAGGTTAGAGTGAGGTTTCCAGATCTTTTTTGAACATGGAGTTAAGTCTCTTTCTCTGACTTTTAGAGTGAAAACCAATCTTGGCAAGACAAAGAAATTCTCTGTGTAGGACACAAAAATCCATTTCTGTGCCTTAGGAATGGCCAACAAACACATCTGGAGATACCAGAACTATAATCAGGTGGGAGACTCTTGGAAGGAACATCTTATTTCTGCAGCTTTGAGTGGAAAACAAAACTTGCTTGAAATAATTAATCCAGAGGAATTTTTATGACTTCCTGTAGAGTAGCAGTTATGGAAGTAAAAACGGTATCTAGTGTTCTGACATTTTTTTGACACCTACTCATTAGAAATTGATAAAAGAAAACCTATACCAAATAGGATTAAGAAACCTTCTATTTCTGTCAGAATTTTATTGCTTGTGTTGTAAGGCTCTGCTGAACTTACAGTGCCCCGTTTTGGTTCTGCCCATGAAGCTGTTCATTATATCAAAACTTTCATTGCTAATAGGACAAGATCTCCAGCCTCTGCCTATGGTTGTTTAGCAACACTGAGAAGAGCTTTCCTTCAATACGCTCTGCTAAATGCCTGCTCTCAGCAAGTCATTCCTCTAGAATTATCTATGTTCTGCATTTTTGTCCCCCCCTGTAACTACAGGAATGGCTTATAAGCCTCCTCCTACAATAGGAGGACTAACTGCTAGGTTTAGGATTGGTATATAAATACGGTCTGGATTACGCTTTCTTGAAGGTACATATTAATATTCCCATTTTACAGATGAGGAAGTTGAGACACTGAGATGTTAAGTAATATGCCCATGTTACAGATTTAATTAGGGACATAGTTGAGATTCAAACCCAGGGCTGTCTGACCTTAAAACTTGTGTGTTCCATTATACTTCAGTGTATCCTTGCTGCCCTACCACCCACCAAAGGAAGTGGCAGCACTATTTTTTGTCATATACATATATATGACACTATGTATGTCATATATATCAGTTTATTAAATATATATTTTATATTATGTGTGTATGTATATATATAGACATATATATATATATATATATATATATATTTCTCCACCTACAGTATAACTGGGGATGGGTGTACAGAGTTATTTTGCAGAGTTATTAATGCAAGAAAGGAAAGTCAATAAAGAGAAGGACCCCCAGCATGAGATGACGCTTGTGAAAGAAGGCTATTCGTTTTATAATTCCTTCATGCATACATATATATGTACTCAGTCATTTATTCATTCACTTAACACATGTATTTTGAGCCATGAATGTGTCAGCCAATGTGCCTCTGAACTGATGTGCTCCCTCCTGTCATGGTAGGAACCACATAGATGGGCTTATGTGAAAACCCAGGGAGGGTCCCAGGAGGGTCAGGAGCAGAGACAGGTATTACTGTCTCTGTGGGGTACAGTGAAAGATGCTAAAGGGGAAGTCACAAAGGGGGGGAAAAGAAGAGAAACACTGTTCATACTTTACAGATATGCCTGGGGGTGATGATGTCTGGATGAGCTTAACTATTGCTCCCAGCACAGTCTTCATACGTTCACATGACCTTACAAGTAGTTACAAGGGTGTTAGTATATTTGTGTTGCTATAATGTCAAGTGTCCTCTGATGTAGCAAGTACTTGTGCTGTCACAAGAAAGATAAGAACTGCATTCAATCAGAAAACCCCTTAACCTTAATTGGCCCTCACCT
Source organism: Neophocaena asiaeorientalis asiaeorientalis (assembly GCF_003031525.2). Taxonomy (NCBI): domain Eukaryota; kingdom Metazoa; phylum Chordata; class Mammalia; order Artiodactyla; family Phocoenidae; genus Neophocaena; species Neophocaena asiaeorientalis. The sequence continues at coordinate 12,613,785 of NW_020175528.1, forward strand.
GACATTATATTGGTGCCTGCACTGATGCCTATCCATGCACCTTTATAGAAAAATCTGTTTCAAAATTTAGTCTTTTAATTATAACTATTAGAAACTTGGAAATAAAATTCATTTTAATCTTGAAATTTTTTTTAGGAACTCATAGGGCAAGTGGAAAGAATTTATAGCACAATAAAACAAACTCTGTTTTGATGTGTTATTAAAATGAGCTGCATAAAGCATACATAAGTGACTTTTATCATAATTGTACGTGAAACAGTCCACATGATTCATATGTAATTTTTTCTAAATCTCCTTAGTACTTTTTACAGAACTGTTAATGTCAAGTCATTGCAACTGTGTAAGCTATCAATCACCGCCCAGGGCCATGACCCTCCTCCACCTCCATTGACCTGAAGTACATGTAACCAAGTGCAGTTGCCAGATACGTAGTTCTCATCCAGAATGAGTGTCCCATAGATTCAGATGTCAGATGGTATTGCTTTGGTCATACAATACCTCCTCAAACCAGCAATTGTGTCAGAAAACCAATTTGCTTTCCCTAGAATGAGGCATTGGTTTTGACTATGCTTGAGCTTTTCAGGCCTCCTTTGCCCTCTAGGAAAGTGAATTAACTCTGGATGGCAGATCACAGGGTGGAGAGGAAAGAGTGGAAGGCTGCAATGAGGACACACTGTTTCCATCAGTGACACGTAAGCTGTTCAAGCTCAAGTGAGTGAAAGACTTAAGTAAGCTTATTTGCAAGTCAGGTCTGTTTGAATCATCCTGTAATTGGAATGTCCCCATGCTTCACTGGTCTATGTGTACAAATAAAACCAGATTATTAATTTCAACCTTTTTTTTTAAATTTTGGATAAAAGGACCTTCTTTTATTCATTGTGATGTAATTAACAGAAAAAAATGCACCCATCTAGAGTGCTCAGTTCTATCAGTTTTGACAATTGTATACACCAGTGTAACCAGCACTCAAAACAACAAAGATTTTCATCACCTCAGAAACGCTCTAGTTCCATTTTAGTCAACTTCTCTCCTCCCACTGACTGCAGCCACTACCTCTGATTTCTATCCCCATAGATTTGCTTTCTGTATACAGATTCCGTACTGTCATTCTTATGGTTTAGATTTTTTGCTTCTGGCTTCTATTGCTTAAACACTGTTTTTGAGATTCATGCGTGATGTTGTGTGTATTAGTAGTTCACTCTTTTTATTGCTGCGTAGTTACTAGTTCAAATCTTGATGGCTCACTGCTCCCAGCTGCAACACAGTCTCAGACCCCCGCCAAGCCCCCCCCCCCGAATCTCCAGTGGGTTCTTCTGAGTGTGCTGACCACCACCCATGTGCGTCGGTCCTTACAAGCTATACTCGTTTCCTATTGCTGCTGTAACAAATTATCACAAACTTAGTGGTTTAACAAAATGCAAACTTATTATAATTCTGGAGGTCAGAAGTACCGTAAAATGGGTTTTATGGGGCTAAAATCAAAATGTCGGCAGAGCTGAGTTCCTTATGGGGGCTTGAGGGAGAATCAATTACCTTCTCTTTTCCAGCTTCTAGAAGTTCCCTGTATTTCTTGTCTCATGGGCCCCTGTTCCATCTACAGAGTACATTACTACAATCTCTGCTTCCTTTGTCACATCCTTTTCTGATTCTGATCTTCCTGCTTCCTCCTTATGAGGACGCTTACAATAACACTAAGCCCACCTGAAAAATCCAGGATAACCTCCCCACCTCAGGATCTTCAGCTAAATCACATCTACAAAGTCCCTTTACCCATGAATGGTAATTGTCTTAGTCACTTTGAGATACTATAACAAAATACTGCGGACTGGGTAGCTTAAACAACAAACATTTATTTTTCACAGTTCTGTAGACTGAGAAGTCCAAGTTCAGAGTGAGGACTCCAACTGCTCTCCTGTGTCTTTCCCTTTTTATTAGGGCATTAATCACATCCTGTGGACTCAGTCCACATGACCTAATCTAAACTAAATTACCTCTGAAATGGCTCACCTCCAAATGTCATCACCTTGGGGATTAAGGCTTTAACATATGAATTTGAGGGAGGCACAAACATTCATTCCATAGCAGTAATACGCTGAAGGCAGTGGGAATTATAATGTGGATATTTCGGGGCACCCGTTATTCAGCCTACTCTACAAGCTATTTGTCTAGACACTGATGCTGCCCTTTCAAATACCACCATCAATGCCCTAGAACTCTCACAGTGCAGGAATGGTGCTGGAGACCAAATAAAAGGGGTGGGTGAGGTACAGGCATCAACTCACTTTATGTCATGCTTCAGAAAGCACATGTTTCAAAGTCCCCGTGAGAACAGTCCTTCAGCTTCTACTTTTGCTACTCTTAGTCAAAAGCTCTGATGTAGTTCATAGGCCTGGGCTGGGCCCATTCATCATACTCTCTTTTCCATTCACTATATTTCATCTCTGCAGTGGACAGTCCTATATAAAACTTGCTCCTGGTAGGCTCTCTTTCTCTTATAAAAATTAGCTCCTGCACATAGGTGCCTGGGGACAGTCAACCCCTCAGTACCAACACATGTAAATCTTAGCTCAGGCCAGTGGCCTCCTGATACAATTCATTAATTCAAGAATTTACCAATCCACTTTAAGTCATGAAAACATCTGAAAAAAATCTGCCACTAAATGAAAAGCTATTATATTAAAAAATATTCAATTTAGTGGAAAAATATGATGCATTCTAATGCAACTGGCTACCTCTAGCACTCTAGAAATGAAGAGTGCATGATACTTGCATCCTTCTTTATGTCATACATATTAATGAATTCAGACTCCATTCATTCACAATACACGGGGAGATGGACCTGCAGTGGATGTCAAATTTGGATATATGAAGAAGTCACTGAAAAGGGCGGATAACATTATAGGGACAATGTTTAACGCTCCTGTAAAGAGCACACTTGACTCCAATTTAGATGCATTTTCTCCATATAATTGTACACATCAATGGTATAATGATTTTAGTGAGTTTCCTGCCACCTCTGGTAGGAGCATTCAATCAGCACAGCTCTATCCAAAATCTGGTATGTAATCAAATCTGAACCATGAGATCAAATATCACTTCCTGTATTTATTTAGTACGGTTTTAGGTAAAAACAGCTATACCAGATAAAAGGGAGTTGTCAGAAAAGCTGTAGAACTTTTCAAGAAACAAGATTTACTGTTGCTACATGAGGGAACTCTATACTTATAAAGCATTTATGCCAAGTTCAGGGTTATCAAGATAAAAGAGACAAAGTTCCTGTAATGAGGAGATCAGAAAGTCCCAAAACTGTACAGAAACAAATCAAAACCATAACCGTATTAGGTTATCAGGGAATATTGCTGAGCAATTTACATTTTTTCAAATGATATATTGATTTTTAAATATTGTACAGTGAATCTGTATAACTGTTTTCAGTAGGAACATTTTGTAATTTATCCTTATGCTGCCTAATTGGTGCAAGTTAACAACAAGCTATAATTAAGCCACTGAGCACATCCAACACCACCTCAAATTGAAAGCTGTCTCTTAGTCCCCAGAATTGGCATTGTATAATGTGTAAGTCACATTGCTAACTTAAAGCTGGTATATCTTCTCCAGCCTAGGCCTAACCCACCAAATCTTTAGTCTCTTGTGAAGGGGAGATCATCGGAACCCACAGGCAGACTAGATAAACTCAGTAGTCCTAAAGGATAATAGAACTTTTGATTAGAAAGAGGCTTAGAGCTTAAAAGTGACTTACTTATATTACAACTGGATCAATATTGTGAGCTCAGCCATAATGTGAATTATTGGCACCATGACTTCGGACATGAAACTATTCATGTGTTTCTCCTAAATAAGGACCTACCTCAGGCATCACAGTACTCACTGCAAAAGATTCTGAGACTCCTGGAGCCACCCAACTTGGAATCTGAATTAATATAACAACTAAAATCTAAAGATTTCTTTGTGTGCTTTCTTTCTATATCTGTTGCAAACTCTGCCTTGAACGCCAGCCAGCTCCACCAGGAGCATACAACCTAACCTGTGGGAATCCCCTTAGATTTGACCTTTCTTCTGCCTTTTCTAGGCAGGCTAGCTATGTTTGGGTGTGACCATGTTTATCTGATGTCCCATGGATCAACAGTCTTTTACTCGTTTGCTCAGTTCATATTTTCTCTGCATAAATCATTTTAGTCTGTGGCTTAACAAGTGGGCCTTGACCTATTATTCTGCGTCTCTCTCCAACCCAGACTTGTTTCTAGGTCTGCTCTCTCCTGGTTAGACAATTATCCTAATGAAACAAAAACATCACTCTCACACTGCCTTTTTCTCCTCTGCCTTGCTTCATTTGCCCAGGTTGTTGTATTTCCTTCTGCTCCTGTACCATTTGCTACTGGGGAATTCTTTCTTCCACAGTATACCACATCACTTCCAACTTTTCTTCCAAGTTCAAGGTTACAAGTAGGGCACTCCAGAACTTACTCCCTGGAAGACTGCATCGCTTAGTCGTTTGGGGAAACTTTTAAAGTCAAAGAAACCTCTGTTACAATCTAAGCTCATCCAAATACTAGCAATGCATCTATGTGATGCTGGGCAAAAATCTTAGTTTTATCATCTATAAAATGATGATAATTGCACCAACTTACTAAGAAGAGTCACTGAAATGGTTCAGGTAACATCCTTAGTACTAGGCCCGATATGCAGTAAGGGCTCAACTCGTAACTCTGAGCCTTGCTTTCCTTCACTAACCTTCCAAATGCTGACTGGATGCTCATGTATGGGCCCTGTGTGCTGACACTCAATGCGCTCAATCTGCTTCAAACCATGTTGTAAGGGTCAGTTCAATTTTGACATTTGTAGTGTCACTTTGGTACCATTGTTTAGCTTTAATATTAGTGGAATTCTTTTTCCTATTTTTGGGCTTCAAAGGGGCAATTATTTATATAGGCATTCTCTTCTTCATCTCTCCTAAAGTCCTCCCAAATTAATTTTCTATTTTTAAAACACTATTTTGAACCTCTCCTCTGAATATAGGTGCCAACTTTGTTTTTAGTAAAACACGATACTAAAAACTATCTGGCTGCAAGAACATAACAGAGTATTTGTCACCTTGTTTACTTAATAAATGTCCAAATTGATTTTTTTTTTAATCTTTAAAGTTCTACATCAGTCGAATCCCATGATTCAAACATTTTGTCTTCCTAGGTGCAAGGCAATGATTTCATTTGTAGTTACCTAGTACTTATTTGTTAATTCTTGCATTGCTTCTTAAGTGCCAAAATGAAACTCTGATGTGATTTTTCCCCCCTTTTCCCTGAACAGGGAATAATCAATTGGCCCATTTCTGGTAGTCTGGCCTATACCAGTATGTCCTAGTGAAAGACAACACATTTATGGATCTCAGAATGTCAGAAAAAGATGAATGGCTTTGAATATTTTGAACAGTGTATATTGAACAGACTAGAGAATAGCTGACATTTTAAGCCAAACTGTTTTCTGAAAAAAAGTTACGGCTAAAATGTTTCATAGTGCACATCAGCTTTGATTCTCTAAAAATCACTAAAAGAACTGTATGTGCTGATGAGAACACATTCTTTGCTTTTAAATGACACTGAACATGAGTAATTCAGAGCCTATTTCAAGATTACTGGTCAATCTATGCCTTTCACTGACACTAACCTTGCTGTAAAATGAGATCATTGGTCTTTCAGTTGACTGGTTGACACTGTCACCCATTCTGAGATTTAATCAAGTATAAACTGAAAGTCTTTTCCCTAGGTCACATTACCTAGTCTAGAAAACTCTGTTTGAAATAGGGCCCTTAATGCTGATCATTGAGCTCACACTGCCGGGGGTTCATGGCTTCCTTAACTCCTTGTTTCCTGAAATGTGTGTTTGCTTCACGTCTCTTTGTTACTGTTTTTTCCCATCACCTTGTGCAGAGAAGGGGAGAGCGAACTCTATTATTTGCTTTTGTTGCCATGGTGAAGAAAATGGTACAATTCCACAGTTACTAGAGAGTATCAGGGTGAGGAAGATATTTCTTCCAAGCTCTCATGATTTTCATTTCATTACAGTGGAACTAAGGAGCACTGACAGGCCTGTCGAAGCAAAATCTTATAGTAGATGTAGTTCATAATGTCATGCTATTCAGTCAAAATACAGTACTTTACTTTGAGAAATTATTTAAAATGCTTGCACTGAAGGAATGTTTTAAAAGGGGCTTCATGTGGTCATACTTTTTTTTCTAGCTAAAAAGGAACTGATATTCTACAGATTTCCATTTTGAAAACTGAACAGTCACAGAGAAACACTGTTGCAAAGGGCTTTATTAACTCAAGCTTTGAAAATGTGATTTGTGGCATTTCTAAAGGAAAATGTCTTCATTTAGTGATGCTGTCCAAACTTGGGTGTGGAACACACAAAAGAGCCTTCATTTCACAAGTACGAAGGGTAAAGTATTTTTAGTAATTTATTTGTTTCTGATCAGAAAAGTCTTTCCTGCCATTCCTTCCGTCCCTGCCTCTTCCCTTCCTCAACCTGCCCCCTCCTAGGCCTCAACCTCTCTTTGCGTGCACATATATTTCAGAAAAGCAAAATGTGTCAGGGATTCTTACTGGGTGCGAGAGAGGAGCAGTTAAGGTCCAAGAGTGGGGTGGAAAGTCTTTGCCCCATGGATTTTTTAGCTGTTAGGAGACAGTCAACTGAAATTGAGTAGTGTAATTCAAACTACTACAGATGAACATTCTGTAAGAGCTCACATCAACTTTACAATCCTTCCATAAAAGTAGAAGCAAATGGAAAGCTTTTTCTTTTTTTAACATCTTCATTGGAGTATAATTGCTTTACAATGGTGTGTTAGTTTCTGCTTTATAACAAAGTGAACCAGCTATACATATACATATGTTCCCATATCTCTTCCAGCTTGCGTCTCCCTCCCTCCCACTCTCCCTATCCCACCCCTCTAGGTGGTCACAAAGCACCGAGCTGATCTCCCTGTGCTATGCGGCTGCTTCCCACTAGCTATCTGTTTAACGTTTGGTAGTGTATATATGTCCATGCCACTCTCTCACTTTGTCCCAGCTTACCCTTCCCCCTCAATGTATCCTCAAGTCCATTCTCTAGTAGGTCTGTGTCTTTATTCCCATCTTGCCCCTAGGTTCTTCGTGACCATTTTTTTTTTTAGATTCCATATATATGTGTTAGTATACAGTATTTGTTTTACTCTTTCTGACTTACTTCACTCTGTATGACAGACTCTAGGTCCATCCACCTCACTACAAATAACTCAATTTCATTTCTTTTTATGGCTGAGTAATATTCCATTGTATATATGTGCCACAGTTTCTTTATCCATTCATCTGTTGATGGACACTTAGGTTGCTTCCATGTCCTGGCTATTGTAAATAGAGCTGCAATGAACATTTTGGTACATGACTCATTGAATTATGGTTTTCTCAGGGTATATGCCCAGTAGTGGGATTGCTGGGTCATATGGTAGTTCTATATGTAGTTTTTTAAGGAACCTCCATACTGTTCTCCATAGTGGCTGTATCAATTCACATTCCCACCAACAGTGCAAGAGGGTTCCTTTTTCTCTACATCCTCTCCAGCATTTATTGTTTATAGATATTTTGATGATGGTAATTCTGCCCAGTGTGAGATGATATCTCATTGTAGTTTTGATTTGCAATTCTCTAATGATTAATGATGTTGAGCATTCTTTCGTGTGTTTGTTGGCAATCTGTATATCTTCTTTGGAGAAACGTCTATTTAGGTCTTCTGACCATTTTTGGATTGGGTTGTTTGTTTTTTTGATATTGAGCTGCATGAGCTGCTTGTAAATTTTGGAGATTAATCCTTTGTCAGTTGCTTCATTTATAAATATTTTCTCTCATTCTGAGGGTTGTCTTTTCGTCTTGTTTATGGTTTCCTCTGCTGTGCAAAAGCTTTAAAGTTTCATTAGGTCCCATTTGTTTATTTTTGTTTTTATTTCCATTTTTTCTAGGAGGTGGGTCAAGAAGGAACTTGCTGTGATTTATGTCTTAGAGTGTTGTGCCTGTTTTCCTCTAAGAGTTTGATAGTGTCTGGCCTTACATTTAGGTCTTTAATCCATTTTGAGTTTATCTGTGTGTATGGTGTTAGGGAGTGTTCTAATTTCATTCTTTTACATGTAGCTGTCCAGTTCTCTCAGCACCACTTATTGAAGAGGCTGCCTTTTCTCCACTGTATATTCTTGCCTCCTTTATCAAAGATACGGTGACCATAAGGTTAACAGCTGGTATTTCTGAAAGCCAGAAGGGAGTGGCAGGGTATATTTAAAGTAATGAAGGAGAAAAACCTACAACCAAGATTACTCAACCCAGCAAGGATCTCATTCAGATTTGACGCAGAAATTAAAACCTTTACAGACAAGCAAAAGCTAAGAGAATTCAGCACCACCAAACCAGCTTTACAACAAATGCTAAAGGAACTTCTCTAGGCAGGAAACACAAGAGAAGGAAAAGACCTACAATAACAAACCCAAAACAATTAAGAAAATGGTAACAGGAACATACATATCGATAATTACCTTAAATGTAAATGGATTAAATGCTCCAACCAAAAGACACAGACTGGCTGAATAGATACAAAAACAAGACCCATATATATGCTGTCTACAAGAGACCCACTTCAGACCTAGGGACACATACAGACTGAAAGTGAGGGGATGGAAAAAGATATTCCATTCAAATGAAAATCAAAAGAAAGCTGGAGTAGCAATTCTCATATCAGACAAAATAGACTTAAAACAAAGACTATTACAAGAGACAAGGAAGGACACTACATAATGATCAAGGGAAAGCTTTCTTGATTGCAAATTGTTTTCCTACTTATCTAATTCACTATGATGAAAGGCACTCTGGTGAGCATTCAATTGTTTCAACAAAGAAAGGCTAGAAAAATAATCTTTAAAAACCTAGGCTGAAGAGAAATGAGATTATTTGAAAACCGCAAATTTCCAACCTTTCATCCCATTGTTAGGATGCCAAGCCCTTCATGAACTGTGCTATTGTTAGACAGCAAATAAAAATAAAGTAGAAGGAAAGGTTGAAGTGACTTACATTGAAGTCTGCTGATTGAGAATACAAAGGTATGTTATATAATAATTTTTCTTCTAAATGTTGCTCAAATAATAGAAAAAAGTGGAAAAAGCAAGTTGAATACATGTAAGTTTCTTTAGAGGAAGAGAAGTTAACCTTTTAACGTAAATAGCAGACATTTTGCCAAGAAATGTTTTCAGAATAGGCACTATCAAGATGGGTGTGTGGCAAAGTGGAAGAATTAATAATTGTAGAGCACCCAAGCTGTGCTATGCGCTTTGCTTTACATACTTTATTTCATGTAATCCTGAGTATATCAACCTAAGGAAGTGAGTAGCAAAGCACACATGTTTATAAATTACAAGTCATTTTCTCAAGCTTCTAGAATATGTCAGTTCTACAGGACCCCATACGTTATTGTCCGCTTCTTGCTGATAAGGGAAACAAAAGTTTCTAGTATTTTGGAAAGGGAGACAGTTGAAAAGACATTGCAGAGAGAGCACATTCATGAATTTCATCTGGGTAGTTGAATTTTTTACAAAACAAAACAGATATTTTGATGGTCACATAACCAGGGAATTTTATTTTTTCAGTTGGATGTTGGAAGTATTTGTTACAATCACCCTCCAAATCTCAAAACATCCCGTCCATTTCATTACAGTCTATTGACTGTAATTTTTCATTGTACAATCACATATATTTGTATCCTAATGGATAGAAATCCATCACAAATCTGAGCATGTTAAAGACTGCACCAAACTTGAGAAGAAGACTGTACATTAGGGTAGAGAGGAAATGGAAGGTATGGACAATGACTCTTAAATATATAAAATTTAAATGTTGAGCCTGGTAAAACTCGGGGGTATATAAACATTTAAGACTCATACAATGAAGCACAATGCAAATATAAATCAATATAGATTGTTTTGCAGATAAGGCCCAAGGATCCAGACTGATGATATGCCTGAGGCTGAAGACAATGACTCCTGGATTCTGCAACAGCAAGCTGCTCATAGAGCAGAGGATTTTGACTACATTTACAGGGTTAAGAGCTTTTAGTGAACTTTGTTTCACAGATAGGCTAGTTCTAATTGCATGATGCCCTAACTATTCCAAAAAACTGAAGAGGAAGGAACACTTCCAAACTCATTCTATGAGGCCAGCATCACTCTGATACCCAAAACAGACCAAGATAGCACAAAAAAAAAAAAAAGAAAGAAAGAAAATTACAGGACATAGTCACTGATGAACACAGATGCAAAAAATCCTCAACAAAATACTAGCAATCCGAATCCAGCAATACATTAAAAGGATCATATACCATGATCAAGTGGGATTTATCTCAGGGATGGAAGGATTTTTCAATATCCACAAATCAATGTTACACAGCACATTAACAAATTGAAGAATCAAAACCATATGATAATCTCAATAGATGCAGGAAAGCTTTTGATAAAATTCAACATCCATTTATGATAAAAACTCTCCAGAAAGTGGGCATAAAGGGGACATACCTCAACATAAAAAAGTCCATTTATGACAAATGCACAGACAACATCATACTCAACAGTGAAAAGCTGAAAGCATTTCTTCTAAGATTAGAAACATGACAAGGATGCCCACTCTTGCCATTGTTATTCAACATAGTATTAGAAGTCCTAGCCAAAACAATCAGAGAAGAAAAAAAAAAATGAAAGGAATCCAAATTGGAAAGGAAGAAGTAAAACTGTCACTGTTTGAGATGACATAATACTACACATACAAAATCCTAACGATGCCACCAGAAAACTACTAGAGCTCATCAATGAATTCAGTAAAGTTGCAGGACACAAAATTAATATACAGAAATCTCTTGCATTTCTATATGCTAACAACAAATTATAAGAAAGAGAAATTAAGGAAACAATCCCATTTACCATCATATTGAAAAGAATAAAATACCTAGGAATAAACCTACCTAAGGAGGTAAAAGACCTGTACTCAGAAACTATAAGACACTGATGAAAGAAATTGAAGATAACACAAACAAATGGAAAGATATACCATTTTCTGGGTTGAAAAAAATAGTATTGTTAAAATGACCATACTACTCAAGGCAATCCACAGATTCAATGCAATTCTTATCAAATTACCAATGGCATTTTTCACAGAATTAATAAATTTAAAAATAATTTTAAAAATAATTTTAAAGTTTAAAATTAAAAATAATTTTAAAGTTTGTATGGAAACACAAAAGATCCTGAAGAGCCAAAACCATCTTTGAGAAAGAAGAATGGAGCTGAAGGAATCAGGCTGCCTGACTTCACACTATACTACAAAGCTATAGTCATCAAAACAGTATGGTACTGGCACAAAAACAGACACACAGATCAATGGAACAGGATATAAAGTCCAGAAATAAACCCACGCAGTTATGGTTGATTAATCTACAACAAAGGAGGCAAGAAGATACAGTGGAGAAATACAGTCTGTTCAGTAAGTGGTGCTGGGAAAACTGAACAGCTACATGTAAATGAATGAGCTTAGAACACTCTCTAATAATACCATATACAAAAACAAACTCAAAATGGATTAAATACCTAAATGTAAGACCAGAAACCATAAAAACTTCTAGAGGAAAACATAGGCAGAACACTCTGACATCAACTGTAGCAATATCTTTTTGGGCCTGTCTCCAGAAGCAGAGGAAATAAAAGCAAAAATAAACAAATGGGACCTAATTAAACTGAAAAGCTTTTGCACAGCAAAGGAAACCATCAACAAAACAAGAAAATAATCTACTGAATGGGAGAAAATATTTGCGAATGATATAAGCAATAAGGGATTAATATCTAACATATATAAATAGCTCGTACAACTCAACATAAAAAAACAAGCAATCTGATTAAAAAATGGGCAGAAGAATTGAACAGACATTTTTCCAAAGAGGAAATGCAGATGGCCAACAGACACATTAAAAGATGCTCAACATTGCTAATCATCAGGGAAATGCAAATCAAAATCACAATGAGATGTCACCTCACACCTCAGAATGGCTATCATCAAAAAGAACACAAATAACAAATGTTGTGGAGGGCGTGGAGAAAAGGGAACCCTCTTGCACTGTTGGTGGGAATGTAAATTGTTGCAGTCACTGTGGAAAACAGTATGGCGGTTTCTCAAAAAACTAAAACTAGGACTATCATGTGACCCAGGATTTCACTCCTGGTTATATATCTGAAAAAAACAAAAACACTAACTTGAAAAGATACACGCACCCCAATGTTCACAGCAGCATTATGCACAATTGCCAAGATATGGAAGCAACCTAAGTGTCCATCAACAGATGAATGGATAAAGATGATGTGGTATATATACAAAACGGGATACCACTCAGCCATAAAAACGAATGAACTTTTGACTTTTGCAGCAACATGGATGGACTTGGAGAGCATTATGTTAAGTGAAATATGTCAGACAGAGAAAGACAAATACTGTATGATATCACTTACATGTGGAATCTAAAAAATACAATAAACTAGTGAATATGACAGAAAATGTGGACTCACAGATATGAAGAACAAACTAGCGGTTACCAGTGGGGACAGGGAAAGGGGTAAGGGCATTATATGGATAAGGGATTAAGAGGTACAATCTATTATGTATGAAATTATGTATTAAATAAGCTACAAGGATATATTGTACAACACGGAATACAGCCAATATTTTATAATATCTATAAATGGAGTATAACCTTTAAAAACTGTGAATCACTCTATTGTACACCTGTAAGTTATATAATATGGTACGTCAACTATACTTCATAGCCTAATATTTTTGTTTTCTTTGTAAACTGCCAGTTTCTGAGTGAAATCACATTCCAGAATAAATACAAGCAATAGCTTACCACAAGTTTCATATCCAACTTCTAAAGCATTTTCATAATAATGAATTCCTTCATTCACTTATTCTTTTATTGAACATTTATTGCTGTTCACAAGTATGCTGTTCACTAGGCATTGGGTGGGGCATATAGCTTTTATGTTTTGATATTGAACATCAAGAGATCATAGAGGCAAAGAAAAGGCCACAAAATTCCAGATCAGAGTTTTCCAAACTGTTTCTTTAAAGCACTAATCCTGCAGGATGTCCTCCATGCCCTAAAGGGTTTTGTAGTGGAACTCATTTGGCTAACACTACAATGCATTTTACAGTCCCTTCTTAGAGGGAAATTCACAGTGCACACAAATGTAGTAAAGCCTGAGAAATTCCAGTGAAGACCTTTTAGCTTTGTCAGCCCCGCAAAACTTTTTTTTTAAACCTAGTAACATCCTGGAACAGCCTAAGGAAGATGTTAACTCAGAAAGGGGCCTATTCAGAAATACTAATTCAGCAGGTCAAAGATGTAATAAGGACCAACAAGCAGATGCCAGATTCTGGAAGAGCTAGCAGAAGAGCAGAAAAATCTTGTAAATATGTCCTAACTCTGCTCCTGAGAGACCAAGCTATTTGAAATAAAATTAAACTGGTAGAGGACATTGCTGTGTTGGCTCTGAAGCTACAGAAACTCCCTCTTTCACCTCTGTTCTTTCCTGTCTAGGAAGGACTCAAGGCAAGTGTGATGGAGGGGATGGGAACTGCCCTAAGGGGCAGTAGTATAGCCAAACATATAGGGAGCTATGAGCTAGTTACTCATAAGTAATTCTTTCAGGGGAAGTCTGAATAGTAAACTTTTCAGGTTTTCCATATCCGAAAGTGTCTACTTCACCTTCACAACTGAAGGATAATTAGACTGAGGATAGAATTCTACATTCAAAGTAACTTTCCAACAAACATTGAATATGTTGCCACTCTGTCTTCTAGCATCTGGTGTTGAGAAGAGAAATCTGAAACTCTTTTTTTTTTTTTTGATAATTGTTATTCTCTCTAAAACTTTTAGAATTTTCTGGGGTTTTTTCCCCCTCCTG
>NW_020175528.1:12627854-12656010 GCF_003031525.2 Neophocaena asiaeorientalis asiaeorientalis
TCTGTTTACTGTTTGTTTTCATTTTCTCTCTTTTACCTTGATTAATTTTGTCAGGGTTTTGTTTCATTATCTTAAAAGAAAAAGCTCTTAAGTTTAATTAGGTCCCATTTGTTTATTTTTGTTTTTATTTTCATTACTCTAGGAGTTGCATCAAAAAGATACTGTTGTGATTTATGTCAGAGAGTGTTCTGCCTATGTTTTCCTCTAAGAGTTTTACAGTGTCCAGTCCTACATTTATGTCTTTAATCCATTTTGAGTTAACTTTTGTGTATGGTGTTAGTGTTCTAATTTCATTCTCTTACATGTAGCTGTCCAGTTTTCCCAGCACCACTTACTGAAAAGACTGTCTTTTCTCTATTGTATATGCTTGCTTCCTTTTTCATAGATTAGTTGACCATAGGTGTGTGGGTTTATTTCTGGACTTTCTATCCTGTTCCATTGATCTATATTTCTGTTTTTGTGCTAGTACCAAACTGTTTTGATTACTGTAGCTTTGTAGTATAGTCTGAAGTCAGGGAGCCTGATTCCTCCTGCTCTGTTTTCTTTCTTTCTCAATATTGCTTTGGCTATTCGGGATCTTTTGTGTTTCCATACAAATTGTAAGATTTTTTGTTCTAATTCTGTGAAAAAGCTTTTGCACAGCAAAGGAAATCACAAACAAAATGAAAAGACAACCCACAGAATGGGAGAAAATATTTGCAAATGAAGCAACCAACAAGGGATTAATCTCCAAAATATACAGATAGTTCATGCAGCTGAATATAAAAAAAAAAAAACAATCAAAAAATGGGCAGAAGATCTAAATAGACATTTCTCCAAAGAAGACATATAGATGGCCAAAAAGCACATGAAAAGATGCTAAACATCACTAATTATTAGAGAAATGAAGATCAAAACTATATACAGTGAGGTATCACCTCACACTGGTCAGAATGGCCATCATCAAAAACTCTACAAACAATAAATGCTGGAGAGGGTGTGGACAAAAGGGAACCCTCCTACACTGTTAGTAGGAATGTAAATTGGTACAGCCACTATGGAGAACAGTATGGAGGCTCCTTAAAAAACTAAATATAGAATTACCAGATATAAAATTAGTAATTCTATATTACTAAATATTGAATTACCAATCCCACTCCTGGGCATATATTTGGAGAAAACCATAATTCAAAAAGATACATGCACCCCGATGTTCATTTCAGCACTATTTACAATAGCCAAGACATGGAAGCAACCTAAATGTCCATCAAGAGATGAATGGATAAAGAAGATGTGGCACATATATACAATGGGATATTACTCAGCTATAAAAAAGAATGAAATAATACCATGTGCAATGACATGGATGTACCTAGAGACTGTCATACTGAGTGAAGAAGTCAGACAGAGAAAGACAAACGTCATAGGATATAGTTTATATAGTAAGATCTTAAAAAAGCGTACAAATGAACTTACAAAACAGTCACAGATGTAGAAAACAAACTTATGGTTACTGGGGGGAAAGTGGGAGGTGATAAACTGGGAGATTGGGATTGACATATACACACTACTATATATAAAATAGATAACTAATAAGGACCTGTAGAGCGCAGGGAACTCTACTGAATACTCTGCAATGAACTGTATGGGAAAAGAATCTAAAGAACAGTGGATATATGTATAAATGATTCACTTTGCTGAATACCTGAAACTAACATAACATTGTAAATCAACTATGCTCCAATAAAAATTTTTTTTAAAAAGAGGCAGCTTGAATATCCAAAGAGCCAATAAAACATATAAAGATATATGCAACGTCATTAATAATCATAGAAATGCATACTGATTTAATAATGAGGTATTATACAGCTATTAGACTGGCAGAAGCTGGGCAGTGCCAAGTGTTGGCAAGAATGAAGAGAGACAGGAAACCTCATTCACTGATGATGGGAGTACAGATTAGGGTGGCCCTTCTGGAGATCAATGTGGCCCTAATTGTGCAAACTAAGCACACCTGCACCTGTGATCCAGCAACTCTACTTCTGGGGTACATGAATCCCTCTCTTCTCATTTTATAGATAAATAGGTGACATAGAGAAGAGAGAGAGGAGAAAAAGAGGAGAAAGAGGAGAGAGAGAAGGAGAGAATCCATAAGGGACATGTATGAAGATCTCTATTACTCTGATATTTGTGAAGGAGGAGAGTTAGACAAAAGTTGGGGAATAAATTGATAAAATGTGGTGGGCACATATTGATAGGAATACACATTAAACAGAATAGAATGTTACCATAGTTGTTGGGGCAAAGGGATCTGGGAGTGAGCAAAAGAGAAGCATTAAACAAAAACAAACCTTTAATTTTTGTAAATCTCTCTTCATTCCCTCTCTGTCTTAGAGCTTAATATCACTGAATTCTGCAATTGTCTTTACTGGTTTTCATTTCCTGGTAATTTGGGCTTATTCTCTTACTTTTTCTAACTTATTGAGATGAAAACGCAGCTTATTTGTTTTCAATATTTGTTTTCTTAAATAAGTTTTCAAAGCTCACAAAATTGTTTATATTGAGAGTGACTGGCTTATAATTCTAGATTATTATTAAATATTTTATATATTACGCATCAAAATAGGCAAAATTGTAAGCTTTGCTAGTTCTTTATGCAAAAGAATGTCTGAACGGCAGAAAATACACAAATGAAGAGTGAATTATTAAACTGGAATATCAAGAGAACTTCTCCCAAAAAAGAATTAATAATGAATGAAGATATGAACAACATGAGATGAAATTTAACTGATAAGAAGCCAGTGTTCCATTCTTTCAGGTGATCTGTGTCCTGTACTCTCATGCACAACTGGTGGGTAGGCAGTTGTGCATGAAACTATTACAGTAGCCAGTCTGAAACATAACCTAGAAATAATTTTTGAAACTGCATTTAGGCACAATTAATGACCTAGTGTGGTTGTGAGCTTCCAAGATGACTCTAAGTGATTCCTTCCTCCTGGTATTTACACCCTTGTATAATCCCTACCCATATAGTACCAGGTAAGGTAACCGACCATCCATGTGTGCTTCGGACTTACCCACTTTTAAAGCTAGAAAGTCACATTTTAAGATCTGAGAAATCCTTCAGCCAACGCAAACCGGGACAGTGGTTACCCTTACATCATGGCTCGTCTCTATGACCAATAGAATGCGGCAGTAGAGACGGCCTATTACTTCTGAGATTAGCTTACAAAGACTGTGGCTTCCATTCTGGACACTGTTTCACAGCTCACTCTCTCTCAGAGCACTACTCACTCCGGGGGAACACAGCTGCCATTGTAACGGGCCCTGTGGAGAGGCCCATGTGGCAAGAAACCGAAACCGCTGGACATGTGAGTGAGCTTGAAAATGAGTCTTTCTTCAGGTGAGCTTTAAGACAACTGCTGCCCTCGCTTAGAGCTGGACTGCACTTCATAGAGATCCCGAGCCAAAACCTCCCAGTTAATCCACTACCAGATTCAGGGCTCACAGGAATTCTGAGATTTAAAAAAACGTTTGTTGTTTTGAACTATTAAATTTGGGGTGACTTAGTGTGTAACATTTGTTACAGACCAGCAGTATATAAGTAATTCACCCAGGAAACCAACTCCCAGGGACAATCTTGAACAGGTATGTAAGCATATTCATTGAAAGATTTTCATCAGTATTAGAATGAAATAAGTAAAATATGGTAAATGCAAATAATGTAACACTAGGAAACACTAGAAGAAATGAACTAGACTGGACAGTTCCTCAAAAAACGGTAAGTTGTGCAAAAAAGTTACATAAATAATTATCATTCATAACATCATAATATTTAATGAGGTATCAAAAATACTTTAAAAAACTAATTTAAGTTTTAAACACTCACTCTCCTATTTATTTTATAAATAACCACAGATATACAAATGTTTCTTGATTATGCGAGACAAGGAGAGCAAAAGAAAGAAATGTTATATGAAATTTGAGAAATGAAATACGGGTTGTGCAAAGACCCTTGACAATACCATTCCATGAACTGAGGAGTATTTAAATTCTATTCTATATAACTGAGGTCCAAAATACTCCAATATAATAAGTGCAAATAGAAATCAATTTTACAACCTCACTTATAAACATAAATGCACAAAAATTCTAAACAAAAATGAGAAAATTCACTCTAGATATGAAAATAATAATGCATTACATAGTAAAGAATGGTTTATAATCCTAAGAATGGATGCAATTCAACATTAATAAATATACTATAATTTACTACATTAACAGATTAAAGAAAACTATAGGGTAGTAAAATTTGATGCTGAATAGGGAAAATAAACACTTTAAATATCTGTTTCAGTCATCACTCTATCTAATAAAGTTTCACTTATACAAAACTTCATTTGATAAAGGGTATTTTCTAGAAATCTATAGGACACAGCATGCTTAATTTTGACATATTATATATTAAAAGGTGTACATTAAAACTTAGTTTCTAATAATTTGATACACTAGGGCCATTCCCATTAAAGTCAGGAATGTGACAAGGAGATTTAGCATCACCGATACCCTTCTAGATTCTAGTTAATGCAATGAAACTAAGGTAAACAGTAATGTATATATAAAGTTTTGAAAGGAGGAGACAAAACTGTCATTATTTTCATACAATAAATTATCTAGAAAACCCAAGAAAGTTAAGTCAAAAGCTCCTAGTACTAATAAGAAAGGTAAACATATAAAATCAACAGTTTTTCAAGTACCAGCAATAGCCAATATGAAACTATACTGGAAAAAATGAAAATTTACCATCACAAAAAATTACAATGACAAAACTAAAGATGCTAGAGAAAACTCACATCAAATGTGAAAAACCTACATTAACATAATTTATTAAATTTTACTGAAGTATATAACAGATCCCAAAGAAGAAATTTAACCATGTTCTTGAATAGAAAGACCTAATATAACAGTTCTCTCCAAATTAGTGCATTCGTCCAAAAACAGGATATTTCATAAAGGAATTCATAGGCTGCATTGAAAGTTCATTTGAAAGAAAAAATGCATAAGGATGGCCAAGAAAATTGTAAAGAAATAATTACAGTACAGATGTCTTCTGTTACATACTATCTAGCATACTATCAACTACAGTAATAAAAAGAGTAAAGTTTTAGTGCAGGAATAGACAAAGAAACCAAAGGTACAAGGTATTGAAGTAGATCCATGTGAAGATAACTTTTTAGTTTATAATAAAGACAATTTCAAATTAATAGAAAAACACCTACTCAATAAGTTGTTTAGAACAATTAGCTAACCACCTGGGGAAAAAAGTCATTTCCAGATTTCATATCATTCACAAAAAGAAATTCTAGATAATTTAAGTAGCTAAGCATAAAATAACCCCAAATTATAAAAAGCATTTGTGAAAGATATGTTTATAACTTTTGGGTGGTAAAGGCCTTCTCATTAGAGATACAAAACCCAGATACTATAAAGGAAGAAAAAGAAATTGATTGATTCTATACATAGTTTTTGAATTTTCTAACAGATATTATGAGGATAACTTAGTAGTTAAAAGTAGACTTTGGAAAAAAAAAAAGTAGACTTTGGAGTCAGAACTCCAAGAGTTCTGCCACTTGGTTGTATGGCCATGGATAAGTTATGTAATTGTTGCACGCTCCATTTTTTTTTAATCTGTAAAATGAATGTAATAATAGCCCCTTCCTCACAGGACTGTCGTGAACAGTAAATGAGTTAATGTGTAAAACACCAAAGGGCTTGGCTCATAGTACATACTACCTAGGTGTTTGCTACTATTAAAAAGTCAAGTTGAGAAAAACATATTTGCAATATGTTGAGTCCATACAGGATCCAATTCAAGAATATATAAAGAACTCCAGCAAGTCACTGAGAGAAACTACTAATTGAAATATAGGTTAAAAAAAATCAGCAGTACACAGAAGAAAAAGGTATATAACCATACACACATACTAGAAATACAAGAAATGAAATTTAAAAGTTTTCAAAATGGCAATAAAAATGATTTATCTTATCAAATATTGCCAAAAATATGGAGGAATGTTAGTAGGACTATAAATTTATGAAACATATAAAAGGCGACTAGACAGCATCTGTTAAAGGTAAATGGCCTTCTGTTATTTCTAACAATTCCACCTGTAGAAATATATATCATAGGAATGTGCCCACATGAGAGAAAAGATGTATATACAAAGGTATTTTCTATAACATTGTTTATTACAGAGAAATATTGTAAAAGTCCTAAGTGTCCATCCCATGGAAGGGATTTAATAAAGTATCTTTCATCCACTCTATAAAAATGATGCAACTCTCACAAAAGAATGACATACTCCTATATAGACTGATATATACATGTATATTTACATATATATTATATAAATGCACAGAAAGTTAACTGGGTGTCTGTCTCCCCAGACATGACACCACTTATTGCTGGCAATTGTAGGAGTGTGGAGAGAATGGTTATTTAACGTGGGTGGGAGGGGTAGGGATTAAAGTAAAAAAAAACAAAAACAGAAAACGGATAGAGAAAGTGTAAATAATAAGACATGATTTCTTCTTTCAACAAGACTATAATTTAGAACAGACAATAAAACAAGTTATAAAAATTCAAATGCAAGCATCTATCTATATTTAGATCTGTAACCATCAATTTAGGATTAGTATGAGGATCAAATGAAGCAATACATATAAAGGGTTGACAAAGTTCTTGGCACACAGTAAATCCTCTAAAATATTTGCATATATATATTAGTGCGAAGTATAAATAAACACAATAAATGCTATTGACTAAGAACTGACATTTTTATCTTCAGCATCAGTACAATTACAGAGTGCTTAATACCATCTGATATCTTCCTTGTTCATACGTTTACCACTATTCTGCTAGGAGTTTTGTCCTATCTATTTGGAAGAGAACTTGACACACAGTATAAACTCACTAAATGTTTGTTGAATCATAATTTCTTTCTGCCAGTGCTTATCTTTTGTACCAATTAAAGTATTTCCCACTATGGTAAATGCTTGAGTGGTAATCCCTAACTACTTCCAGCAAACATTCCAAAGCAGGGGTTTGAGTTCTATACTTCCATTAATATCTGGACTTGCTAAAAACAACATTTAACCAAATTCATCAGTTATCAAAAGCAAGTTTAATTAGCTATTTTGCTGAAACAACAAAGAAATGAATGTTTTAAACAGAAGTATAATTGTTCTTTCTGTGAAATATCTATCCAAATAAGAATGAATAAAATGAAATTTTATTTGGTCCCCAGAATCTCAGAGCAGCACCTGTGCTTGCCAAATACAGGAAGACATTAGTGAGGAAAAGACACTTGCCTTCAACTTTCCAATATAAACTATTGATATTTAGAGTGAACAGAGGAAATGTGAAAATAGCAGTTGGTGATACTGCTTTAAATGAATGCCAAGAGGTTTTACTTTTCTCTCCTCTTGGAAAAAATTCTGTTGCTAAGGTAAGCTTGGTGAAGGAAGGACAAATCCATTAAGCAAAAGTCTTCTAAAGTTTAATTTCCTCTTGAAAAAAGTATGAAAATCTACTATGGGTGGAATTCTAGACAACATCATTTGTTGTTTGTGTGTCATAAGCTCTTTGGGATCGCTGATGGCAAATCTTGGAATGTGAAATTACTAAGATAGGAAAGGTAGCCTGATGTCACACACGTGCCATTTGTCCCGTTTTCTTTTGGTACATTTCTCTTTTTCTAATTAATTAGTAAGGACTCTTTGTATATTATGCTATTAATTCTTTACTACTGATGTTGTAAATGCTTTTTAACAAATTTGTTTTGTGTCCTTTAAAATTTATATATGTTTCTTATCTACACAAAATGTTTTCATTTTTATGTAGTCAAACTGTTAATTGTTGTTGCTGTTGCTCCAGTTTCTGGCTGGAGTTTCATGTTGAGAAAGACCATTCCAAACTCAAAAATTAAAGTAACAATATTTCCTTCTACTGATTTTATGGTTTTGTTATTATAATTATTTGATGAATCTAAAATTTACTTTGGTGTATGGTGTGAGTAATCAGATCTTTTTCAAAACGACGTCTTTGTCAAGCATACTACTTTAATATTTATTAGGGCAAATCTTCTCCATCCCATTGCTCTTCATTTTCAGAATTCTCCTGGCTATTTTTTAATGTTTATTTTTCCAGATGGGTTTTTTAAAAAAATGAGTTTCTGTCTTGGTCTTTATCTATCTATCATCTATCTATCTATCTATCTATCTATCTATCTATCTATATGGTTGCACTGGGTCTTAGTTAGGCAGACGGGCTCCTTAGTTGCAGCTGGTGGGCTCCTTAGTTGTGGCATGCAAACTCTTAATTGTGGCATGCATGTGGGACCTAGTTCCCTGACCGGGGATCGAACCTGGGCTCCCTGCATTGGGAGCTCAAGAGTCTTAACCAGTGTGTCACCAGGGAAGTCCCCAGATGGGTTTTTTAAATCATTTACAATTCTCATTATAAACATTTAAAACAGAATATGGAATAAAATATGATGATTTCATCTTATTACTTCTTACATCTACTCTTCTTCCCCAAAATAATGGTGGCTAAAACTTGTGAGTGTGTGTGTCTAGAATGTTCTCTATTCATTTACATAATTGTACAGACAGTCCCCAACTTACAATGGTTCAACTTAACAATGTTTTGACTTTACCATGGTGTGAAAGCAATACATATTCAAGAGAAACTGTACTTCACATTTTGAATGTTATATGCAGTACGACCCTCTCTCATTCTGAGCAGCAGCAGTGAGCTGAGCCACATCTCCCAGCCAGCCACGCCATCAGGAAGGTGAACAACCGATACACTTACAACCACTCTGTACCCATATAACCATTGTGTTTTTCACTTTCAGTACAGTATTCAATAAGTTACATGAGGAGAAAATATTTGCAAAGGAAGCAATTGACAAGGGATTAACCTACAAAATATACAAACAGCTCATACAGCTCAATATAAAAAAACAAACAACAAATCAAAAAATGGGTGGAAGATCTAAATAGACATTTCTCCAAAGAAGACATACAGATGGCCAACAAGCACATGAAAACATGCTCAACATCACTAATTATTAGAGAAATGCAAATCAAAATCACAATGAGGTATCACCTCACACCTGTCAGAATGGCTGTCAGGTGTCAGAATGGCTGTCATCAAAAAGTCTACAAATAATGCTGGAGAGGGTGTGGAGAAAAGGGAACCCTCCTACACTGTTGGTGGGAATGTAAATTGATACAGCCACTATGGAAAACAGTAAAGAGATTTCTCAAAAAACCAAAAATAGAGCAATCCTACTCCTGGGTATATATCTGGAAAAAATGAAAACTCCAATTAGAAAAGATACGTGCAAACCAGTGTTCATTGCAGCACTATTTACAATAGCCAGGACATGGAAGCAACCTAAATGTCCATCAACAGGTGAATGGATAAAGATGATATGGTACATATATACAATGGAATATTACTCAGCCATAAAAAAGAATGAAATAATGCCATTTGCAGCAACATGGATGGACCTAGAGATTGTCATACTGAGTGAAGACAGAAAGACAAATATGATATCGCTATATGTGGAATTTAAACAAAAATGGTACAACTGAACTTATTTACAAAATAGAAGTAGAGTCACATATGTAGAAAACAAACGGTTACCAAGGGGGAAGGGGGCGGGGAGGGATAAATTGGGAGATTGGTATTGACATATACACACTACTATATATAAAATAGATAACTAATAAGAACATGCACAGGGAACTCTACTCAATACTCTGCAATGATCTATATAGAAAAGTGGATATATGTATAACTTTTACTTTGCAGTATAGCAGAAACTAACACAACATTGTAAATCAACTATGCTCCAATAAAAATTAAAAAAATAAGTTGCATGAGATGATCAACACTTTATTATAAAATAGGCTTTGTGTTAGATGATTTTTGCCTCACTGTGGGCTAATGTAAGTGTTCTGAGCATGTTTAAATTAGGTGACACTAAGGTATGATGTTTGGTAGGTTAGGTGTATTAAATACATTTTTCACTTAATGATATTTTCAACTTATGATGGGTTTATTGGAATGTAACCCCATTGTAATTTGAGGAAGATCTGTTCATGCTTTTGTATGCATTTTAACAAATGAAATCATACGATTTTTAATGTTTTTCAATTTTTTAAACTGTATTTCAGAGAGAACTATCTTAACACAAAATGTTTTTTTCTATTTAAGATATATATTTTATCAAGGTACATGCACTACACATACACATGTATACACACACATATATATACACATTTATCATCAAGTGGGTGTGCATTTATATGTTTCTATATTGTTTTCCATGACACACAAGGTTCTTCATAACGGAATCACCATTGTACAAACATCTTTTTGCACTTTTATAATCTTTTAGATTCTTAAAAGTGGAATTATTGAGCCATGGCATATGAACAGCTGATAAACTGCCAAACTGCCTTCTGAAAAGACTTTGAACATTTACACTCCCAGAAAAAGTACATGGGAGGGGCTGTTCATTCACTCACCAGTTTTTGAGAATCATTTGCTAAAATATGGCTTCTACTTTGAATTTCCATAGAGAGAATCAATAGACTAGCTGTTGCTTCTGAAGCCAATAAACAGAGAAAATTAGATTGAAGCATGTCATTAAGATGTACAAAAACAACTAACAGAATTAGTACACTCCAAATTACTAGCAGTGAGGTGTACCTTAGCAAACATGGATCATATAAGAGAGTATAAAGGAAATACTTCTGTACCATAAAAAGAAAACAGCAAAAACTCAGTAATGAAACTAAGACCAAATATTTTCTCATCAGAGTCAGTGTGAATGGGGTACCTACTTATTAGGTAAAAAAAGAAAAAAAAGAAAAAAAACTGAAACAAAATTCATACACTTAGTAACTCAGAAAAGTTAAAGGAATAGCAAAGCTATATGGCTATATCACACCAAAAAAATCAAAATGGAATTAAGAGTGAAATGAACTAAAGCTCTCTTCATTAAAATAAAATGTATGTTGCACAATGTATAAAGCCTTATGCAACAAATAAAGCACTGAAACGTATGAAATAAAAATAACTGGCAATACAACTAGAAAATCGTAAAGAGAGACAAATACCTTTTTCTGAATTCTTCACATATTGAGATCAAAAGATCAAAATTAATTTGAAGAGGGTCTGAAAACATTCATGAGATTTTACATATATTTATGATATATAATACATGTAATACATAATGTATTATACATAATTATATATAATACATAATTAGATTATATATATGATTTTATATATGACATTCAGAGTCTATCCATCCAGATGTCTCATATTTATTTATTTATTTATTTTTAACACCTTTATTGGAGTATAATTGCTTTACGATAGTGTGCTAGTTTCTGCTGTATAACAAAGTGAATCAGTTATATATATACATATATCCCCATATCTCCTCCCTCTTGAGTCTCCCTGCCACCCTCCCTATCCCACCACTCTAGGTGGACAGAAAGCACCAACCTGATCTCCCTGTTCTATGCAGCTGAACACAGCCTGAAAGGGGCTAATGGGCCACACCTAGCCGGGAAGGAGTCCGGAAAAACGTCTGGAATTGCCTAAGAGGTCAGAGACCATTGTTTCGGGGTGTGCAAGGAGAGGGGATTCAGAGCACTGCCTTAATGAGCTGCAGAGATGGGCGAAAGCCACAGCTGTCAGCATGAACAAAAGAGACGGGCATGAAACTCTAAGGCTGCTACTGCAGCCACCAGGAGGCCTGTGTGCAATACAGGTCACTAACCACCCCTCCCCTCCCGGGAGCCTGTGCAGCCCACCGCTGCCCGGGCCCCGGGATCCAGGTCCAACTTCCCCAGGAGAACACAGCACACCTCAGGCTGTTGCAACGTCACGCTGGCCTCTGCCGCCAAAGGCTCGCCTGGCATTCCATACCCCTCCCTCCCCCTGGCCTGACTGAGCAAGAGCCCCCTAATCTGCTGCCACTTTAACCCTGTCCTGTGTGAGTGAAGAACAGATGCCCGCAGGCAACCTAAATGCAGAGGCAAGTCCAAATCCAAAGCTGAACCCCAGGAGTTGTGCGAACAAAGAAGAGAAAGGGAAATCTCTCCCAGCAGCCTCAGGAGCAGGAGATTAAATCACCATAATCAACTTGATCTACTCTGCATCTCTGGAATACCTGAATAGAAGAGGAATCATCCCAAATTGAGGAGGTGGACTTTGGGAGCAAAGATATATATTTTTTTCCTTTTTCTCTTTTTGTGAGTGTGTATGTGTACGCTTCTTTGTGTGATTTTGTCTGTATAGATTTAATTTTACCATTTGTCCTAGGGTTCTGTCTGTTCATTTGTTCATCTGTCTGTTTGTTTGTTTTTTAGTATAGTTTATAGCACTTGTTATCACTGGTGGATTTGTTTTTTGGTTTGGTTGCTCTGTTCTTCCTTTCATTCTTTTTTGTTTAATTACCTATTAATTTTTTAATTTTTAATAATTATTTTTTATTTTACTAACTTTATTTTATTTTGTTTTTTTATTTCTTTATTTTTTTCTCCTTTTTCTTCTGAGCTGTGTAGCTGACAGGGTCTTGGTTCTCTGGCTGGGTGTCAGGCCTGTGTTTCTGAGGTAGCAGACCTGAGTTCAGGACACTGGTACACCAGAGACCTCCTGGCTCCACAAAATATAAACGCCGAAAGCTCTCCCAGAGATCTCCATCTCAATGCTAAGACCCAGCTCCATTCAATGACCAGCAAGCAACAGTGCAGGACACCTTATGCCAAACAACTAGCAAAACAGGAACACAACTCCACCCATTAGCAGAGAGGCTGCCTAAAACCATAATAAGGCCACAGAGACACCAAATCACACCACTGGACATGGTCCTGCCTACCAGAAAGACAAGATCCAGCTTCATCCACCAGAACACAGGCACTAGTCCCCTTCACCAGGAAGTCTACACAACCCACTGAACCAACCTTACTCACTGGGGGCAGACACCAAAAAAAACTGGAACTATGAACCTGCAGCCTGCAAAAGGACACCCCAAAAACAGTAAGCTAAGCAAAATGAGAAGACAGAGAAACACACAGCAAAAAAGAAGCAACGTAAAAACTCACCAGACCAAACAAAGGAAGAGGAAATAGGCAGTCTACCTGGAAAAGAATTCAGAGTAATGATAGTACAGGTGATCCAAAATCTTGGAAACAGAATGGAGAATATACAAGAAACGTCTAACAAGGATCTAAAAGAACTAAAGAGCAAATAAACAATGATGAAAAACACAATAAATGAAATTAACAATTCTCTAGAAGGAATCAATAGCAGAATAACTGGGGCAGAAGAACGGATAAGTGACCTGGAAGATAAAATAGTGGAAATAACTACCGCAGACGAGAATAAAGCAAAAAGGATGAAAAGAATTGAGGACAGTCTCACAGACCTCTGGGACAACATTAAACACACCAACATTCGAGGTTGGTCCCAGAAGAGGAAGAGAAAAAGAAATGGATTGAGAAAATATTTGAAGAGATTATAGTTGAAAAGTTCCCTAATATGGGAAAGAAAACAGTTAATCAAGTCCAGGAAACACAGACAGCCCCATACAGGATAAATCCAAGGAGAAACATGACAAGACACATATTAATCAAACTATCAAAAATTAAATACAAAGAAAAAATATTAAAAGCAGCAAGGGAAAACAGCAAATTACATACAAGGGAATCCCCATAAGGTTAACAGCTGATCTTTCAGCAGAAACTCTACAAGCCAGAAGGGACTGGCAGGACATATTTAAAGTGATGAAAGGGAAAAACCTACAATGGAGATTACTCTACCCATCAAGGATCTCATAGATTCAACACAGAAATTAAAAGCTTTACAGACAAGCCAAAGCTAAGAGAATTCAGCACCACCAAACCAGTTTTACAACAAATGCTAAAGGAACTTCTCTAGGTAGGAAACACAAGAGAAGGAAAAGACCTACAATAACAAACCCCAAACAATTAAGAAAATGGTAATAGGAACATACATACTGATAACTACCTTAAATGTAAATGGATTAAATGTTCCCACCAAAAGACACACACTGGCTGAATGGATACAAAAACAAGACCCGTAAATACACTGTCTAGAAAAGACACACTTCAGACCTAGGGCCACATACAGACTGAAAGTGAGGGGATGGAAAAAGATATCCCATGCAAATGGAAATCACAAGAAAGCTGGAGTAGCAATTCTCATATCAGACAAAACAGACTTTAAAGACTATAAAAAGAGACAGACACTACATAATGATCAAGGGATTCATCCAAGAAGAAGATATAGCAATTGTACATATTTATGCACCCAACATAGGAGCACCACAATACATAAGGCAAATGCTAACAGCCATAGAAGGGGAAATCAACAGTAACACAACCATAGTAGGGGACTTTAACACCCCACTTTCACCAATGGACAGATCATCCAAAATGAAATTAAATAAGGAAACACAAGTTTTAAATGATACATTAAACAAGATGGACTTAATTGATATTTATAGGGCATTCCATCCAAAAACAACAGAATACACTTTCTTCTCAAGTGCTCATGGAACATTCTCCAGGAGAGATCAAACCTTGGGTCACATATCAAGCTTTGGTAAAGTTTAGAAAATTAAAATCGCATCAAATATCTTTTCTGACCACAATACTATCAGACTACGTATCAATTATGGGAAAAAATCTGTAAAAAATACAATCACATGGCGGCTAAACAATACACTACTAAATAATCAAGAGATCACTGAAGAAATCAAAGAGGAAATCAAAAAATACCTAGAAACAAAGGAAAATGAAAACACGACTACCCAAACCCTATGGGATGCAGCAAAAGCAGTTCTAAGAGGCAAGTTTATAGCTATACAAGCCTACCTTAAGAAACAAGAAACATCTCAAATAAACAACATAACCTTACACCTAAAGCCATTACAGAAAGAAGAACCAAAAAACCCCAAAGTTAGCAGAAGGAAAGAAAGCAAAAAGATCAGATCAGAAATAAATGAAAAAGAAATAAAAGAAACAATAGCAAAGATCAATAAAACTAAAAGCTGGTTTTTTGAGAAGATAAACAAAATTGATAAACCATTAGCCAGACTTATCAAGAAAAAAAGGAAGAAGACTCAAATCAATAGAATTAGAAATGAAAAAGGAGAAGTAACAACTGACACTGCAGAAATACAAAGGATAATGAGAGATTACTACAAGCAACTATATGCCAATAAAATGGTCAACCTGGAAGAAATGGACAAATTCTTAGAAAAGCACAATCTTCGGAGACTGAACCAGGAAGAAATAAAAATATGAACAGACCAATGACAAGCACTGAAATTGAAACTGTGATTAAAAATCTTCCAACAAACAAAAGCCCAGGACCAGATGGCTTCACAGGCGAATTCTATCAAACATTTAGAGAAGAGCTGACACCTATCCTTCTCAAACTCTTCCAAAATATAGCAGAGGGAGGGAGGAACACTCCCAAACTCATTATACAAGGCCACCATCACTCTGATTCCAAAACCAGACAAGGATGTCACAAAGAAAGAAAACAACAGGCCAATATCACTTTTGAACATAGATGCAAAAATCCTCAACAAAATACTAGCAAACAGAATCCAACAGCACATTGAAAGGATCATACACTATGATCAAGTGGGTATTAGTCACGTAAAGCAAGCATTCTTCAATATACACAAATCAATCAATGTGATAAAGCATATTAACCAACTGAAGGAGAAAAACCATATGATCATCTCAACAGATGCAGAAAAAGCTTTCAACAAAATTCAACACCCATTTATGACAAAAACCCTCGAGAAAGTAGGCATAGAGTGGTCTTACCTCAACATAATAAAGGCCATATATGACAAACTCACAGACAACATCATGCTCAATTGTAAAACCTGAAACCATTTCCACCCAGTTCAGAAATAAGACAAGGTTGCCCACTCTCACCACTATTATTCAACATAGTTTTGTAATCAGTAATCAGAGAAGAAAAAGAAATAAAAGGAATTCAAATTGGAAAAGAAGTAAAGCTGTCAGTGTTTGCAGATGATACTATACATAGAGAATCCTAAAGACACTACCAGAAAACTACAAGAGCTAAGCAATAAATTTGGTAAAGTAGCAGGATACAAAATTAATGCACAGAAATCTCTTGCATTCTTATACACTAATGATGAAAAATCTGAAAGAGAAATTAAGGAAATACTCACATTTACCATTGCAACAAAAAGAATAAAATATCTAGGAATAAATCTACCTAAGGAGACAAAAGACCTGTATGCAGAAAACTATAGGACACTGATGAAAGAAATTAAAGATGATACAAACAGATGGAGAGATATAGCATGTTTTTGGATTGGAAGAATCAACATTGTGGAAATGACTCTACAACCCAATGCAATCTACAGATTCAGTGCAATCCCTATCAAACTACAAATGGCATTTTTCACAGAACTAGAACATAAAAATTTCACAGTTTGTATGGAAACATAAAAGATCCCAAATAGCCAAAACAATCTTGAGGAAGAAAAACGGAGCTGGAGGAATCAGGCTCCCTGACTTTAGACTCTACTACAAAGCTACAGTAATGAAAAGAGTATGGTACTGGCACAAAAACAGAAATATAGATAAATGGAACATGATAGAAACCCAAATATAAACCCACACACACATGGTCACCTTATCTTTGATAAAGGAGGCAAGAATATGCAATGGAGAAAAGACAGCCTCTTAAGTTGTGCTAGGAAAACTGGACAACTACATGTAGAAGAATGAAATTAGAATACTCCTTAACACCATACACACAAACTCAAAATGGATTAAAGTCCTGAATGTAAGCCCAGACAGTGTAAAACTCTTAGAGGAAAACACAGGCAGAACACTCTGTGACATAAATCACAGCAAGATCCTTTTTTTTTTTTTTTTTTGCAGTATGCCGGCCTCTCACTGCTGTGGCTCCTATCGTTGCAGAGCACAGGCTCCGGACACACAGGCCCAGCAGCCATGGCTCACGGGCCCAGCCACTCTGTGGCACGTGGGATCCTCCCAGATCGAGGCACGAACCCGTGTCCCCTGCATCGGCAGGTGGACTCTTAACCACTGGGCCACCAGGGATGCCCAGCAAGATCCTTTTTGACCTATCTCCTAGAGAAATGGAAATAAAAACAGAAATATACAACTGGGACCTAATGAAACTTAAAAGCTTTTGCACAGCAAAGGAAACCATAAACAAGATGAAAAGACAACCCTCAGAATGGGAGAAAATATTTGCAAATGAAGCAACTAACAAAGGAATAATCTCCACACTCTACAAGCAGTTCATGCAGCTCAATATCACAAAAACAAACAACCCAACCCAAAAATGGGCAGACGCCCAAAATAGACATTTCTCCAAAGAAGATATACAGATGGCCAACAAACACACGAAAGGATGCTCAACATCACTAATCATTAGAGAAACGCAAATCAAAACTACAATGAGAAACGAAATTGAGTTATTTTTAGTGGGGTGGATGGACATAGAATCTGTCATACAGAGGGAAGTCCGAAAGAGAAAAACAAATACCGTATGCTAACACATATATATGGAATCTAAAAAAATTAAAAAATGGTTATGAAGAACCTAGGGGCAGGACAGGAATAAAGACACAGACATATAGAATGGACTTCAGGACATGGAGAGGGGGAAGGGTAAGCTGGGATGAAGTTAGAGAGTGGCATAGACTTATATATACTACCAAATGGAAAACAGAAAGCTAGTGGGAAGCAGACGCATAGCACAGGGAGATCAGCTCGGTGCTTTGTGACCACCTAGAGAGGTGGGATAGAGAGAGTGGGAGGGAGGGAGACGCAAGACGGAAGAGATATGGGAACATATGTATATGTATAGCTGATCCACTTTGTTATAAAGCAGAAACTAACACACCATTGTAAAGCAATTATACTCCAATGAAGATGTTAAAAAAAATAAAATAAAGCTTGTGTTTCCTTATTTTTTTTCATTTTGGATGATCTGTTCATTGGTGAAAGTGGGGTGTTACAGTCCCCTACTATGATTGCGTTACTGTCAATTTCTCCTTTTATGGCTGTTAGCATTTGCCTTATGTATTGAGGTGCTCCGTTGGGTGCATAAATATTTACAGTTGTTATATCTCCTTCTTGGATTGATCCCTTCTTGGATGTAGTGTCCTTCTTTGCCTCTTGGAATAGTCTGTATTTTAAAGTCTATTTTGTCTGATATAAGAATTGTTACTCCAGTTTTCTTTTGATTTCCATTTGCATGGAATATCTTTTTCCATCCCCTCACTTTCAGTCTTGATGTGTCTCTAGCTAGGTCTGATGTGGGTCTCTTGTAGATAGCATATAGATGGGTCTTGTTTTTGTATCCATTCAGCCAATCTATGTCTTTGGCTGGAGCACTTAATTCATTTACATTTAAGGCAGTTATCGATACGTACGTTCCTATTACCATTTTTTTAAATTGTTTTGGGTTGGTTATTGTGAGTCTTTTCCTTTGCTTAGTGTTTCGTGCCTCGAGAAGTTCCTTTAGCATTTGTTGTAGCGCTGGTTTGGTGGTGTTGAATTCTCTTAGGTTTGCTTACCTGCAATGGTTTTAATTTCTCTGTCAAATCTGAATGAGATCCTTGCTGGGTAGAGTAATCTTGGTTGTAGGTTTTTCCCTTTCATCACTTTAAATATGTCCTGCCACTCCCTTCTGGCTTGCAGAGTTTCTGCTGAAAGATCAGCTGTTAACCTTATGCAGATTCTTTTGTTTGTTATTTGTTGCTTTTCCCTTGCTGCTTTTAATATTTTTTCTTTGTATTTAGTTTTTGATAGTTTGATTAATATGTATCTCAGCGTGTTTCTCCTTGGATTTATCCTGTATGGGACTCTCTGCACTTGCTGGATTTGATTATTTCCTTTCCCATATTCGGGAAGTTTTCAACTATAATTTCTTCAAATATTTTCTCAATCCCTTTTTTTTTTCTCGTATTCTTCTGGGACCCCTACAATCCGAATGTTGGTGCGTTTAATGTTGTACCAGATGTCTCTGAGACTGTCCTCAATTTTTTTCATTCTTTTTTCTTTATTCTGCTCTGTGGTAGTTATTTCCAATGTTTTACCTTCCAAGTCACTTATCTTTTCTTTTGCCTCAGTTATTTTGCTATTGAATCCTTCTAGAGAATTGTTAATTTCATTTATTGTGTTGTTCGCATTGTTTGTTTTCTCTTTAATTCTTCTAGGTCCTTGTTAAACCTTTCTTCTATTTTCTCCATTCTATTTCCAAGACTTTGGATCATGTTTACTGTCATTACTCTGAATTCTTTTTCAGGTAGACTGCCTATTTCCTCTTCCTTTGTTTGTTCTGATGGGTTTTTACCTTGCCTCTTCATCTGCTGCTTATTACTCTGTCTTCTCATTTTGCTTATCTTACTGTGTGTGGGCTCTCCGTTTTGCAGGCTATAGGTTCATAGTTTTCGTTGTTTTTGGTGTCTGCTCCCAGTGGCTAAGGTTGGTTCAGTGGGTTGTGTAGGCTTCCTGGTAGAGGGGACTAGTGCCTGTGTTTTGGTGGATGAGGCTGGATCTATTCTTTTTGGTTTGCAGGACCACCTCCAGCAGTATGTTTTGGGGTGTCTGTTAACTTATTATGATTTTAGGCAGCCTCTCTGCTAATGGGTGGGGTTGTGTTCCTGTCTTGCTAGTTGTTTGGCATAGGGTGTCCAGCACTGTAGCTTGCTGGCCATTGAGTGGAACTGGCTCTTAGCATTGAGATGGAGATCTCTGTGAGAGCTTTTGCCATTTGATATTACGTGGGGCTGGGAGGTCTCTGGTGGACCAATGTCCTGAACTTGCCTCTCCCACCTCAGAGGCTCAGTCCTGACACCCGGCCAGAGCATCAAGACCCTTTTGGAAAGTCTGAGGTCTTCTGCCAGCATTCAATACGTATTCTGTAGGAGTTGTTCCGCATGTAGATGTAGTTTTGATGTATTTGTGGGCAGGAAGGTGATCTCCACACCTTACTCCTCCACCATCTTGAAGGTGCCCATCATATTTAATATTTGTAAGGCAGATATTGTTTGTTGTCCACCCACCCAGCAATAATCCACTCTTTTTTCTGGCTAACAGAAAGTCAATTTGAGCATCTTTAACAAAGTAGTATGAACCATGATGGGTCTAAGTTAAAGACAACAATTTGATTTCTAGTTGCTAGTAATTATTAGGTGTGTGAGGTCAGAGGGAAAATACATTCAGGGCTTCTAGGAAATAATTTTATCCCTGATGTGAGACTTTTGGGAAGAACACTTTTTTCTCCCTTATTTCTTTTAGACATTGTCTTGAGAGAAAATGATACTTGGCATTGATGTAATCCAGTTGTCTTGGGTCCATGAGGATAAACACTGCCAATACAAGGATTTGGACAAAACATAAAGAGAAGAGTCTTTGTACTTGATGATATCACTGAACTGCAGAACCAACTTGGCAATCTCTACTTCTGAACTTCTTAAGTGAGATTAAAAATTGTTATTAAGCTACTTTCTATCAGCTCTTCTATTACTTGCAGTTGACATAAATAGAGACCTTATTCTCAGACCATAAAGCAAAACATGTGAAAATAAAGAAAGTAAAGGGGATAAAAAGAACCATTTGGAATTTTTAAAACTCTCTCCTAAACAATTATTGAGTCAAATTTTGCTTTTGCAAATAATGTCTCGTAAAAATATTCCATATCAAAACCTATGAGATCAGACTAAAGTCTACACAGAAGAAACAAGAAATGGTGAAAATAAAATGAATTATTCAGGATGTTTGAAAAAGCACACAAGATATACATACATAAGGACGGCAGAGTAGTCAATGTGGTGAATTGGAAAAAATTTTTTAAATTAAGTGATAAATATAATTGCAATTCCTTTATATTGTTAATAAAGTGGAGATACTTGTTAGCATAATCAGGAAATAATTGTGCAGAATATCCTCTTTATTTCTTCTTTCTTGATTATAGGACTTACTTAAATCATAATTATGTATTTTTTTGTTTTCTTTCTTTAGACAATTATATCTTTAATGTTTAAAAAAAGTGCATATACATGAAGATAGCATACTAACAGTGCATATGAACATATACTATTTGAAAATGTAGTTCTTACTATAAACGTGGGAGTAAAATTTCTAGATCATTTTACAGATGACCTCTACAAAAGTAGAAAATTCACAATTCTTTAGTAATCTAATAGTTCAGCCTAAGTGATTTTATTAATAGAAGATGTTTTCTTGTTTATTCAACAAATAATCATCAAATATCTATTTGTTACAAGATATCAGCCTAGGCAAATGCAAATAGAACAGGTACATGTACCTTTTTTGGTTATCCTCAAAATACAATAAATTCACAAGTATATGACTCATTACTCACAATTTTTAAATCATTTTTTTCTGGCACATTTTGGGTCCATTAAACCTGAAGATTCATGCTTTCTTTCATTTCATGAAACACACCTTCTATAGTAACTAATGTAATTTGTTCCTTCAATGTGTTCTGTTCCCTCCATGTACATGGATTTGCATTGTTTGTTCTTCTAATCTCGTCTCTTCTAATAACTTTTGTTGCTGCTTTTTTTTTCTAATAATGTTGTGGTGCTTTTCCTCTGTTTTCTCCGCCGTTGTTCTTTTTAAACACTTCTTGCATGTTACTGACTTGATTTTCTGCCAGATCTGCTCTCTTTTACTTCTAATTTGGTTTTAAGGTCCGTTATGGCTTTGTTTTCCTCTATAATTTCTTACTTTAGCTCTGCTAACGAAATATCATCTAATCTGTATGTTTTATAGAATTCATGGTATTTTAAATTTTTCTTGAGAGTGAGAAAGTTATAAGTGTTTTGTCTCCAGATTTTAAAAATATGTATTTATTTTTGTGCTCTTCGTCTTTTTGCTGAAGAAATTTTGCATAGTTCTAACATTGGTTATTTTGCTATCTTATCTTCACATCATTTAATTGGCCTGCTACTTGACACCAAACAGTGTGGTATAGGCTCCTGATTCCACTTCCTGTTTATCTGAAAATCACTTGAATAGTGCTTCTCAACCATAGCTACACATTAAAATCACTTTTTAAGAAAACAGAGATGCCTGAATCCCAGACTAGCAAAATTAAATTTCAATTTTCAGGGGTAGGCCTCAAATCAGTCTTTCATGTCATTGAGCCAAAGGCTAGATATCATCGGTTCTTATTATTTGTTCACCTGCCTGAGAGGAGTAGAAATAGAACTGGGTCTGGGGGAAGCTGGAACTGAGAAACAGGCACAGTGTATCATCTTTCCTCTATTTGCTGAAAGACTGATGCCTGGGCCACTTCCACAAAGTGGTTACGGAGGACCCAATGGTATTTTGTTAGCTGTAGTCATCCGCTGCCCTCCAATGCAATTAACTCTCCTTTGACACACCTATTCCAATGCTCTGAGGTTACATAATGTCAGTAGTAGGCATCGTTAACAGACTTTGAGTGGTAGAAAAAACCTTAACAGTCATGTATTCCCACGTGAGAAAACTAAGATGCCAGAGGGTTAAGATAGTTGCTCAGGGTATACGGATGGAAAGGGTGGGGTATGTGAACAAGAAAGGATATAATATATCAGACACTGTTAAGTGCTTTATCAACGTATGTCAGCAACTACATTAAAATGGTATGAAAATGATCAGTTACCTACCCAGCATTCACTCTGCATTTTTCTCTTCTGAATAGCTTCCAGATTTTCTTTGAGAAAACACCATTTCCCCCAATTCAACCCCAGTTTCAACATTCATCAAAAAATCTCCTTTCACTTGCCAAAGTAATTAGTTAGGGGATGGGCAGGAAACCAGGTACAAGCCAAGCAATACACAGCCTTCTCCTGGCTATACTCATTTGTTTCAGGATGATTTTCTCAGAACAAAGCTTAGCCCTTTTAAGTGGATGTGGGAGGCAACACTCTTTCTCTCACTCTCCTACTAGATATGAATGAGAAGTACATAACTCCTGTTACTTCCAGCAGGCAGACTGTGACCATCAGGGAAACCAGCATAAGGGCAGAGCATAAACACCAAAACAAATGGGAAGCAAGAGTGTTGGGGAAAAAATAGAGTGAGAGGCCCTGATTGAACTCTGCCCAACACTTCCCACTTCTGGACTTTTCAGTTAAAATAAGCCAATACACTTCCTTTATTGTTTAATTTTTGGGCTGAGTTTTGTCTCCCTTGCAACTGAAAGCATCATAATTGAATCAGATCTATTACTACTGCTGTTTCATAGAAAAAGAAGTCACATGAGGCTGTACTGTACTGTCCAATTTAGTAGACACTAGCCACATATGGCTATTTAAATTAATTACAATAACTAAACTTAAAAATCCGGTTCCTCAGTTGTACTAGCCAGATATCAAGGGCTCAATAGACACATGTAGCTAGTGGTTATCTTACTGAACAGCACAGATGTAGAACACTTATATCATCTCAGAAAGATCTACTGGATAGTGCCAGTGAAGAATAGGCTCTCAAGTAATTAGTCCATAGTTACACACTTGTTACCTGGCAGAACTATTATTTGAACCCAAGTTTTAGGTGCCTAGAGGAGTATTCTATTATATTCCATTAAGTCCCTATGGTCAAATGTTGCTGACAATATGCATTACTATGTAATGAAATTGGGCCACTTGTCTGATGTTTAAATTTTATCTCCAAATATAGCGTAAATGAATGGTTCGTGAGACACGTTCACTCATGACCTGGGTTGCTTCATTCATGCTATGTAAATTCTCATTCATGCTGATTTTAGGTTGAGTTTCTAGTACTTTTATCACCAATGTTTGTATTTGTTGTTCTTGCCCAAAGTTATATCAGTGGCTAAACCCTTTTCCTAACACTTTCATTGTTACTGCTTTAATTTTTCTCAAGATTCTTCATGGTTTTCCATTCCCTCATGAATCAGCTAAATGTCTGTCTTTGCCTTTTACCTTGCACATCAGAAAGCTTTCCCCAAGGTATCTGAGCTCTTCTCTTGACAGACACTGTGACATGAACAAAAAATAGTACAGACTCCTCCATGCATGTCTGAAAATGAATTTGACAAAGCTTATTAATACCAGTAGCCTTCTGGCCATTTTTAAATCTAAGCATTCTGTTCATTGGCAGTAAAGCTTATTTCTTTTTGATTTTCTTTTTAATAAATAACCTATTGAACATCTGAAGTGCTTGCTGGTTATCAAATTTAGAATTAATTGCACTGCATTTCTCCAGGCAGATTAATAAAGCTGCCTATTGCAGCAGAATTCTATTCTAATGGACATTTTGTGGTACTATTGAAAATAATACTGAACACAAATGAAATAAAGATTTAGTTTCAAGCATGACTAAGTTCACAGTCACATTAACTAATGGATAATTTGAGATTTTAATCTTTGCATCTTTAAAAATTCTTATTTTTATTATAAATGGTACATTCTAATTGCTTTAAAATATAAAATGCAGACATATAAGTTGTGTTAAAAATGCTTTCCTAAATCATTTCCTTATGCAAATTTTATGTATATTCTACCAATTTTTACTCAATGTAATTTTAAAACTTTGATAGAAGACTTAAGATTTTGTATTACAGCAAAATGCACTAGGCATTGGTATTCAAGTACAGGAAGTAATGTTAATCCTGGGTTTTACCATGTTCTGTTATTTTGCTATCATTGGTTAGTTGCTTCGTGGGAAATGGTGCTTCCGTAACAGAAAGCTCAATTAAGGTTAATTAGCAGAAAGGACTTGACATCCATGATTAATAACCTAACTGCTACACTAATGCACGGTGGTTCTTGAACCATGCATCTAGCACCAGGTGTGATCTTGCTAGAGTAATTGAAGTAATAAAGTGTCTCTTCTATATGCTTATTCAGTGGAAATAATCCCTAGGTGAGTCTTAGTTATATTTCAGATGATTTTGTCATTTACATTTGAATAATATTTGCTTCCCATTATATTATTGCAATGAAATGATGACAAGGATGTATCCAGAATCATTGTTGTGAAAGATAGTTTTATACATACATATATATATGTACACACACACACATATATATATAAACAAAAGGCCCCTTTATTTCTTACATCTTAACCTTAATTCACAGTCCTCTTTCTTCTGGCATTATATCTTTCAACAACATAGGGCTCCCAAATTAAAGAGAGGTATAACGTAATGGGAGGCCAACGAAGAGCAAAATGCATCTGAGTATATCTTTGGCCACACAACAAACATGAAAGCAAAATAAGATCCATTCTTGACAGCTAGAGTTGCCCTGAGCATATATCCCTGTCATAAACATCCTGGCAATTTTACTTACATTCAACACATATTTTGGAGATCTCACCTTACTCTCAGAACATTTATTTTATCTGCCCTGGATCAGGGTGGATTCCTGAGCTAGCATTACAAATATTCAACCAAATGTGTGGTTACAGTCAGGACCATGGAAAAAACACAGCTTGGAAATCCAAAGATCTGGGTCCTAGATGGGTAAACTATGGGAAAATTTCCTTTATAGAATGCAGAAAGCAATGATAACCTTGTCTGTCTTGTTTACTACTGTGTGCTTGTAACTTAGGACAGTGTCTGGAAAGTTGGAGGTACTCAATAAGTACTAAGTGAATAAATGAATGACATGAGAGGTACGGACCATGCCATCTTCCAGGTCTAACTGTAATGGTTTCTATAGCAGTCCTACTGTGTGCTATGACTGTGTTAATCATACCTCTTTTGAATCTTCTTTTATTGTAATACAAAGAAAAATACAATATACACTATGGAATTCTTTAAAGGAATAAATGTTTAAAACGCATGTGAAAACACTTGTAAATTTAAAAGCATAATACCAGTGTTAATCATTATTAGATCATCTATCTGAACACATCTTACTTTGATCATCCTACATTTCTAGGCATTTAGAGACAATAGTGAAAGATGTTTTGCTGAAGAAAGAAAGATAACTAGAGCCAACAATGTAGAGAAAACAGATGCTTAGTGGGATAAAAATGTAAATACAATGGTGATAAATTTTTTTTTGTTGTGACCAAATGAATGTATTTATTCACTAAGTAAATCTGTGCAAAAGCTTTCAGCTTCAACATTGAAATGTATATACCACAACCAAATGTTTGGCTGATATCAGAATATATCAAAAACACTCTGAAGAGTCTCAGTGACAATTTTACTACTAATTTTCCACACAAGAATCCACCACTATCAAAAACCAAGAAACAAAAAAGCCAGACTCCTTAATAGTGCTTACAGCAGGTCTCCCTGAAGTTAAACTCCTGGCTTGTGAAGTCGCCCCATCCTGTCCTAGTGTAGATCCTACACCTGAATCTTGGACTTGAACTTCACCTCTTCAGGGAAGTCTTTCTTCAGCCCCTCCTGCTAGAGGGTATTTCCATTCCTAAAATGCCTCCAGCACTTGGTAACACAAACCCATGGTTTTTGAAAGGAGACACAGCTATTTCTTGTTAAATAATTAGTGTGTTTTCCCTGTCCCTTGAACAACTAGCCTCACTTCAAAGGCAGAAACCATTACTCATAGATTTATGCTGTCCCTCTCAAGTCGTAACAAGGTTTTACACATTAGATGTCTAACAAACACATGTTGATTTTATTGGTGAACCCAATACAAAAGCACAGAGTATTAGAGTTAAAAGGGTTACTACAGGTATCACCAGGTTTCAAAATTTTGAAATTAATGCCTTTAGGAAGGCCCCATGCCTCCAAGTTCACCAGAGTCCCCACCACCTTTGTGTAACCCGCTTGCTTGGTCTCTGAGGCATTCACAGCTGTCATCGTGGATTGACACCCATGAGAGACTGTGCTCCAGAGGCCTTTGCTGAATTGCCTGAAATGACAGTGAATCACCTTAATGACACTGCCAGGCCTAATCCGAAGGTCTTATTTTGTCTATTTTTTTCAGAGCTCTTTCATTGCAATATGTTACCTCCTCAAGTGGCTTTTAACCTAATAATTCTTTTTTCTATGCCAACCTGCTTCCTGCCGCCAAATTCAGTTGTTATAATAAACGTCAAAGTCAACTGATTCAAGATTAGAGATATTAAAGGGCTATTTGTGAGTGCATAGTACACATTATAAATATTTATTATAGATTATATATAGAGTTTGATGTGCTAACCTTCCAAAGATATTTTCATGATAATGCAGAAGAATGAATCTGGAATCATGAAATGTTTAAGTATCAGTAATAAGCTCACAACAAAAAACTTTTTATAAGACATAAATTATAACTGAATGGGATCTTTAAATCCACTCTGTGTAAAAATTCCTGGATCATGCTTTAAAATATTTTCAAATTTCCTCTAACTCCTAAGAAAAGGCTCCCATGTCATCACTTTGTCCCTTCACCTTTTCCAGATGTTTAAAAATGAAAATAACAGATGTTTGCTTGCAGGGTAGAGACACCATAGTCAAAAGCATTTAACAAGATGGGGGAGGGGGAGAGGTTATTACAGGCTTGCTCAAAAAGTGGAAAAGTTATATATGAACTTTGGTATCCATCCCAAGCTTTTATACAGCTTGTTTCTATACTTATGCAATTTTTCCCAATGACATAATCATTCTGTAGATAATTTTGTAATCAACACAATGTAATGTTTGTTTGAAGAGATTAATTGAAAAATCTAAACTAATGCATTTTTTCCTATGGTAAGCAGAGCATTTCTGGAATTTATCATTTTAAAAAATTAGTTAAAATATGAGAAAAAAACAAATTTTATTCTCCAGTCCTTTCTTGAGGAGGCATATGCTGTTTTTATCTTTTCATTACTATGTTATCATGCAGAGAAAGAAAAGATAAATAAGGTCATATATGTCAGTGACACAGTTAATATGTTTATAAAATAATGAAAATATGGGAGTGAATGTTCTTAAGTAGAAACATGTATATAAACTGGAAAATAATTTTGAAGAAAAAGCATGTTTGTGGGCTAAAAAGAATAGCAGTGAAACCATTTTAGAACTATTTTTAGCAAAAGCTCAAATATT
>NW_020175528.1:12657106-12728245 GCF_003031525.2 Neophocaena asiaeorientalis asiaeorientalis
CTGCAGAACCTGGACATCTTGAGGCAGTCAAAAGTAAACCAGACAAACTACAAAGTAAAAGATGCATAGTGAAGGAAGAGAGTTGCTAAAGCAGGCCGTTGATACTTGCTCTACACAAAGCCTTTGACGCACGAGCATTATGAGAACAGGCCACCTATTGTTTCTGTACAAGCATCCTGATTCAGGCACTCTTTGCAGTCACACGTTGACCTTACATTTTCCT
This sequence comes from Neophocaena asiaeorientalis asiaeorientalis, assembly GCF_003031525.2. Lineage (NCBI taxonomy): Eukaryota > Metazoa > Chordata > Mammalia > Artiodactyla > Phocoenidae > Neophocaena > Neophocaena asiaeorientalis. The sequence goes on from NW_020175528.1 coordinate 12,657,330, forward strand.
ACATCTATAGAAAATAGCAGCCCCCACTGTTCTGTACCCAGTGACCCTGCTTCATCTTTAACACCACTTGTCACCACCTGACATGTTTATTTGTATACTGTCTACTAGAATATAATCTTCACAAGGTCAGGGTTTGCTGTTTTGTCCCTCAGGCCTAGAACCATGCCTGGCACATAGAAGGTGTTCAATAAGTATTTGCTGAAAGCATGTGCATTTAGGTACTGATATACTTTCCATGTGATTGATTGTATTTTTGATAATCCTGCTGAATAATCATTTATTTCTTTTGTTATTGAATTATAGACAATGTTACAACAGATATAATTAAATGTGGTATTTAGCTTTAAAGGCAGAAACACATATCCATATACTGTCTTGACCTAAAAGAATTTACTCTGAGCTTCAGATTCATCTAAGTCCCTCCTTGGGTTAACTCAACATCTGGTGACCTGGAACTAGATTGATGATTGGAGGAAACCAGCTCTCTTGACTATCCTGGAGGGATAACTGGGTGTTTGATATTTAGCTTAATTTTATATAAAGTTCATTTAGATGTTTGTACTACAAGAGGAAATTTTTTACTATTTTTTAAACAAGCAGGAGGATCATCGTCACCAGTGTTGGATATATGTGATAAATCAGCAAAGAAAATAGCTCAGCACTGAGTGATGAGGGCTTTTAAAATGCACACTTTCATGTGTAGGTGTAGGTGTGTGTGTGTGTGTGTGTGTGTGTGTGTGAGTGAGAGAGAGAGAGAGAGAGAGAGAGAGAGAGAGGTGTTGTGTGTATGTTGGGTGCACAAACTTGAGGATGTAATTTCCTCAAACTCTCTAAAGAGGTATATTTTTCACACTTCTAACATATCTCCTTTGTTGCAACAATGTGGTGTCCTAAGTTAGGAAGACATAAACCATCATCTAATCATTTTCTTCTCCTTTCTTTCTTTCTTTTTTTCACCCATGGAAACTTTAGCTTAGAAAAAATAATCTTATGAGGAGTCAAAATCCAAATAAAGTGGAATATGAGCCCAAGGCATCTACCCAGTCAACATCTCCCATCCTCTACCACCTCCAATAGTACACCCTGAACCTGAATACTCCAGAGAGCCCAGTTTCGAACCTAGTGATCTAATCCATAACCTTATTTGATGTGACACTTCAGTACCATCGTCTCCACCATTTTGACTCTAATATTTGCTTGATCTCCTTGAGTTGCCCTATTCAGTTACATCAAATCATTTAAAAGTTTTACCTTCTGTTGAATTGGAATCCACCCATTAGCATCCACCCCTGAGCCCTAGTTCTGTCCACTACTAGAGCATAATGAAGGAAGTCCAATTCCACATCTATGGTATCACGCTCCCTCATTCCCACTTAAGCATCCTCATTTCCTTCAGACATTTATAGTACGAAACAGCTTGGGTTTTACCTACCGCCCTAGCCATTCTCATTTGCATATACTCAGGTTTGATACTTGCTTCCTGAGGTCTGATGCCCAGCACTGATAAAGTACAACAGGTTAAGTTCCAAAACATTTAGGTAGAACAAGACAATCACTTCCCTTTTCTGTCTGCATATACAGCCTAGGACAGGAATAACTTTTATGAAACTGCATAGTAGGACTGTTCTGCATCTAAGAGAGACACCTCCATCCTGTGCTTCTTCAGGTGAACTTTGGCTTTAAGTAGAAGACTTTGTTCATATCCTGTAAGTCTCAAGTTATTAAATCTTGCCTGTTGTTGCAGACTGTTGAAAATTCCTAGCCTCAGATCTATCAATGAATGAATAAGATATGTAGTTCCATTTTCTGTGATTTATCAATCCGATAATTTGATAATTCTAGAAGAAGACAAAGGCAGAGTCCAGCAGGTCATTTCTAGAGACTTTCTTCTAAATTGACATTGACTAATTACTTAGCATTTAAAAATTTTCATTGTTCAACCAGTTATGAACCACCCAATTCTGCTATTACTAGTTCACAATCATCTGACATGCTCAGATAAATGAATGATAAATGTTTAAGTTGAAATCAAGATACCCTTATTACAAGGCTAGTTAATAATACCAGCTACAAAAACAAAAACAAAAGATGACAGTCCTCTCTGTGAGCTCTCTGCTGCCTTCTACTGGGAACATTTTTTACGTAATGAGTGAAAAATCATATTTTGAAAAATCTGCTGTGGAATTTTGCTTAAGATTAATGTCAACTACACTGTCCTATTTTTCATGGAATTTTAGTATATGTTATGATTGCTACTTAATAACAACAAAGCTTGCCATTAATTCTTACATCTTTTTTCCCCTGAGAACTCAAAACTCTGATGTTTTATTTCACCTGTTTTCACATTCCTGGAGGGTGACTTTTGTATTCACAAAACACAAACTATGAATGATGGCAACTGTCTTTTATAGTCTAGGGTTATAAAAATTCCCTAACTTATTTTAACTGCCCAGGATAAATGTAAAGAACAGTATCAGCAACAATATCACACAACGATTGCCTTTGACAGGAGTGTATTTCTACCTCAAAACAGGTAATATATTTTAAAATCCTTTTAATAATAATATTCCCCCTGGTACTCGCATATAGCTGTTACTCTGACACACAAGTTTGGCCAAAAGAACTCAATGGTCAAAGGAAATTATGTCATTCCGGCCAATATACAGGCTGATCCCTGATTATCTTTTCACAGTAAAAATGTTACTGCCTACTTCATTGCTTTGACATCCAGGAAATCTCACTTTGACTTTGTTACCACATAAGCCCAATGTCTCTCCCTCTGTTGCTCTTGCTTTTTCTCAAGGGACTGTTTGTCAGGTTTCATTTGTAATATCCTGACTTTTGAGGTCAACTGTCTCTGACAACCATTTAAATAGTAACATTAATACAATTCTTTTCTTACTTAGTATCATTAAACTTGTATTTGTATATTTGATTTTCTAAAATCAAACAGCTGGCACTGAGCTCTTAAAGTTTTAATTGTATTGTTGTCAAAGAATAATAAATTAGAGAGGAAGATGGATGCTACAAAATGGCAAAGAGAAAGGAGTAAAGCACTTTATACAACTGATACCTCCTTAATTATGCATGTTTTGGACCATATATTTTAAATGGATTAAGAAAAACTACATCGGAGTCCCAGGGTGCTTATTAAAAAAAGTAGATACAGGGTTCTTCCCAGGCCTGCCTCTGAAGACTTGTTATTCATATTCACACACCATCACATTAGACAGAGTCATTTTTAAATGAATCATCTGGAAAATAATTATTTTTCACACCCACCCACAATTTATCTATTAATTTAAAATTTAGAATTTGATATATTGGAGTTTCTTGAAATAGACTATTCACAGACTGGTGAACTTGGCAGCAGCCTGGAATTCTTTCTGACATCTCACAGGGGGAAATTGGCTGGAAAAGGAGGACAGCTTGGAAGCACCTCAGTGAGGCGTTACACCTGTGGCCTCTGGGACAGAGCTTTTTCTATGGAAATGGCCAAAAGGGTGAATATTGTGATGGTTGAAAGTGTAATGCAGCCTCCTAAAAACCAGCTGTGATATTATCATTTGTTGGGACAATTTCCAACACAGGTCACCTAAAAATCTGATCATTTTTTTATTCCATAATTATCAGGTGCTGTTGGAGAAAACATTGTGCTAGGCCTTGAATGTTAGAAAACAATAAAGCTCAGAGTCTCTTTCCTCAAGGATTCATAGGCTAAAGGGGCAAAATCAAGCATTTGATTCTACTTGGACAATCTTTAAATAGCAAGACATTAACTTTCTGATCTGAGTTATCTCACTATTTTGTAGGCCAAATCTAGAGGTAGTTTACCTCCAGGGAAATTCTGAAAAACCAAGCCTTGAATTTTCGGTGTCTTATAAACAATGCCTATCTTATCAGTGCATGTCAGAGTCAAGAGGTGCTTCTCAGGGCATTTGGAAGCCTTTAGTATAAATTTTCCTGTTTCCCCCCCCCCCCTAAAATGAAGAAAGGCCTTATTTGGTATTTCAGAAGTTTGACGTTGTTCGTCACACTTTTCTACTGTTATCCTGGCTAATTACAAGCCTGCCTCGAGCCCAAGAGTCATAGATTTAAGTTTTATTAAGAAATGCTGTAGAGGATAGGAAAGTGAACAAGAAGGCTTGAGTGGGTGGCCAGAGCCCTGGCTCTATCTCTGTTCCATCCCTTACTGATTGGTGGTCTTGGAACGACACTTCCATTCTGAGACTCTGTTCTCACCTCTGAGTGTGCACCAGATCATTTCAAAGGTAACTTTAGGGACAAACATTCAAACATTATCTTGAGAAGCTTAACATCAGAGAACCTGCTCCCGCTTCATACCATACCTGCTGGTATCGTATTAACAGGCAGAGAACTAAAAATACTGCTTTTAAAAATAATTACATGAATTAAGTCTAAACAAATGTACATCTTTTCCTTGTATAAACAAACTTTCAACCATTCTATTCTTTTCTCCACATTGTATTTCTCTTAACTTCTGAATCTTTTTCAGGATGGATAAAACACTATCACACCTATTTCCAAAATAATTTCTTGAGTTTCACAATTGCTCTCAGTCCATAAGATGTCAAGTAGAGTGATGAGCGATTTCCAAATTTTCAGATCCGGAGAGGTAAGCACCAAAAGGCAAGGTAACCTACCTATGTATGTTGAAGATATAAATTGAAAAGCTAAAGTAATAGACATTATACACACAAAATGCACACTGACCTAAATAAAAGAGAACATTTTGTCGACTGGACTTCTATTAAATCTACTTAGCAGCTTTCTTCAATTTTATTTTTTGTTGGAGAAAAGCATAGATGCATGAATAGTTTATTTTTATAGTCCTCTTAAAGCTAATAAAATCTAATGAATGTTTCAAAAATTGGGGGAAAGGGAGAAGTGAATGAATCCTTGTTTTTTTTAACATCCTTAAGCTCCAGTTTCCTTATCTACAAGATAAAAATAATACTGCTACCTACCTCATGGACTTGTTATAATGTGAATAAAGCCCTCTACCCGCTACCTGGTAGGCATTAATGGCTTACTTATGGGTTTCCTAAGCTGACCACGATGCTTGTTACTAAATGCACTTTATCTCTTTTCATTCTGCCATGTTTAATTGTATGATATTTATTGCGGGATGTGGATGTTTATGCTTATTTTACAAGTGAAAAAAAAACAGAATCAGTACTTAAGGTTGTTTTCCAACATCACACAATGCAAGATGGTTAAGGTAGGAAATTACCTCAGGTCTACATGGCTTTAAGCACGTGCTTTTTCTGCTGCATTACACTGTGTCTTCTTGTGCCCCGATCCAAATGTGTAAGCCTTAAAATGTTTGAGTTCACGGGGGAACTTTGAGTTCATAAATCTACATAGTAGAATCATATCATTAGTTTTTTATGTATGAAAACTAAAATTTACTGAGATTTTGGAAAACTTATGTGTCTTCTGTATCAAATAAAATTTTAGTTTTCAAAGTAATCTTTGGGGTGTGGACCAGTGTTCTCCCTCCATCTGACCAGAGTATTATGAAACTGCCAACTCACTAGTGACTCAGGTCAATTTGTCTCACTATCTGAGTCCCTTCCTTCCTTCATCCCTTCCTCAAAATACTGTTTTGAACAGTTTTTTAATTTACCATATTCACTTTTGGTTGTTTCCAAGAATGAAATTATCCCATAAAGATCAATACTTGCCAACTTTAAAGATATTCAAAAGAACATAAATATACTAAAAGCACATCTATATGAATAGACCCTAATATTATTTTGTAAAATGACACATTTCAGAATAAATGCAAAGTCTGTTCGTTCGTTCCTTCCTTCCTCCCTCCCTTTGTTCCCTAGCACTATTTTAAAAAGAACATATCATTGAATTTAAACACTCTGACCTAGTATATTTGTTGAAAATTTTGATCTATTTCAACAAATATTTATTAAGTACCTACTAACTGTCAGGCATTGTTCTGAGTTCTTGGGATGTATGAGTAAACAAAACAAATCCTGCCCTGGTCGAGCTTACATTCCGGGGAGAGGGTGACAGAAACAGAAAATAAATATAACATATAAACAATACATTATTTTAGAAGGTGCTAAGTGCTATGGGAAAAGAGAAAAAAATAGAGCAGATTAAGAGGGTTTGAAAATAGTGGAGTAGGGGGCAGACTGCAAATTTCTATAGAGCAGTCACAGTAGGCCTCAGTAAGAAGGTGGTATTTTTGTAAAATCTGAAGGACGTAAGGACATAGCTTTCTAGAGGAAGAGGGTCTCAGGAAGAGAAAATAGCTAGGGCAAAGTTGGGAGTGTACCTGGTTGGATTTGAGACACAGTAAGGATGCTAGTGTGGCTGGGACAGTGAGGTGTACAGAAGCAGAAGAGCTCACAGAGGAACTGGCAGGTCATGCGGGATGTTGCAAGCCAGCTTAAGGAATGCAGCTTTGACTCTGTGTGAGATGGAGGCCAATGCTATGTTTTGAATAGAGATATAACATGATCAGACTAACTTTTAAAAAAATTCCTCTGGCTGCTGCATTGAGAATAGACTGTAGGGGTAAAGGTAGAAAGAGATGGGGGGCAGGGGTACCAGTTTGGAGGAAAGAGATAATGGAACAGGGTGGTAGCAATGGTGGTAAGTGATCACGTATATCAGTGGTCCCCAACCTTTTTGGTACCAGGGACTGGTTTCATGGAAGACAATTTTTCCATGGACCGGGGGTGGGGCAGGGGGATGGTTCAGGCAGTAATACGAGCAATGGGGGGTGGCAGATGAAGCTTCTCTCACTCACCTGCTGCTTACCTCCTGCTGTGCGGCCCAGTTCCTAACAGGCCAGGGACCGATAACAGTCCACATCCTGAGGGTTGGGGACCCCTGATGTATATGGCTTTGTACCTTTTATACAGCTTTTAAATTCAACTAGCCTCTTTAGAAAGTATGCAGACCATGTCAGTCATAACCACAGACATGCACAAGAGCTGATGTACAATAAGGATCTAATAAATATATTCTGGATAGAAAAATGAGTTTTTAGAAATAAAACTAGCTATTACTTACCTAGTACATAATCTCAGCATTTTACACATAATTTTCATGTAAAGCTCAACTCACCCCTATGAGGTTGGTATTATTATGACACCTACCATACTGATGGGGAAACTGAGGCACAAGGTGGTTGTAAAACTCATCCAAGCCCAGGAGGTGGCAGAGCAGAGATGAGACTGAGCAATCTGGTCCCAAGACACCTGCTCTTCACACTATGCAACACTGCTTCAAAGAAGTAAGTTATAATTCACTATAATTCATGGATTCAAAAATTGGAGTTTTTATGCTTGGCATACATACATTTTCATAACTGCAGAAGCATGATAGGTAAGGTACACACAGACACTAAGATGAAACATACTTTCTTTATGAAATTAAGTCACCCACATTAAGAAAATCTGAAATGTGCCATAAAAAGCAGCAAATTGTTAGTGATAGTCGAAATTGTACCTTTTATATTTGTTCAGGTCTGAAATATGTTGGAGTAGAAAATGTACCATGAGCAATTTGTTGTCTGAAACACTAAAGTGGCTTTCTGGCAGACTAAGATAATACATCTTCTCAGTGTAATATTTTATTTGAATGCGTAGAATTGTTGCATTTAAACTTAGTAATGCTACATTTTTCCAACTCGGTGGTGCATATTTTGAGATATATGACTGAAGAATCCAATTATACACCTCAGGAAAAGGGCACAATGAACAGCCAAAAAAAAGGGCTTTATTTAGAAATACAGCACACCAAATTTTTACCTCTAAAGGGGAAAAAAATAAAGGCACATGATTGAGGATTAATGAACCATATGCAAAATTTATTGAATAATTTATTTGGTAAAATAAAGGGAGCACATGAAAGAGGTATGTGAAAAATCAGTATTGTCATTTCTGCAGTGTTTAGTATTGTAGTAAAATTGAAATACAAAAGGGGTTGTGAAGTTGCTTAAGAAAGAATTTTAACAGTGAAGAGTAATGAACAAACATGCTTATGTGTTTTTGATAGCACAAGGCCGTCATGAACTCCTTCAGGTCCCTACAATACTAAGAAATCCCTAGGAAGAAGATTTCTTTGTCTAGAAATCAAGTTAAAAAATATACATATGGGGCTTCCCTGGTGGCGCAGTGGTTGAGAGTCCAAAAAAAAAATATACATATGGCTCAAGAATCATGTAGAGGCCCTGCTAATGTTTGAGAATGTCAAATTTTTGATTTTTAAATATACACCTTTTCACAAGCACGCTATGTAGTCAGGAATATATATGTGCCTTGCCTTACCAATTAAATGAGATCCTGAAAGTGTCTCAAGAGAACACTTTCCTCCATTGTTCTAACTCAGATTTTCATCTAAACGATAAAAACAATTCACTCAGAACACTTCTATGCATGGTCCCTGTAGCTTCCCAAATGATGACAGAAAAGTAATCAAAGATAGTCAAATATCACATTTTTTGCACACTTATCAAGACAAATAAGATGAACCTCACTCAAGGAGCCCCTCAGCAATAGGAACGTTGAACATTCAGAATTGCTGGGCACTTAAAAAGATGGAAACCAGAACCTTTGCTACCCAGAAATTATGGAAATTTGCTCTCACAAATTGCCTGATTAAAGACTTTAATCCAAAGGAGACAGCTTCAGAAGTTGTTATGAATCACTTCCAGGCTTGATTTCAACACCTTCACAAATATTCCTTAACTATCTAATTTTTGTCAAGAAATATTCCAGGCTGTGGGTGGAGGAATTTAAAGATGAATAAAATAGTCTCTGCTCTCAAGGAGTTTATTTAGTCAATCAATAAGTAGTGTCCCCAGGCACTGTTCCAGGACTGCGGATGTAGCAGTGAACAAGATAAATAACCTGGCTTTAAAGAGTTTACATAATAATGGTGCTGGCAATAAACAAGTAATTAAATAAATAAATACTGGTAACATGTCATTTCAGGTGGTGAAAAGTGCAATGCTGAAAAATAAAGCAACTTTAGGGGTGAATGATGGGGACAGAGGGGTTCCTGTTGGAGATGTGGCTGACAAGGAGAACGTTTCTGAGAATGTGGCACCTTCACCAAGACCTGATTGAATTTCAGGAGTGAGCTGTGGGAAAATACACAAGAAAGGAGAGTTCCAGCCCTTAGGTAGGATCCACTTGGGATGCCTGAGCCCAACAAGAAGGCAAATGTGCTAGAATAAAGTGAGCAAAGAAGGGAAAGAAAAGGCTGTGAGGGTGGAGAAGTCACCTGGAGCCAGGTTATACAAGGTCATGGTAAGGGTATTAGATTTTGCCATAAGTGGGAAGAAAAGTCATTCTCAGGTTAAATGCAGGGAATGACATAATCTGACATATGTTTTATGAGATCATTCAACTTGGAATATATTTTTAAGGTGGAGTCAACAGTACCTACTGATGGACCGAAGTGAAGTGTGGGAGAAAAAGAGGAATCAAAGGTAACATCTATGATGTTTGAGACACTGGTTGACACTGGGTATCATGTACCCAGATGGGAAACTGTATGAGAGTTGCTGTGTTGGTAAAGGAGATCAGACTTTATCAGCCTTAAGTCTGAATGTGCTAAGTTTGAAATGCCTATTAGACATTAAAATGGAGATGTCCAAGGAAGCCACTGGGTATACTGTGAGAGCTACAGATATAAATTAGGAAGTCATAGTGTAAGGATGAAATTTAAAGCCTTAAGACTGAAGGAAATTTCTCCAGCACATGACTGTAGATAGACATGGGTTAGAGGTCTGAGCCCTCACTGTTCAGATGATAGGAAAATAATGTGAGATCACAGCAGCTAAGGTAGAAGTAGAACTAAGAAAATATCCATGGATATTGAAAGTTGTTCTAAAGATGTATTGCTGTGCAACAAACCATCCAAAAATTTAGTGGTGTAAAATAGCCACCATTTTATAAGCTCGTGATTCTATGGGTCATCAATTTAGGGAAGACAAACTAGGAATGGTTTGTCATGTCTGGGACCTCAGGTGGGCTGGCTCAAATAAGTGGGAATGGCTACAGCCACACATCTTGGGCCTCAGTTCTCTACCCGGCCTTTCTACATGCAAGTTTGGACTTTCTCACTTCATAGTGGTCTCAGAGTAGTCAAATATCTTGGTCAAACTCCAAGAAACCAAACTAGAAGCTTCCATTCCCTTAAAGATTGGGCCCTAAGTTGGCAGTGTTCCTTCTGCCATAATCTCTTGTTCAAATCAGTATTCACATTCAGCTCATATTCACTTAAGAGGAATACACCCCACCTGACTATAAACTGTTTAAACTACCATGCCAATTTCTCACAGTTATTAACTATTAAAAACTAGTCATTTCCTGAACCACCAATGTATCAAAGCATAAAGTAAGAGAAAAATTATCTTTAGACAAATAAAAATGAAAACACAACATACCAAAACTTACGGGGTACAGCAAAAGCAGCTCTAAGAGGGAAATTTATAGCTACAAACACAGTCCTCAAGAAAATGGAAAGACTGCAAATAAACAATCTAACTTTACATCTCAAGGAACTGGAAAAAGAAAAACAAGCTAAGCTTAAAGTTAGCAGAAGGAAGAAAATAATAAAGATTACAGTGGAAATGAATAAAACAGAGAATAGGAAAACAGAAAAGGTGAACAAAACTAAGAGTTGGTTCTTTGAAAAGATAAACAAAATTGACAAACCTTTAGCTAGACTCAGCAAGGAAAAAAGAGAGAAAACCCAAGCCAACAAAATTATAAATGGAAGAGGAAACATTATAACTGATACCACAGAAATACAAAGGATCATAAGAGACTACTATGAACAATGATATGCCAACAAACTAGACAAGCTAGAAGAAATGGACAAATTCTTAGAAACATATAACTTACCAGACTGAATAAGGAAAAAATAAAAAAATCTGAATATACCAATTACAAGTAGGGGGATTGAATCAGTAATCAAAAATCTCCCAATGAAGAAAAACCAGGACTAGGTGGCTTCATTGATTAATTCTACCAAATATTTAAAGAAGAATTAATCTCAATCTTTCTCAAACTCTTCCAAAAAGAAGAGGAGGAACACTTCTAAACTCCTTTTGTGAGGCTAGCATTACCTTGATACCAAATCCATAAAAGACACTACAAGAAAAGAAAACTACAGGCCAATATTCATGAAGAATATAGATATAAAAATTCTTAATAAAATATTAGCAAACTGAATTCATGAGAATATTAAAAGGATCATTCACCATAATCAAGGGGATTTATCCCTGGATTGCAAGGATGGTTCAACATATACAAATCAATAAATGTGATAAATCACAGTAATAGAATGAAAAAAAATGGAATGATCATCCCAACAGATGTAGAAAAAGCATTTGACAAAATTCAATATCTGTTCATGATAAAAACTCTCAACAAATTAGATACAGAAGGAATATATCTTAGGATGATAAAGGCCATATATGACAAGCCTACAGCTAACATCATGCTCAGTGGTGAAAGGTTGAAACCTTCCGTCTAAGATCAGGAAAAGACAATACTGCTCTTCTCATTACTCATATTCATCATAGCACTGGAAGTCCTAGGCAGAGCAAACAGGCAAGAAACAAAAGACATTAGAATTTTTTTAAAAGGAGTAAAATTGCCTTTATTTGCAGATGACATACATTTTTATATAGAAGATGCTAAATACTCAAATCTAATCAATCTCATTCAGTAAGGGTGCAGGATACAAAATTAACATACAGAAATCAGTAGAGTTTCTATACACTAACAGTGAGTTATCTGAAAAAGAAGTAAAGAAAAAAGGATTCCATTTATGACAGCATCAAAAATAATAAAACATTTAGGAATAATTTAACCAAGGAGATGAAATATCTCTACTCTGAAAACTACAAGACACTGATAAAAGAAAGCAAAGAAGATTCAAATAAATAAAAAAATATTCTGTGCTCATGGACTGGAATAATTTAAATTGTTAAAATGTCCATACTACCCAAAGCCATCTATAAATTCAATGCAATTGCTATCAAGATTACAGTGATGGGGCTTCCCTGGTGGCGCAGTGGTTGAGAGTCCGCCTGCCAATGCAGGGGACACAGGTTCGTGCCCTGGTCCGGGAAGATCCCACATGCCGCAGAGTGGCTGGGCCCGTGAGCCATGGCCGCTGAGCCTGTGTGTCCAGAGCCTGTTCTCCGCAACAGGATAGGCCACAACAGTGAGAGGCCTGCATACCACACACAAAAAAAGATTACAATGGCTTTTTTTTACAGAGGTAGAAAAAACAAGCCTGAAATAGATATGAAACCACAAAAGATCCAAATAGCCAAAGGAATCCTGAGAAAGAATAACAAAGTAGAGGCACCACATTCCTAATTTTAAGATGTATTATAAAGCTATACTAACCAAAACAGTATGGTACTGGAATTAAATAGACACATAAACCAAAGGAACAAAATTGAGAACCTAGAAATAAACCTATGCATACACAGTCAACTACTACTTGACAAGAGAGCAATGAATACTCAGATGAAGAAAAGACAGTTTCTTCATAAATGGTGCTAGGAAAATTGGATCTTCACATGAATTCTGTCTTACAGCACTGACAAAAATTAACTTGAAATGGATGAAAGACTTAAATGTAAGTGTTAAAGCCATAAAACTACTAGGAAAAAAATAGGAAAAAAATTCCTCAATACAGGTCTTGGCAATGATTTTTTGGAGATGACACCTAAAGGGCAAGCAACAAAATCAAAAATAAACAAAAACTAAAAACTTCTACACATCAAAACAATTGATCAACAAAATATCAAGGCACTTCACAGAATGGGAGAAAACATCTGCAAATCATATATATAATTAGGGGTTAATATTCAAAATATATAAAGAATTCATACAACTCAATAGCAGAAAACCATAATCCAGTTTAAAAAATGGGCAAAGGACCTAAATATGGGTAAAGGACTGGTTACCACAAAGCTCCTAGAGGAAAACATAGGCAAACCACTCTTTGACACAGATCACAGCAATATTTTTTTGGATCCTTCTCCTAGAGCAATGGAAACAAAAGCAAAAATAAACAACTGGGACCTAATCAAACCTAAAAGATTTTGCACAGCAAAGGAAACTATAAACAAAAAAGACAACCTACAGAATGGGAGAAAATATTTACAAATGATGCAACTGACAAGGGATTAATTTCCAAAATATACAAATAGCTCATACAACTCAATATCAAAAAAAAACCCAATCAAAAAATTGGCAGAAGACCTAAATAGGGATTTCTCCAAAGAAAACATATGAATGGCCAACATGAAAGGCACATGAAAAGACACTCAATATCACTAATTACCAGAGAAATGTAAATCAAGACTACAATGAAGTATCACCTCACCCGGGTCACAATGGCCATCATCAAGAAGTCTACAAATAGGGGAACCCTCAAGATGGCAAAGGAGTTAAGACATGGAGATAACCTTCCTCCCCACAAATACATCAAAAATACATCTACATGTGGACCAACTCCTACAAAACACCTACTGAATGCTGGCAGAAGACCTCAGACTTCCCAAAAGGCAAGAAACTCCCCATGTACCTAGGTAGGGCAAAAGAAAAAAGGAAAAACAGAGACAAAAGAATAGGAATAGGACCTGCACCTCAGGGAGGGAGCTGTGAAGGAGGAAAACTTTCCACACACTGTCAAGCCCTCTCACTGGTGGAGACAGGGTGGGTGGAGGGTGGGGGGCACGCTTCAAAGCCATGAAGGAGAGTGCAGTGAAAGGGGTACAGAGGGCAAAGCAGAGAGATTCCTGCACAGAGGATTGGAGCAGACCAGCACTCATCAGCCTGAGAGGTTTGTCTGCTCACCCACTGGGGTGAGTGGGGGCTGGGAGCTGAGGCTCTGGCTTCAGAGTTCAGATCCCAGGGAGAGGACTGGGGTGGGCTGTGTGAAAACAGCCTGAAGGGGGCTAGTGTGCCACAACTAGCCAGGAAGGAGTCCGGAAAAAAGTCTGGAACTGCCTAAGAGGCAAGAAACCATTATTTCAGGGTGCACGAGGAGAGGGGATTCAGCACCACCTAAACAAGCTCCAGAGACGGGCATGAGCCACGGCTATCAGTGTGGAAACCAGAGACAGGCATGAAATGCTAATGCTGTTGCTGCAGCCACCAAGAAGCCTGTGTGCAAGCACAGGTCACAATCCACATCCCCCTTCCTGGGAGCCTGTGCAGCCCGCCACTGCCAGGGTACTGTGATCCAGGGACAACTTGCCCGGGAGATCACATGGTGTGCCTCAGGCTGTTGCAATGTTACGCAGGTCTCTGCCTCCGCATCCGTACCCACCCTCCGCATCCGTACCCTCCCCTCCCCCACCCCCCAGCCTAAGTGAGCCAGAGCTCCCTAGTCAGCTGCTACTTTAACCCCATCCTGTCTGGGCAGGGAACAGACACCCTCAGGGCACCTACATGCAGAGGCAGGGCCAAATCCAAAGCTGAACCCCAGGAGCTGTGCGAACAATGAGGAGAATGGGAAATCTCTCCCAGCAGCCTCAGGAGCAGCGGATTAAACCCCCACAATCAAATTGATGTACCCTGCATCTCTGGAATACCTGAAAAGACAACAAATCATCCCAAAACTGAAGTGGCAGACTTTGGGAGCAACTGCAGACTTGGGATTTTCTAATCTGTTTCTGGTTTTATGTTTATCTTAGTTTAGTATTTAGAGCTTATTATCATCGGTAGATCCGTTTACTGATGTGGTTGCTCTCTTCCTGTTTTTTTTTTTTTTTTTACAGTACGCAGGCCTCTCACTGCTGTGGCCTCTCCCGTTGTGGAGCACAGGCTCTGGACGCGCAGGCTCAGTGGCTCTGGACGCGCAGGCTCAGCGGCCATGGCTCACGGGCCCAGCCACTCCACAGCATGTGGGATCCTCCCAGACGGGGGCACGAACCCGTGTCCCCTGCATCAGCAGGCGGACTCTCAACCACTGTGCCACCAGGGAAGACCTCCTTTTTTATATATATATTTTTTTTCTTTAACCTTCTTCTCTTTTTGTGAGTGTGTATGTGTATGCTTCTTTGTGTGATTTTCTCTATATAGCTTTTCTGTCACCATTTGTACTAGGGTCTGTTTTGTTTTTATTTTGTCATATACTTTTTAGTGCTTATTATCATTGGTGGATTTGTTTTTTGGTTTGGCTGCTCTCTTCTTCCTTTTTCTTAACACAATTTTATTTTTCATATTTTTTTTATTTTTTATTTTAATAACCATATTTTATTTATTTTCCTTTCTTTCTTTCCTTTTTTTCTCCTTTTTCTTCAGAGCCATGTGGCTGACAGGGTCCTGTTGCTCTGGCCAGGTATCAGGTCTGAGCCTCAGAGGTGGGAGAGCCGCGTGAAGGACCTTGGTCCACCAGAGACATCCCAGCACCACATAACATCAATGGTGAAAGCTCTCCCACAGATCTCCATCTCAACACTAAGACCCAGCTCTACTCAATGATCGGCAAGCTACAGTGCTTGACACCCTATGGCAAACAACTAGCAACACAGAACACACTGCAACCATTAGCAGAGAGGCTGCCTAAAATCATAATAAGTCCACAGACACCCCAAAACACACTACCACTCACAGTCCTGCCCACCAGAAAGACAAGATCCAGCCTCATCCACCAGAACACAGGCACTAGTCCCCTCCACCAGGAAGCCTACAAAACCCACTGAACCAAACTTACCCACTAGGGGAAGACAGCAAAAAAAAAAAAGGGAACTATGAACCTGCAGCCTGCGAAAAGGAGACCCGACACAGTAAGTTAAGCAAAATGAGAAGAAAGAGGAATACACAGCAGATGAAGGAGCAAAATAAAAACCCACCAGACCAAAAAAAAGAAGAGGAAATAGGTAGTCTACCTGAAAAAGAGTTCAGAATAATGACAGTAAAGATGATCCAGAATCTTGGAAATAGAATGGAGAAAATACAAGAAAGGTTTAAAAAGGACCTAGAAGAACTAAAGAGCAAACAACCAATGATGAACAACACAATAAATGAAATTAAATATTCTCTAGAGGGAATCAATAGCAGAATTACTGAGGCAGAAGGATGGATAAGTGACCTGGAAAATAAAGTAGTGGAAATAACTACTGCATAGCAGAATAAAGAAAAAAGAATGAAAAGAATTGAGGACAGTCTTACTGTCCTGGGACAGTAATCTCTGGGACAACATAAAATGCACCAACATTCGAATTATAGGGGTCCCAGAAGAAGAAGAGATAAAGAAAGGGACTGAGAAAATATTTGAAGAGATTATAGTTGAAAACTTCCCTAACATGGGGAAGGAAATAATCAAGTCCAGGAAGTGCAGAGAGTCCCATACAGGATAAATCCAAGGAGAAACATGCCAAGACACATATTCGTCGAACTATCAAAAATTAAATTTAAAGAAAAAATATTAAAAGCAGCAAGGTAAAAGCAAAAATAACATACAAGGGAATCCTCATAAGGTTAACACCTGATATTTCAGCAGAAACTCTGCAAGCCAGAAGGGAGTGGCAGGACATATTTAAAGTGATGAAAGGGAATAAACTACAACCAAGATTACTCTATCCAGCAAAGATCTCACTCAGATTCAACAGAGAAATTAAAAGCTTTACAGACAAGCCAAAGCTAAGAGAATTCAGCACCACCAAACCAGCATTACAACAAATAGTAAAGGAACTTCTCTAAGCAGGAAACACAGAGAAGGAAAAGGCTTACAATAACAAATCCAAAATAATTAACAAAATGGTAATAGGAACATACATATCAATAATTACCTTAAATGTAAAAGGATTAAATGTCCCAACCAAAAGACACAGACTGGCTGAATGGATACGAAAACAAGACTCGTATATATGCTGTCTATAAGAGGGCCACTTCAGAACTAGGGACACATACAGACTGAAAGTGAGGGGATGGAAAAAGATATCCCATGCAAATGGAAATCCAAAGAAAGCTGGAATAGCAATTCTCATATCAGACAAAATAGACTTTAAAATAGAGACTATTACAAGAGACAAAGATGGACACTACATAATGATCAAGGGATCAATCCAAGAAGAAGATATAACAATTGTAAATATTTATGCACCCAACATAGGAGCACCTCAATACATAAGGCAAATGCTAACAGCCATAAAAGGGGAAATCGACAGTAACATAATCATAGTAGGGGACTTTAAACTCTACTGTCACCAATGGACAGATCATCCAAAATGAAAATAAATAAGGAAACACAAGCTTTAAATAATACATTAAACAAGATGGACTTAATTGATATTTATAGGACATTCCATCCAAAAACAACAGAATACACATTCTTCTCAAGTGCTCATGGAACATTCTCCAGGATAGATCATATCTTGGGTCACAAATCAAGCAATGGTAAATTTAAGAAAATTGAAATCGTCTCAAGTATCTTTTCAGACCACAACACTATGAGACTGGGTATCATAATGCCAGGAAAAAAATCTGTAAAAAATACAAACACATGGAGGCTAAACAATACACTACTAAATAACCAAGAGATCACTGAATAAAGCAAAGTGGAAATCAAAAAATACCTAGAAACAAATGACAATGAAAACACGATGACCCAAAATCTAGGGGATGCAGCAAAAGCAGTTCTAACAGGGTAGTTTATAACAATACAATCCTACTTCAAGAAACAAGAAACATCTCAAAGAAACAATGTAACCTTACACCTAAAGCAATTAGAGAAAAAAGAACAAAAAAACCCCAAAGTTAGCAGAAGAAAAGAAATCATAAACATCAGATCAGAAATAAACTAAAATGAAATTAAGGAACCAATAGCAAAGATCATTAAAACTAAATGCTGATTCTTTGAGAAGATAACAAAATTGATAAACCATTAACCAGACTCACCAAGAAAAAAAGGGAGAAGATTCAAATCAATAGAATTAGAAATGAAAAAGGAGAAGTAACAATTGACACTGCAGAAATATAAAGGATCATGAGAGATTACTACAAGCAACTATATGACAATAAAATGGACAACCTGGAAGAAGTGGACAAATTCTTAGAAAAGCACAAATTTCTGAGACTGAGCCAGGAAGAAATAGAAAATATGAACACACCAATCACAAGCACTGAAATTGAAACTGTGATTAAAAATCTTCCAACAAACAAAAGCCCAGAACCAGACGGCTTCACAAGAAAACACCCTGATCAAAAAATGGACAGAAGACCTAAATAGACATTTCTCCACAGAAGACACAGAGATGACCAACAGGCACATGAAAAGATGCTCAACATTGCTAATCAGAGAAATGCAAATCAAAACTACAATGAGGTATCACTTCACATTGGTCAAAATGGCCATCATCAAAAAAGTCTATAAATAATAAATCCTGGAGAGGGTATGGAGAAAAGTGAACCCTCCTACACTGTTGGTGGGGATGTAGATTGGTGCAGGCACTATGGAGAACAGTATGGAGATTCCTTAAAAAACTAAAAATAGAGTTACCATATGATTCGCCAATCCCACTGCTGGGCATATATCCAGAAAAGATGAAACCTCTAATTCAAAAAGATACATGCACCCCAATGTTCATAGCAGCACTACTTACAATAGCCAGGACATGGAAGCAACCTAAATGTCTATCAACAGATGAATGGACAAGGAAGATGTGATATATATATATATAATGGAACATTACTCAGCCATAAAAAAGAATGAAATAATGCCACTTGCAGTAACATGGACGGACCTAGAGATTATCATATGTAAGTGAAGGCAGACAGACAGAGAAAGACAAATATCATGGGCTATCACCTACACGTGGTATGTTAAAAAAAATGATACAGATGAACTTATTAACAAAAGAAATTGACTCACAGACATTGAAAATAAACTTATGGCTACCAAAGGGGAAAGGAGGGTAGGGATAAATTAGGAGTGTGGGATTAACAGATACATGCTACTATATATAAAATAAACAACAAGGATCTACTGCATAGCACAGGGAACTATGTTCAATATCTTGTAATAACCTATAATGGAAAAGAATCATAAAAAGAATACATATATACATATAACTTAATCACTTTGCCATACAACTGAAACTAACACAACATTGTAAATCAACTATATTTCAGATAAAAAATAAAACAAAACTTCATAAGATTTCAATTTTTAAAAAATGGCTTGGGGCTTCCCTGGTGGCGCAGTGGTTGAGAGTAGCCGATGCAGGGGATGTGGGTTCGTGCCCCGGTCTGGGAAGATCCCACATGCCGCGGAGCGGCTGGGCCCGTGAGCCATGGCCACTGAGCCTGCGAGGCCGGAGCCTGTGCTCGACAGCGGTAGAGGCCACAGCAGTGAGAGGCCCGCGTACCACAAAAAAAAAAAAAAAAAAGGCTGGATAATTTAACACAAACAAATCACAAAAACCAAATTCCAAGTCACATGGCAAATATAAAGAACCCTCTGCCTTTATTTTAAAGGAAAAGAAGCAGTCATTAAACGCTGGTCAGAAGAAATGAAGAATAACGGGAATCAGAATATCAAATTCTCAAAAGAAGGATCAATGGGAAAATAAATTATTTGATTTTTCCAAAATGTTCTCTTTTTATATTCACTGCCAAGTCACATCTTTGATTCTTCTTCAGAAGTGAAATACCTGTTAAGTATTATAAACGTACTATAACATTTACTTTTCGTGTTGTGTGCAAATACTTTGCACTCCTCACCTCTTTAAAATCCTGAAAAGTGCCTGCCCACACAGGTCTTCTGTGGTATTTTAAACACACATCTGAATTTGTTGGCC
Source organism: Neophocaena asiaeorientalis asiaeorientalis (assembly GCF_003031525.2). Classification (NCBI taxonomy): domain Eukaryota; kingdom Metazoa; phylum Chordata; class Mammalia; order Artiodactyla; family Phocoenidae; genus Neophocaena; species Neophocaena asiaeorientalis. The sequence continues at coordinate 12,677,167 of NW_020175528.1, forward strand.
ATATGTGCTGTAACTCCAACTGCCACGTTCATCTGATGACACAGACTGGATGTGGATTAGCAAGCCAATTTAGATTTTGAAATTATATGATCTCTGCTCTGAATAGCACCTCAAACCTCAGTATTTTATTACACAAAGGATTTGCAGTAATACCACCATCAAAATGTTCAAGTTTATGGAAATACTACAGTACACAAGTTTTCTTTTACCCTTGAATATAATAATATTGCAATGCATACTGCTTCAAACCAGCTTGATCTTTTTTATGTTGAGTTCATGTTTTTCATGTCTTGATTCAATTACTTAGAACATAGCCTCAAGGAAGCAGATGGTAAGTGGGTGAGTAAAGACCTGAATTGTGATTCCAAAACTAGCTAAGTCCCAGAGATTAGTTGGTCAAGTGGCCTTTTTCCCCCGCCAGAGACAGTGTATCTGAATTTTTCCTAAGGTGTCAATACTAATGATCATCTTCACTGTACAAGTGTGCTTTAACAGAGCACATATTTCAGGGATAATTATCAGGGTTTTTTGGTAGTTATTTCTTAGTAGAAATAAGACATTCTGTTTCCACTGTTGGAAATATTTCAGAGGTTACAGGGAACATCAGATATAATAAGTTTTATTCCAAGAATCACATCAAGTCAATCATATTCCCAAATGTCTTGTGGTACCTGTTTATACCATCAAAGTAGAGTAGATGGATTTACTACAAGTGAAGCTGAATTATGGAAACAGAAAAGTGCTACTAGATTACTGCTTTGACAGATATAAAATTAGATCATATGAAATTGCTAATATCAATATTTGACTCTTGACTTTCAAAATGCCAATTTCATGTTGTTCAACCCAGAATAGCTAATATTCACTAAGCACTAAGGATTTTATATGTATTCAATCACTTAATCTTCATAGCCATGCAGTGTGGTAGGTATTATAGTCATTTCTGTTTTACAGATGACCAAAAAAAATCCACAGAGGGGTTCAGAATATCCTTTCAATCATACAGATAGTATGTCTTAGAGCTGGGTTTAGAACCCAAGTGCTCTAGCTATCATACGCAAGTTCTTAATCCCTGGGCTACACTTATTTTATATTTAGTCCCCAGAATATGTTAATTAAATTCACATTCCAACTCTGAATTACAAAATACACCAAATGACTGGTACCCATTAGCCAAAATGTATAGCTGAATTCCAGACCGATACATTGCTTCCTCCCAGACAGCTCCACCTGGATATCCTGCAGACTTCTACTATTCAACACCTCTACAAGAAACCTTACTTACCATCTTCCCCCACACTTCCCATGGGCCCATGCCAAAATCCTGGGTATTTTTCTTGGATTCCTTCTCCATTTCAAGTTAAATCATTTATCAGGTTCAGTCACTGCTACCCTGTTTCGTTTTTACACCTACCCTCTTCCCTCCACCACCTCTACAAGAGTCCCTGATGTGGACAATTATAATAGAGTCTTATTGTCCTACTTTTGTCAACCAGAGCTTTTACCAATGGGTAGCCCAATTCTACTAGAAAAGGATCACAGTATGACTCTTCTTCCTTCATAATAATTTAGAACTGGTCCATACATAGCATATTTGCATCCTCCTTGTCCTCAGTGGTTGCCGATAGCATATCTGTGCTACTTCTGACCATGTGGGAAAACATTCTGCTATTCTTCCCACCACCCTGGTTTTCACAGCCTGCCTCCTCTGTTTGGCTGAGCTTAAGGGAATACTGCAAGGCTTGCCCTTGCCTTGGCATGTACTTGAGAGATAAGACCAAGGGCCAATCCATCCAAGGCTTCTATCACCACCTATATCACTAGTCCTGCAGCCTTCCCAAAGACAGGGGACAAGGGAAAGTATGTTTGCTGACCAACAACTAACTCCCATGTTTTTTCTGTCACTCTCTTCTCTACTTTTCATATAGCAAACTTTATTTAGCCTTAGAGACATTAAAAGAGGGCTGGACTGATCATATGTCCTTCTAGATTATTTTGTCTTATGCTTGGTCCTTAGCTTCTTAGTTTCAAAATTCAAGAATTTGCCTCACCAGCTGTTTCTGCTGGGTCATTCCTGCCCAGAGGACAGTAAGTACCAAGTATTCTTACTTCTTATTACTGCTTGAAAAAGGAAAGGTATAAAAGTATAGAGAAAAAAATAGGATTACTACACCAAAATATTTTTGTACTATATACGTTCCAGTTTTTTTATTTTAATTTTAATCTTATTTAATCATTACTACAGTGAAAACTCAATTCTGTTAATTAAGGCTAATGTTTTTAGTAACAGTGAAACATTGAAAGGACAAATTTTACAACATTAAGCATTTCCTCCAATCCCACTTTAGGACTCACACTGTACTTTGAATAGACTTCCTACACGTGGTTCAATCTTTCTTAAAAATTTTTTTTGCCTAATAATCATTTGTAATTAGCATACCAATAAATCAGTTTGTATAGCTATCTAACTTTATATATGCATTTAAATTACATTTTTTTTACTCATTTGCTCCAACCAGTTAAATCTAGTTCCATCATTAGTTTTGAAATGTGTGACTTTTAAATTAATGAGAACTCAATTTTATTTACTATGCTGTAGAATAGAATGTAAAATGAAGAGAAGCCAATAATATTTTTTAATGGGTCATTAAGTTTATTTTCAATTTTTAGATTTTCTAAAAAAAAATATCTCAAACTTTAAAAAGTTCAAATAGAAAAAAAAAAAAACAAACCTGAACAAAGAGTTTAAGAAGTGCTAAATCATTTCTGCAATCAGTTACCCAAGACACTTAGTGTAATTTTACTCTTATCACTTTTGGCTGTGATTATTGAAAAACAAATTATTTGTAAAGGCTGATTATAGTACTTCCTTCAGAGGATTATTTTGAGGATTAATTGAGATAGAACAGAGCCTGACACATGATAAATTCTTGATGAATGCATAATAAATATGTTTCTGGTAGGAAACCATCAGAGAAAGACAGAACTGTCCCTGATACTGCATAGAAAGTGAGACATTCTTGACTGCTGATGTCCTGGGGTGCTTGCTGGCAGGGATCACAGAGTATGTAGCTTTAATGGGGAGGGGAGGTCGTTCAGGGTGCTGAGAATCTAACAGGGTGAGGAAATGCACAGTGTATAGAAGGCCTTTGGCTGCCAGGGAGCAGCCCGGGCATGCAAAGCATGGGCAACTTCCAAAAGGTAGAGACACAGAAACAAGATAACCTACCATAGAAAGAAGGAAAAAGGGAAAGTAAACTTAGAGAAAACTACAGGAAGGGCGGCAAAGCCCTAGGTAATAAGATAGTCAGATACTGAGTAAAAGACAAGTTTCTTTTCTTTTTTTTTTCGTTTTTCCTCAACTTGATTTTTTAAAAAATTTTTATTGGAGTATAGTTGCCTTACAATGTTGTGTTAGTTTCTACTCTACAGCAAAGTGAATCAATTATACGTATATATATCTCCCCTCTTTTTTGGATTTCCTTCCCATTTAGGTCACCACAGAGCAATGAGTAGAGGTCCCTGTGCTATACAGTAGGTTCTCATTAGCTATCTATTTTATATATAGTCTCAATAGTGTTTATACATCAATCCCAATCTCCCAGTTCATCCCCTCCACCCTTTCCCCATTGGTATTCATACGTGTGTTCTCTATGTCTGTGTCTCTATTTCTGCTTTGTAAATAAGATCGTCTATACCAATTTTTTCAGATTGCACATATATGAGTTAATATATGATATTTGTTTTTCTGACTTTCTTCACTCTGTATGACAGTCTCTAGGTCCATTCACATCTCTACAAATGACCCAATTTCATTCCTTTTTATGGCTGAGTAATATTCCACTGTATATATTTACCACATCTTCTTTATTGATTCATCTTTTGATGGACATTTAGATTGTTTCCATGTTCTGGCTATTGTAAACAGCGCTGCAATGAACACTGGGGTGCATGTGACCTTTTGAATTATGGTTGTCTCTGGGTATATGCACAGTAGTGGGATTGCTGGGTCACATGCTGGGGAGGGTGTGGAGAAAAGGGAACCCTCTTGCACTGTTGGTGGGAATGTAAATTGATACAGCCACTATGGAGAACAGTATGGAGCTTCCTTAAAGAAAAGACAAGTTTCTAGCTGAGCTCTTCCTCCTACAGAACCAGAGGCAGATCAAGAACAGTACCCAGACACTGACAAGGAAACAGTGAACTGCTAGAATTCACTGAGACTTAGTTGTCAAAATCAAATTAGATACAGCACTTTCTTTTAAACGTTAATGCATATCATATAATTATAATACACGGTTATTCTTTTTTTTTTAAGATGTTGGGGGTAGGAGTTTATAAATTTATTTATTTTTGCTGTGTTGGGTCTTCGTTTCTGTGTGAGGGCTTTCTCTAGCTGTGGCAAGCGGGGGCCACTCTTCATCACGGTGCGCGGGCCTCTCACTATTGCGGCCTCTCTTGTTGCGGAGCACAGGCTCCAGATGCGCACGCTCAGTAGTTGTGGCTTACGGGCCTAGTTGCTCCGCGGCATGTGGGATCCTTCCAGACCAGGGCCCGAACGCGTGTCCCTGCATTAGCAGGCAGATTCTCAACCACTGCGCCACCAGGGAAGCCCCACAGTTATTCTTAAGCACACATTTATTTTTCTAATTCAAGTTTCAGTTAAAGATTCTGAGAATTGATTATATTTTTATAAACCATCTGATAACAGACAAAGTTGGAGAAAAGTATATCTGATGAGGTTAATCTTTCATTTCTCAACCAATTTAGAATAAAATTTCAGAGAGAGGGATGTTCAGAATTGAAATAATGAATAGCAATGGTAGTTACGTAAATATATTGAAATGTTTGTATATGAAATTTTTGATATTTTAAAAATTACTTGAGAACCATTTATCTTCATCATGATTATGTTAAATCTACCAAGTCATTTGATAAATGATGAAATGGAATATGTTATTAAGTCATTATTTTGGGGTCATTAGTTAGTCATTTAAGACCACAATCCTTTTGGGGACAAACAGTAGGGAACTTCATAAACTAAGGTCCTTGAACTGTGTTTTCATGAAGCATGTGGAGAATGATAAATTGAAGACCATGCCACCCACACACAGTGATGTATTGGCTTCTCATTTTCTGCCTCCCTGTTTTCATAGGCCTCCCACCTCATTTTCTCTTCACGCTGCATGATTCTAACCCTTATTTTCCATTGATATCATCACTGTATATTTATTCCTTTCCTTTCTAAAAGAGAACACTAAAGAGAAAGAATGGCAAATGTTACAGAAAAATCCATCTGCTTTGTTTAAATATATCCTTGAAATTTAAAGGAAGAGCTTAATTTAGGTTCAACTTAAATTGTTTACTTATTTTTCTTTTTAGCACTCTTTATACACGTAATTGATTATTTGTGATTACTTTTTAATTTTTCATTTAATTTCTGGCTTTTCTAGCACAGTGACCCCATGACAAGGTAGAATCTGCCTTGATAGATAGATTCTATTTAGAATTTTTATAGGTAGAAATTTTTATATCCTTGGCAACCACCACAGTGCCTACACATGGTAAGCACTGTAAACTTCTGTGGACAGAAAGATTTCTTAAATATGCATTAATCACTCATTCATCCATTCAACCTCAGAATGAAAGACATTAGTCTAGGAGTAGACCTACAGCTGCACACAAAGTTCTTACCCTAATGGAGCTTAAACTCTAGAAGGGGATACAGACAAGGAACTATTAAAGAGATAATTATAAGATACGATTTCAGGTACTGATGAACGTTATGAATAAAAAAATGGAAAGAATGATGGGGGGATTATGGGGCAGGGGCCTGTTTTAGACAGAGTTGGTGTATGAAAACAAACTACAGGGATATCAGAATGCAGAAGTCAAAAGAAAGCAACTTATGGAAGGCCTTAGAAGTCTTGGTCAGGACTTTATTCTGAGTTTGATGAGAAGCTTTTGGAGGGTCATAGAGCAATGAGGTTAATATGATTTAAATTTTAAAAGAAGCACTTTGACTATTATATAGTAGAGCAAGATGGATATCAAAGAGAGTGGTCAAGGCTTTGCAACCGTCTAGAAGAGATGAGAAGTGGTCGGGTTTGAGCTTTGTTTAGAAGTAGAGATGATAGTATTTTGTGATGGTACCTGGATGCCCAATTATCAGTTTAGTACTTAAACTTATACAACTCTTAATACAAGTTTTGTAAAATGGAGGTCATAGCTTTTATCCTCCCACATAAAGGTGCTCTGTTTGGTCCACTTCCTACATGGTTATCACACTCAAAGAAACAAAATATAACATTCTAAAAAATGCACTGTAAGAAATTCAAACTTTTATTGAATTCTCTTGGAAAGTACTAAGGGGATTATTCATCTCATACAACCAACGCTCTTAAAATTCCCTTTCACCACCTTCTTTTCCTCTGCTTCTTACGTGGCTTGACAGATGCCTCCCCCCCGCCCCATTCTCTCTATTCTCTCTCTCAATTCTCCCTCAACCAGCTCAGCCAGAACCAGCTCATCTCCCTCTCTTCCGGTCCTCTTGGCAGTTTCTCTCTCTCTGTCTCAAGATACTCTTGGCCTCTTTGGTAAAGGCAGATCAAGATGCTGCTCTGGGTATCTTTCATTTCTCCTCCCTGTCCATTACCCACTCGGCACAGTGGAGACCAGAACTGGGCCGCCGTCATAACAGCAAAGCCTCGTGTTGCCCCTCTGACATTTATTATATGGACCACAAGCCAGAGAAAAGAGATCTAAAAGAGCTGGACATCAGCTTAACTAAAATTTAAACTAGAAATATCAACAGGTCATTTTGAGGAACAGTATGGAAAAGTAACCAAGATCTTGCTGTTTGTTAACCAGGACTGAAATACGTACTCGCTTGTATTCCTGAATAACCGTCTTGAAAATCAAAGGAACTGTTTTCTGGAGTACACTACTATACCATGCATTATTTAGGTATGAGGATGTTGTAAATTTTCAACTGATTTGGGAATCATTATTTTGGGGGACTTGACTCATCCTTATCTTGATGAACCTCTTTATAGAATTTTATTGTGTTTTTAAGTTGTAGGTTTTTCTATTCTAAATTTATTTTTTATTCATTCAGTTACTATAAAATACATTAACAGTTGATTAGTATTTTAAAGTACAACTGTATTTCTTTGATTATAAAATAGACAGCTGTACTTCAGTAAAACATATGATTAACAAGAGAGTAAAAGAATCAGTAGATAAAATATATCTTTGTAAATGTTGCAATGATTCATATAATTACAACTTTAATTCCCTATAATATATTCAAAACTGCTTATGGAATATTAAATATGGTACTATAATTGTACCTTTCATAAACCTCTCATTTTAAAGAGTTGCCAAAATCAGGTCTTTATTTCCCATATTTTCATTTTTTTTTCAACTAACGATGTAACCTCTTATGTGTAAGTATTACTCTATATAAATATGTGTATAAGAAAGGTCATTTTAGAGACACAAATGAAACATGAACACCTTTTTAAAAATAACTTATTTTTTCTTTTAATAATGGTTTGCTATAATATAAATGGAAAATATAGAAAAACATATAATAAAAACAAAAATTGCAAACCATTGCTATAATAGAATATGGAAATAATATATTATATAATATAAATGGAAAATATAGAAATATAAATGGAAAATATAGAAAAACATACAATAAAAACAAAAATTGCCCAGAATACCACCATGAAGATAGAACACTCATTTTAATATATTTTCAGTCTTTTCTCTATGCTTCTATAAGTACATAAAATGATTACCATTAATTGGAATAATTATGTACATTTTGTATCTTGCTTTTCATACTTAGAATTGTATCATTTGCATTTTCTACATTAATAAAATTTATTTTAAAACAGACTAATTTCGGATAACGGTAAAAGCTCTAAAGAATACAAAGCAGGATAATGATCTAACCAACTCAAGGGAGGGTGATGGGCTGTATTAGACTAGAGAAGCAGGAAGAGCTTCACTGAGGAAGTATTTGAGCTGAGGAGTTTTGATGGTTAAATTTATGTGTCAACTTGACTGGACCATCAGGTGCCCAAACATTTGATTGAACGTTATTCTAGGTGTGTCTGTATGGGTGTTTCTGGATGAGATTAATATTTGAGTTCGCTTATTATAATTTCCAATTACAAGGTAAATAAGTTCTGGGGATGTAATGTACAACATAATGAGTATAGTAAATAATAATGTGTATTTGAAAGTTGCTAAGAGTAGATTTTCAAAGTTCTCATCACAAGAAAAAAAACTGTAACTATATGTGATGATGAATGTTAACTAAACTTATTGTGGTAATCACTTAGCTATATATATCTATCAGATCATTATGTTGGGCACCTAAAACAAATACAATGCTACATGTCAATTATATCTCAAGTTTTAAAAAATGAATATGAATTGTACAAAAAAAAAACCCCACACAACATTTGATTTGGTAGACTGAGTAAGGCAGATTGTCCTTCTTAATGTGGGTGGATCTCATCCAATCAGATGAAGTCCTGATACAACAAAAAGACTAAATGAAAGGGAACTCTCCCTGCCTGTTTAAGCTGGGGCATCAGTATTTTCCTGCCTTTGAACTTGAACTGAATATTGGCTCTTTTCTGAGCCTGCTGGCTTTTGGACTGGAACTTACACTATTGGCTTTCCTGGTTCTCAGGCCTTCAGACTCAGACCAGAACTACATCATCAGCTCTCCTGAGTCTCCAGCTTGCCAACTACATATCTTGGAATGTCTCATGGGACTTATCCTCCATAATTGTGTGAGCCTATTCTTTCTTTTTTTCTTTTTTTTTGAGCCAATTCCTAAACACACACATATTCTGTAAAAAAAAATATATATATATATATTGTATAAATAAATATGTATATATGTGTGTGTGTGTATGTAGTCTGTTTCTCTGGAGAACCTTGATTAATATAGAAGTTGTATAAAAATAAACAAGCTACATACAACATCATAAAAACAAACAACCGTTTCAAAAATTGGAAGAACCAAATAGACGTTTTTCCAAAGAGGAAATGCACATGGCCAACAGGCACATGAAAAGCTGCCCAACATCACTAATCATCAGGGAAATACAAATCAAAACCACAATGAGATGTCACCTCACCTGTCACAATGGCTATCATCAAAAGGAACACAAATAGGGCTTCCCTGGTAGCGCAGTGGTTGAGAGTCCGCCTGCGGATGCAGGGGACACGGGTTCGTGCCCCGGTCTGGGAAGATCCCACATGCCGCAGAGCGGCTGGGCCCATGAGCCATGGCCGCTGAGCCTGTGCGTCCGGAGCCTGTGCTCCGCAACGGGAGAGGCCACAGCAGTAAGAGGCCCGCGTACCGCAAAAAAAAAAAAAAAAAAAAAAAGAACACAAATAACAAACGTTGGCAAGGATGTGGAGAAAAGGGAAGTCTTGTGCACCATTGGTGGGAATGTAAATTGGTGCAGCCACTATGAAGACTAGTATGGAGGTTTCTCAAAAAACTAAAAATATAATTACCATGTGACCCAGCAATTCCACTCCTGGGTAAATATCCAAAAAATAACCAAAACACTAGTTCGAAAAGATACACATATCCCACTGTTCATAGCAGCATTATTTACAATTGCCAAGATATGGAAGCAATCTAAGTGTCCCTCAACAGATGAATGGATAAAGAATATGTAGTATATATATATAGAATATATATATTCTATAGATAAATATTTGATACTTGTTTTCGGGTATTTTTTGGCTATCATAAACAAGCTGTTACAATTGCCACATAAATATTTTCTACCTGTTTAAAAGTTCTCTTTTAGAACATAAAGCTTGGCTTTCAGAAAAACAGGCACAAAGTGGTCCAAATGCTTTGGAACATGATTAAGTCTATGGCATTAAGAAACAGTACGGCTATACCTTATTGTTGTGAACAATATTACATAGTAGGAAGATTCTTGGAAACTTGAATATAATGAATATAATCTTATTTTATAATGTGAGTGTTTATTTCTTTAAATATAAACGAGCAAACAATCCTAATAAGGGAATCCTTATATAAATTTTTCCGGAAAGATAATTCTTTATAAATAATCCAAGTTGAGTTTATAAGCTATATTTGCTATTTTAAAGGTACTTAGATCGGATTGCTATTTTCTTGTCAAATGACAGTAATCTCTACACCCTTACACCTTCCGTTAATTTATCAAGGCAATGTCACAATACCCCTGAGCCGTGTGTGCCTGGCATTTCTTTTGGATCCTGGGCTCTCTAACAGCTGTGTGGATGCAGGCAGCTTGACAATGCTTTATCAAGGGCACACCTGTGAGGGCTCAGCCTCCTGAGCCTGCCTTTACTCAGGCTCAGAAGGTCAGGAGCACCCATGGCCTTGTGTAATGTAACACCCAGAGTAACGATCCAGTGTCACTGACCATTATTCAAGCATTTTCAAGTGGCTCCTTCTTCATCTATTATGTTTTTTCCAATTGCGTATTTCACATCCAAAAGGTATGTTCTCTATAAGAAGCAAAACAGTTATAACTCATTCTTATTTTTGTGATCTTTATCTATACTAAGTTACACTGGTAAAATATATAGCTTCAAGCTAATTTGCAATGAAAACAATGATTTGATAAACAAGTTATTTTAAAACTGTGGATAAAATTTTTAAAAGAGACCTTTCATTTGTCTTATGCACTATTTAAAACTAAGTAATTAGATCCTACAAAGGTACTGACTGATCTGTAGGATTAAGTGTGGGAGATAGGTATTTACTTGAGTAAATGCGTAGGAATTCTTTTTGTATGCTATGTTTTATAAGAAAAAAATAACTTGAAGGCACTGAGCACTTAATATTTGACACATATTCAGCAAAAGATACACAGTAGGAATCTGACATAACAAGCTTGCCATATGTTTTTATTACAATTCATCTACTGAAAAAAATATTGATTAAACGTTAGCTACATGCCAAATCCTGTTCTCCATTACGGAAACACAAAGGAGATTGAGATAGCCAACGTGCCTGCCTTTGAGAAGTGGATACTCTAATACAGGGAAGATAATCAACAAATAAGCAATGCAAAAAATATATAATTTGCTATATATGTGTGGGTATATATGCACATACACATACATATGTATATAAAAGTGATTAGATATTGTGATTAATATCTGCAATGAAATAGACTGCTGTGATAGAGAATAATGGAAGGAAATTGCTTTAGCAACTTGCCTAGAAAAGACTTCCCTAAGGAAGCAATGTTTATAATCATGATGTTCTTTTCTAATAGCACAATGTATATAGTTTTCACCTTTTTCCTTGTGTTGATGTTTCATACGTCTATTACTGATGTGGGGAGTAATTTAATAACACTTTTCATATATATTTTATTTGAATATGTTTATCAACTTGTCAGTTTTAAGTTACAGATTTCATTATCTTAAGTCTTTTCATTCAGAATTACATATTATACAAATTTCAAAACATAATTTATCAGTGAAGCCAATATTTACCTCTGTATGTCAATGTGATTTATTTTAATTTAAATCAATTATTAGTACAACTTTGTGTTTTGCTCTGTGTCCCCCACTAGATTGTCAGCTCCATAAGGCAGGAAGTGAATCTAGTGCCTAGCACCTCCACATATGGTGAAAAGTCAATATTTTTACAAAAGAATTACCTAAAAGTAGTTTCTAAGATGAATATTAGCAGTATAATCTATCATCATTACTTTTTCAATAGGGCCTAATTTTTCAGGTATTAAATTCTTTCTACTCTTGATATAACAAACTTCACTCCTTCTTCACAAGTGTGAAGGTTGGGCACCTTAAAAAGAAAACAAGAAAAATTGATGTTCCCATGCCAAAATGTTGGTGATGGGGAAAGCTACTTATGAACATTAAAGAGTATATATCGTTTGTGCTTGGTTTTCTCTATTCCCTTTAATATTCTGATAAAGGACTCTCTTTTATTAGATAGGAAAGCAGACTGCTGGAGGAATCAAAATAGAGACTTCTTTGCAGATCAGTATAAAGTAGATTCCAGTCACCTGAAACATCTATTCTGCTGTTGGAATGGTGGGATAATGAGAAGCCTGGGCAACCCAGAGCAGAGATGTGAAAATGGCAGCAGGTAAAATCACCAGCAACTGATAAGAACACTGCTGAACTTTGAAAAAATACTGTGTTTTTCAATCTCTCCACACTTAATTATATTAATTATGAGTTTTGTGTGTATACTCTGTTAGTTGTTTGGTCAAAAATAAGTCATTTCATGTGTTTGTCTGACTTTATTGTTTTCATATAGAGAATTGCTTTCTACAATGAATTACTTTTCACAGTTAAAAAAATAATAAAAAAATATGTGTTCCTGGTGAGGAGTTGGTAACATGGGCCTTCTCATATGCTGCTAGTGGAAGTGTAAATTCATTAATTCACTCAACAAATGTTATGTGCCAGGCAGGGTTCCAGGTGCTGGAGGTATGACAGCCATCATGGAATTTACATTTTAATTGGGGAGATATAAGTACATATATAGTTTTTTAAAAAAGGTATTTTATGCTATGGAGAAAAATAAAGCAGGTTAAGGGGAATAGAGAGTGTCAGACTTTGAGGAAGAGGTTTGGTATGATGCCAGGGTCCAGGTCTGAATGAGATGGTTAGGCCCTGTTTTTTGTTTTAAAGGGGTTTTTAAGTAGGAGTGATATGACTTGTTTTAAAAGATTCCCTCTGGCTTCTGTACAGCCTATTTGGGCAAGATTGTTGCATAGAAATGGGGTAGGAGGACATTATAGACATCTAAGCAAGGGCAATAATGGCTGGGACCGATGAGGAAGCAATGGAGGTGGGCAAGTGCTCGAATTCTAGACATACTGAGAAATACTATTTTGGGGTATATAAAATAGGTTTGGAAACATGGATGGACCTAGAGATTATCATACTAAGTGAAGTAAGCCAGACAGAGAAAGACAAATGTATGATATTGCTTATATGTGGAATCTAAAAAAAAAAAATGATAGACGTGAACTTACATATTATACAAAACAGAAATAGGCCCACAGACATAGAAAACAAACTTATGGTTACCAAAGGGGAAAGGTGGGAGGGAGGGATAAATCAGGAGTTTGGGATTAACATATACACACTGCTATATATAAAATAGATGACCAAGAAGGACCTACTGTATAGCACAGGGAACTGTCCTCAATATTTGGTAATAACCTATGAGGGAAAAGAATCTGGAAAAGAATAAGCTGAATCACTTAAGCTGTACAACTGAAACTAACACAACACTGTAAATCAACTATACTTCAATAAAAGAACAAAAATGAATATAAAAAGAGGCTTGGTCGAGGATTATTTTAACATTTTTGGCTTGAACAATTATATGGATAGAGTTGGTATTTCATCAGATAAAATCTGCAGAAGTTGGTTTGAGGGAAGAAACTCAGAGTTTGTTTTTTTTAATACGATCAATTTGAAATGCCTATTAGAAATCCAATTGGAATGGTCAATACAGCAGTCTAGAGCTCAAGGGGAGGGATCCAGACTGGAGAAGTGATCTTGGGATTGTCAAAGTGTAAATGGAATTGAAATCCATAAGACTGGATAAGATTCCATCAGAAGCCAAACTGCATGGAGAATGGGAGAAGAAAGGGAGTGAAAGCAGAACTATCGGATTCGATTTCCCATGAGGGAGACAATAGAGCTTAGCAAATAAGAGCATAAACTCTGTTCCTCTGAGTGTGGATTGACTGATTAATCATGGATGGATTCTTTAATCATGGAGCATAGGTAAACAGTAGTTTTACGGTTACTTACCTCATAGAATTATTGTGAAGATAAAACAAGAATCTAATCACAAAGGACTTAACATATAATTACTCAATAAAGGTTAACCCTTATTGGCATCATCACTCTCATCATTGATAGGTGACAACTCCTAAGGAAAGATGCCTGATAATATATGTGCTAATGATCTTCAGAGGATAAAAGGGAGTGGCAGACAGTTCAAGTTTTTACTCCCATCATCGCGCCTCATTTTTTTCTGCCCCTCCTTTCATGTTTCTTTTATATAGACCTCAGTTACTTACAGATACCAGCCATATTGTCCATATCTCTCCCCATGTTTAATTTTTCGATCTCTTTGACTTTGATCTGACTTTGACTTTAGTTATTGTAATATAAGATGATATTGGCTTTTAAACGGTTTATACTACATGTAAGCCCAAGGTTACACACATACAGTAGTCACTCGCTGGTCAAGGGATCTTGATTAGAAGGAACAAATAAGTGACCAGAGAGTCAAAGATCTGCGTTCAAGTGAATGGGAAACCAGAAAGCCACGTAGAAAAGAGAAAAAGAGTTCAGGGGGAACTCCTTTGTAGACAGGGAAGATGGAAGGAGCCAGAGGTTAAGAGAGATGTTCTTCAGAAGATGAAGAGCCAGAAGAGGCTACTGACGATGCTGAGGTAGGACCTGGGAAGGGTTGTTTGTTTTCAGTAAAGGAATAAGTAATATAGCCACATTAGCTGCATTAAATTAGTGACCTCAGTCAAAGAAACAGTGGTATTACGATTAAAAGCCAGTTATTTTCCTCTATGTTGGCTTCATTCAAATTCAACATGGCTAATTATCATGCACCCCAAGTCTAAGTAAAATCAGGCAATAAGCCTAAAAGAATTCAATACAGTATGTTTCTATTTTGGCAAAATTGCCTTAATAGTAAACAGAAATGAAGTTTTAAAGATTAGAAATGGATTTGAAAGAATCCACAATTCCCCTTCTTTATGTAGTTTTCAGAATTATCGGTAGAATTTTGTTTGCAGGAACTTCTATATTTTAAAACTACAGGTCAATTTGAAAAAAATGATAGTGTTATTTAATCTTTTACAGTTAATAATCAATAATTTGTTTAAATCTCACAAGTTCATATCTAGTAATAACAAATCATAATGTGGGGATTTTTCTAGGCAGGTACTAGAAGCATTAGGAAATGTTTAGGACAAGTATGTTGACCTGGGGTCTACAGAATAAGGAGGGTCCATGGATAAGCTTCAGCAGCTCCATAAGCCTCCCTGAAATTACATGAAAACTTGTGTATTTGTGTCCCAGTGAGTTTTTCTGGGGATAGGGTCCAGAAACACTAGAGGATTCCCAAACTGATTCTCATTTTCTTAAAAGTTTTTGGCCTGCTTTACAGAAACTAATTTATCAACTCTTTAAAATAAAATGTAGCTCTCAGAACATTGATGGACTATAAATTGGAAGGCTTGAAAATATATCAGCAATGTATTACCTCTATGCAGACACCTCTGATCTTCTGTAGTCATTTTTATCAAAAATTATTTCTCCTAGAAATAATTGTTGCTTCTCCTAGATAAAGTTGTTTAGCTTCTACAGTGAAATAATGAGAGATGCAGAATTTAGGGTGTTTTTTTCTAACCACTGTTTGCCTCTGGCAAAGACATCTGATCTAGGATCTGACATGCCTCTGGGTCGAAACCACCATTTATGAGTTCCCGTTATTCTCATCCCAGGAGCACTGACCCATTTAGCTAGAGGATGGAACAGAGAGGTTCGGAGGGCTGTAATAACTCATTTTATTTGTAATGAAACCCCACTTTGCTTGATTTTGATGGTTTTAGAAGAATGCTGTGGGGAACAGGAGGAGAAATAGTTGAGGGAAGGGGAGAAAGAAGCAAGGACAGCATAAAAGGGCAAAGTTAGAAAGAAACTTTGCTATACAGAAACATATTTACTTCTTTGGTGCCTGGCAAGTTTGCAAATGCTGCATTACTAATTTAACATGCAAGGATTTCCAGTTCCGTGAATACGTTTTGTGCAGTCAGTTAACAAAATTATTTGTTAACGTATATAGAAGATACCTAGTGCAGTTCTAGACACTGAAAAGGGCAGAAGAGAAACAGAAATCAGATACCTAGTACAGATCTAGTCACTGAAAAGGGCAGACGAGAAACAGAAATCACACCGTCATCCCTTAAAGGATATATAATTTGATGGGAAAATTAAACACTTTGTCAAGTAGAGTCTCACAGATATAATATACAGATATCTACCCACATGGATACATATCTAGGTAGATAGATAGATATCTGTGTGTATGTATAATCAACTAAGTTTATTAAGACTGGTTTTAGATTTCTCTCATTCATCTAAAGCATGTTTAATTGAAACATTTTAAACATACAGACAATTGTAGAAGATATCAGTAAGATACTCAACAAGAAGGTTAAACTGATGTTAACTTTGACATTTTCTTTACATTTCCTTTTTTTTAATGAAATGTTTTAATTCCAGCTAATACCCATCCCCCATTCTATCCTCTCCCTCCCCAAAGGTAAACACTGCTACAATGTTGGTATGTATCATTCCCATGCATTGAACTGCATATGTTATCCATTAAAAAAAAAATACATTTTGTAAGTCTTGAAACTTTGAATAAATAGTATCATGCAGTACCTATAATTTTCTGATTGCCTTCTCATTTTTCATTGTTTTTGTATTTATATATGTTGATACACTTCAATCTAATTCATTCATTTTAAGGGTTATTCTGTTAATCTGTTACTATGCATAAAGAATAGTTATACCAGTTTTTATAATTTTGCCAAATGAACATCCTTTTGCACAAGTGTAAAGTGTTCTCTAGAATAGATACCTAGAAGTGAAATTGCTGTGCCTACATCTTCAACTTTACCAGCTACTGTCAAATGCTCTCTAATTTGCTCTCACCAATACAGAACTTTCTGTTCCTTCACATCCTCATCTACTTTTAGGGTCATCGATTTTTCCAGTATTATACCATGAGTTGGAATCTCACTGTTGTTTTAATTTGCTTAGTAAAGTTAAGCACCTTACAGATGCTTGTTGACCTTCTAGGTTTCTTGTTTGGTGAACTGTCTGTTCCTTTCCTATGTCCATATTTTATTAGTTTGTCTTTATTTCTTACAGGTTTTTCCCAGCCTAAGGCATATCTTTTCACTTTGTTTTTAGGGTCATTCTTTGAACAGAAGTTGTAAGTTATAATATCATTCAGTTAACAGTGTTTTCATTATGGATCATATTTCTTGTGCTTTATTTAAGAAATACTTTGCACATAGTAGTTTGGAAGGAGGAGGGCATTCTAGACATGGAAGCCACAAAACTAGAAATTAATTAGCATGGTGGAGGACAGCAAGTAGACTGGCTTGTTTTAAGAGATAGAACCTCAAGGAGCCATCTTGTCTACCTTTGAAAATATATATATATCAGACATAGAAAATGATAATAATTCAGGCAACTTGAAGTAAAATGGCAGGGCCAGCTCAAGACTGAAGGACATGACTTTTGACTTCAGTTGTCCCAGGCTTATACAAGAACTGCTAAGGCTGAAGGGATCACTATGCTGGCACATCTGTAACCATCTGAGGCCCTGCAGTGTGCCAAGGAACACAAACTGGGAAGCTCTGGCATTTTGCCATCAGAATGAATGAACATTAAATTATCTAAATTCAGCAAAGGTCTGCCAAAGATAATCTCAGAGGTACAATTTTCACAGCCCCAGCACTGCAAGGTCCAACAAACCTCTCTCCAGGAAACGTTTCCTCCTATCTATCCCAATTCCTTTTATCTTATGCCCATCCTATTTCTGAGGCTATCACTTTATCCAAAGGAAGGGCAGGCATGTTTTCCCCCCTGGATCATTGCTCTTAGACTAAAGTTCCTAATAATTGACAGGCTTTCTCAATTGCTTCTTCCAGAAATATTTTTAATCATCAGGTTCCTAGGGCAACTTTAAGCTGAAGTATTAAGACAACCGATTAAATGTGCACACTCATGCAAGAATTTGTTTGCAATTCATTGTTTTGCAATCCTCTCATTATTATTCTTGTTCAACTCTTTCTACCACGTTGTACAGCAAAGGACAGCACATTTTTATAAAGCTCGTTTAAAAAATGACAGTTGATACTGGGATAATTTTTAAATTGTCTTAGTAAATATTTTGAAAACTCACGAATGTACTTAATCTGTCATACTTTCCTCTCAAAAGAATAAGATGAAAAAAAGAACATCATCAGATTACTTCCACACACACTCAGAAGATACATCACCACTAAAAACAACTGTATAGGAAAGGATTTGAAAGAATGAGGCCAATTAAGAAGCAGTTCACTGACACAGCAATCAGAGTTCATCAATTTAAAGTCAACATCCATCATTCCTACATGTTCTTATGGGTACCAAGTCAGTCAAAATAGAACAGAAGGAAAACATATATCAAGATTCATCAGAGTTTAACGACAGTGACAGGTGCATGCTTCTCAAGTAAAAACATACATGTCGACGGGAAAACAAACCAGCTACTGCTAGATTTGTATAAACTATTAGTACATCTTAGAAAGTAAATACTGCTCCCTGGCAGTATTTGATTTGACTAACATCTAATTTCTATAATTTTATGTAGATGATTCTAACATTTTACATAGGTATATCTGCCCTCCCTTGCACACACATAAAATCTGGCTAAAATAATATTGTGTAAGGAATCTTTGTAAGCCCTCTAAATGACTCTCATGCAGGCTAAAAGATTGAGGACCACTGCTTTAGTCCAATGACTGGAAAGAGTGTGTTGCCAAACATGTATTAACAGCTTAAATATTTACATGTATTCTGAATGTGTATGATGGACATAATTATATACATTATTAATATCCTATTATATCAGGTGAAGAAAATTGGGATGTAGTAATATCTATCCTATTGCCCATTAGTCACTGGTTTTCCTTTGAAGTATAACCCACAGTGATCAACTACTTTAACTTAATAGCAGAAATAAAAAGAGGAAGTCTAAAGAGAATTTTGTACTGGCTGGAAAAGAAAACAGGAAGCGTATTCCTCATCAAATTTTACAGAATTTTCACAAAGCGTAATCAAGGCATCATGAAGTTCCTATTGATGTCATTCTCAAATACACAGACAGGAAGAACTATTGCCTAATGCCTCGATCTCATTACATGTATCTGCTTAATTAGAGATCTGTTGAGCCTAGGCTAAAATTTGATTTAATACATATAAAAACAGTAATAACAATTCAAGAAAAATGTGGTTTCAGATAAAACAATGAGAAAGCAGCCATGCCTTGTATCAAAATCTAGTATTAGATCTAAATATGTAAATCAAACTAAAAAGCATCAGGCATACCTCACTTATAACTAAAGTGAATGGACAGTTTATATATTGCTAACAGCCAACCAAACCTTTCAAAAGCAAAAACAAACAAGAATTGTTCAAGTTCATAATTCCCAAGATATGAGGAGAAAGACAAATTTAGTTTAGCTGCTATAGTTTTAAAGTATAATTGAATATTTTTTCTTTAGTTAAGAAAAATGAACATTAAAAATCTTGACCAAATAATTTATTTTAAATATTTATTCCATGAATATATAATGGAAAAATTAAAACTTTAAAAATACCCAAATTATCTTTAAAATTTTTTAAAAATAGCATAAAAACATGCTTTTAAAAAATTACAATTGGGTAGATCACTTAGAGTTTTATCTGTATTGCTTGGAATGTTCTGAAATTGGGATATTTTCGTACTTTTATTGTGGTTATGAAATGAAGATTAGGAAAGAAATGCCACTTTTTCTTAATGTAATACGATTGTATTTGGTTGCTTATTATTGTTTTTATAGAGAACTCATTTTGTTTTTATTCACTAAGTTGTAACTTCATTGTCTTGATCATTATTCACTATGAATATTCCCTATATTGTTTAAATTTATGCCTTTGAGTTCAGTTTCTATTGAGTTTGCACTTATTGTCTTATAGTCCACTGAGAAAAAACATTAAAAAGATGACATTAAGAGAAATGCTAAATGTAAAATCCAGCTTTATCAATTCGAATATTTATGCAGTTAATTTAATTTAGCTTTGCATAAAGTCAGTTGAATCACTGAATTTTGTTTTCTGTTTTCATGGTTCTAATCACTACCTAAAATTTTGATATATTTTAGTAGGAAATAGTCTAAGTAGAAGTAGCGTGAGGAGAGAACTAACTTATTACTTCCAAAATCTACAGGGAGTCCCTTACTCCCACCCCATCTCATAACTCACTACCATCATGAACAGAATAGAGGCTGAAAGAATGACATGCTGTGGAGTAGCTGGGTGTAAGAGAGATGAATTCTAAACCTCCAAATTGATTGCAGTTGAAATCCCAAAGTAATACCCGCTACTGAATAATAACCAGCAACTTGGAATTGGGACTACTTTCCCACATGACTCAGGCTGCCGAGGCAGGTTTAAGGATAGGTGGGGTCTCTCCACTGGGAAACTAATATTTCCATATCTCTGTATAGTGAGGGTTTCTGAGCAAACATTATAGGCAACCTGAGTTCAACATGAGTGAATAGAAAACAAGCCCTAGACATTACAAATAGCAAAATATCCAGAAGAGATATACAAATTTCTCTTTCCTGGAGCCATTTGTTTCTGTTGGAAAGGGTTGTAACAACCAAGGGACCTCCCTGCTCCCTTCCCAGAGAGGATGTGTTTGCAGTAGAGAGCAAAATTTTCTCTCCCTTTTCTGCAGGGGATGAAAGACATTTATGTAAGAGTCCCTAGACAAGCTCCAAGATTCATAATTCTCAAGTCCTATCCTCTCCTAAAGAACCCCTACTCTTTACATATAGGGTAATATATGCCCTCATCATATTGTCCCAAAAGAAAAATGAGTCATGGGAATCAGCACTAAGATTGCTATGTAAATAATCAGGCTGCATCTAATCCAGAAATTTCATGCTTACCGTCAGGATAAAACAAATATAGAAATAAAAAGTTATCACTCTCCCTCTGCTCAAACAAAGGAACTAATCTTCTGCTATAGTTCTATTCTAACAGACATATGAAGAATTCTGTTTCCAATTACTGCACAATGAAATTATTTGCAATCAGGTAAGAAATGCCTATAAAAAATAACCATGTACTATGCTATAAAATAACTGTTGATATATTTTAAAGAATTACAGAAAAATACAGAACATGATCTGTAACCACAGTGGAGTTCAGTTAAAATCGGAGACAAAAAGAAAACAAGGACAGATATTTAGAAATACTTCCAGATAATCCATGCAAAGAGACTATAGTGAAATTTCTTAATGACAAATAATGTCAGAATCTGTGAGATATAGCTAAAGAGATATTCAGACAGAAATGTATAACCTTATAGCCATGAATTTACAGAAGAGAAAGACCAAAATGTAATGATCAGGAGGTTCCAACTTTCAAAGTCGAGACAAAGAACAAATAATCCCAAAGAAAATATAAAAGCAGTATCAGAGCAGAAGACACTGGAATAGAAAACCAAAATCAGAGGGCAGCAAATTTAAAAGCTGGTAGTTTGATAGTTATTATCAACTGGAAATATTTACTAAGGAAAAGAGAAGAAACAGTTGTCAGTATTAGAAATGTAAAGAGAGGCATATTTATAGATGCAGCAGATCCAAACTGAATGTTTTAAAGATCATTAAAGGAAATGCCTCAGTAATTTAGTATCTTCCTAGAAAGAAGTATCAAATCTGGGCAGTTTTACAGATGACTTCTACAAATACTCAGAAAACCCTGGTAATTTTAATATTACATAAAATATTGCAAGGAATTCAAAGATATTTACTTCCTATCTGCTTTTACAAGGTAAACATAATATTGATACAAAAAATAGACATGGAAAATATGAGAAAAGAACATAATCTTTATCACTGATTAAGGTATAGCCTCAACCACTTCCCCCAGGGTGTAAGCACCTTTTAATCCCTGAATGATTCACAATTAATAAATTTTAAGTAAATCAAAACCATAATATTAATATGTTTTTATGAAGAACTTTTTATATATTTTGTTTTATCTATTTGTAATGGTCAAAAAATCTTGTCTATCAGAGTAGCAGGCCAACATTGTGATTCTAATGCAATTGTGTTAATGAGGAATTGATTTAGACTTATGATTTTAATTTGAAATGAGTAAATATATCATTGAAGCAAATAAAATAAGTCATTATGTTTGTTAGATTTATAAGAATTAAGTACTAAGCATGTTTTTTATTGTCAAATTAAACAGTAAAAGTACTTAAAAATAAATATACTATATAACATTTATATGTGTACTTGGAATGTTTATATGAATTGGTTAAATAGAAGAAATTAATCAAATCTTCTTAGATATGATTCTACTTACATACCCAGGCAATATTTATAAGATGAAGCAGTAATTTTTTGCAGCATCATGGCAAATACTATGAGATGTAAGATGTGCTAAAGAAAGGACAAAAATGAGTTTCTAAACATATGTAAAGAAATGCCAGGCTGCAAATCCCTTAAGGACAAAATCTCACAATTTAATTCATTGATTAAATTAATTGCAATGTGGTTAGGCAGTGAAGAATCTCAACTCAAATTATATAATAAAATGTATGAAAGATACCCTGGTTCAATGAATAGATGAGGGTAGTGAAAAAGACACCAGATGACAAAAACGGAAGGCAGGGGATTTGAAGATTCCCATTTCTAAAAGAAGATATCTAGCTCAATAAATGACAGCTAAGGTCAAACAGCCTTGAAAGATTTCCTCAGCACTCCCTGTTCTAGCACTTATTTTAAAGGATAATTGATTCCACCATGATCCTCAATCTTCAACCAAGTGGCTTCAGTCCTACCAAGATGTAATTCTGCCTCCCCACCCCAGCTTCTTTTAATACATTGCTACCTCCATAAAAAGTCTTGTTACCTCCACAAAGTGTGAAAATAAGTTATTTTTTTCATAATTACTTAAGAATAAATTTTAGGAGGGTTAAGTACATGTAGTAATGTATTTGAAATAATAGTGCATCTTCAGTAATGCTTTGTTTATGCTTTTAAATATGTTAGATATACTCAGGAGAATACGAGTTACTAAATTTTAAAGTTTCCTTTATTAAATTTACAAGCATTGCTTACATGCTTAGAAAAATGCAGGTATATAGATTGACAAACTTCCCTGTCAGTTGTTTGAAGGGCTTGAGAAAAATCAGATAAATCTGGGACTATAGTCTGAAATAGCTAAAGAAATTTAATTAAACTTTATTGTAAATGCTTTTAAGTATCTCAAGGCATTTAATCCGCCAAATCTATTGGCTATGTATTTATCAAAGTGAAAGTGATTTTTAAATTTTAACACCAAATTACTAGATTCATAAAGAAAATAAGAGGCTTAATGATTTGGGCCTTTAGGTTTAAAAAATCAGGTTCCTTTTTAAATATACAACTTTAATGAGCTGAATTCCAATCAAAGCATAAGTAATTCTAAGTATTCCTTTTGTATACTAAGATGCTTTTTTTACACAAAATATATACCCCAGTCATAATTTGGAGGCTGCCACGCAACACAACATAGTAGTTGGCTATATGTACTTGACTCTGCAAGAGACAGAGACCTGGAATGGAATTTCAGCTCTGCAACTTAATAGCTACTTCACTGGACAAGTTACTTCACCTCCCTGAGCTTGAGCTTTCAACATTAACATGGGAATGATAATAGTACCTAATCCTTTTGATGATTATGGTAGGTAAGTGACCTATTTCAGGTCCTGGTATAGAGCAATCATGCAAATGGTAGTTCTTTATTTTGAACACAGGCAAAGTTAGCTAATAGCACATGTCCAATATTAAGTGTCCAGTGAGATCTGATTTAGTAAGGAAAGACTTTATGGAGGTAGGTGGGTAGGATTTACAGGCCAAGAGAGGGGACAGCAGGATATTTCAGGTTGTGGCTCAGAAGCAAGAAATCACAAGGCAAATGTGAAGGTCTGTAAACTAAAATTTCACAAAGGTTTATGTTGAGGAAATAATTATGAGCAAATGGATTAACTTCAGATTGTAGAGAACCTGGAATAACAAAGGAGTCTGAGTTTAAACTAGATGTTATGCAATAATGGCTCAGATACTAACAACTGTGAAAAATAAAAAGTACTAAATATTGAACACTGGAACTAGATTTCAATGGAATAATTGTCAAAATGATACTAATTGTAGGCTAAAATATATAGGATGCAAAATTGTTTCCCAATAGAATGTTCTAAGAATAAAATTAAGTTTTACTGAGTGGAAATACATTTGAAACTGCATAACATTGTAACTTTCATGAATTTGATTTTTGAAGATGACATGTTTATTTTGTTAATCTGTTTCAGAGATTTAAATGATTTTACCACAGAAATACTAAGCTAACACAAAACCTCAATCCCAAGTGATAAAAAGGTGATGAAATCCTGAAGAAAAAAGTGTGATTCGTTTTGGTTACGAACTGAGAAAATGGCACTGAAATACATTGATCCTTTAGGAAGTTTCATGCCTTCACATGATGATATAACCATATATTGCCTCAACATAGGATGTTTAAAACTAATTTTCTCCCATGTAAAGCACAAAAAATTAATCTGGCATCCTTTTCAAGTTAGAAATAAAAAGAAGCTTTTAAAGAAAAAAAGTTGACTGTTGAGAATAAAAACTACGTATATGTTACTTTGAGAGATGAATTTCTTACACAACAACAATTTTCTCGGGAATAACGCTTAGTTTTAGAATAGATGTTTTGTTTATATAATTTTTTGTCTATTATTCTTTTATGTGAGACTACAAAAATTGGTAAACCTAAAGAAAAACTGTTTTTACTGATATGCTTTTTGATCACTGAGGAAAAACGTAGCCTGGTAGTTCTCAAAATGTGGTTCCCCTACCAACAGCAGCAGCGGTGTCACGGGGAAGTTTAGAAATGCAAATTCTCAGGTCCCACCCCAGATACCTGAATCAGAAACTGGATATGGGGCCCAGCTGCCAGTGTTTTAATAAACCCTCCAGATGTTTCTGAGGTACACTAAAGCTTGAGAACAACTGATTTAAACTATTTCTCCCTGGATTAGAGATTTTCACTGAACTTTAATTATGGTTATGTGTAATTAATAAAAAGGAATGTAAATTTCTTATGTCAAACGTTATTTTTCTGGAGGGTTCAAGATAGCAGCATAGAAGTTCCTGAACGTACCTCTTCCCACAGACACAACAAATCTGCAACTGCATATGAAGTAATTCCCTCATAAAGGGACCTGAAAATTAGATGAACGGAGCCTCCAAAACAAAGAGTAGAAGGATAGAATCAAGATGGGTGGGAAAGGCAGAGAGACAGTCTCACCAAGGTAAAAACCACACCCCTGCTGGAAGGGACCACAAAGGTATGGATCTTTTTCCTGAGGAGGAAGGGGTTCAAGCTCCACGACAGGCACCCCAACGCTTAGATGCTGCACAAGAGAGACAAGCCCCCAAAACACCTGGCTCTGAAAACCAACAGAGAATGTATGCAGGAAAACCACAGAACTCCAGGGAACAGAAATCTTGCTCACAAAGGACCCACACACAATTCCCATGACATGAAAAGAGTGCAAAAGCACTAGATTGAAAAGCTCATGGACCATAGGTGAAGGTGGCCCCACTTACTAATCTTGAGACATCTGGAGGCAGGAACCAGTGGGGACATTCCCTGGGGACAGACACACTGGTGGGAGCCATTTTTGTGACCTCAGGCTACCTAACTAATACCAGCACTGGTGGGAGGCATTTTGGAATTCTCCCTATAACCTGTTAGTGCTCATGTACATGTCCCACTGAGAGATCCACCCACGCTGTGGCTCAGTCAGGCCTCACAACCGGCCAAGAAATAACCCCACCTACCAGCACTCCACAGTAGCCTTGGCCAGACCCTGTGGCCAGGCTGGGTCCAGTCCCTTCCACTAGCACCCTGCAGCCCTCCCATTGCAGGAGGGCACACATAGCCCACATAGGGGACAGCCCTTGAATGCCTGGCTCTAGTGGCCAGTTGGGAGTTAACTTCTGAGCCCCACAAGATATCTCCTAAATAAGCCCACTCTTTCAAGAATGGGAGAGAGAGCTGATTTACCTAATACATATAAACAAACACAGAGAAGTAGGCAAAATGTGGAAACAATATTCCAATCAAAATGACAAGGCAAAACCTCAGGAAAAGAAGAAAATGGACATAAGCAATCTACCTGGTAAAGAGTTCAAAATAATGGTCAAAAACTTGCTCACTGAGAAATCAGGAGAAGAATGGACAAACATGAGAATTTCAACAAAGAGACAGAAAATATAGGAACAAACAGAAGTGATAACTGAACTAAAAAATGCACTAGAGGGGTTCAACAGGTGACTGGATGAGGGAGAAGAACAAATCAGTGAGCTAGAATGTAAAACAAAGGAAGTCACCCAGATAGAGCAGCAAAATGAAAAAAAAAAAAAAAAGAATTTTTAAAAAGTGGAAATACCTTAAGGAGCCTTCAGGACAACATCAAGTGGAAAAAAATTTGCATTATAGGGGTCACAGAAGGAGAAGAGAGCAAGAAAGGGCCAGAAAAACTATTTGAAAAAAATAGTAGCTGAAAACTTTCCTAACCTGTGGAAGAAACAGACATTTAAGTCCAGGAATCCCAGAGAGTTCCAAATATGATGAACCCAAGAAGACACACACCAAGACACATTACAATTAAAATGGTAAAAGTTAAGGATAAAGTGAGAATACTAAAAGCAGCAAGAGAAAAATAACTTATTTTGTACAAGGGAAATTCTATGAGGCTCTAAGATTTTTCAGCAGAAACTTTCCAGGCTAGAAGGGAGTGCCATAACATATTCAAAGTGATGAAAGGAAAAAAAAACCTCCCACAACAAGGTTATCATTCAGAATTAAAAATGAGATCAAGAGTTTCCCAGAAAACAAAAGCTAAAGAAGTACATCACCACTAAGTCAACCTTACAAGAAATGTTAAAGGGACTTCTTTAAGAAAAGAAATGGCACTAATTAAGAACAAGAAAACTTATGAAAGTAAAAAACCTCACTGTAAAAGGTAAATATATACAAGTAGTGGATCACTTATACAGCAAGCATGAAGGTTAAAACAAAAAAGTAGTAAAGTTAACTAAAATTACTATAATTAGTCAAGGGATGCATAAAACAAAGATGTAAAAAGTGTCACTGAAAGTATAAAGCATGGGGTGGGGTTTAAAAAATAAAGTTATGGAATGTGTTCAAATTTAAGTTGCTACCAACTTAAACAGGCAACTATTTACAGAGTGTTACATGTGCACCTCATGATAACCCCAAAGAAAATACTTATAGTAAACACACAAAATAAAAGGAGAAAAGGGCTTCCCTGGTGGCGCAGTAGTTGAGAGTCCGCCTGCCGATGCAGGGTACACGGGTTCGTGCCCCGGTCCGGGAAGATCCCACATGCCGCGGAGCGGCTGGGCCCGTGAGCCATGGCCGCTGAGCCTGCGCATCCGGAGCCTGTGCTCTGCAACGGGAGAGTCCACAACAGTGAGAGGCCCGTGTACCGCAAAAAAAAAAAAAAAAAAAAAGGAGAAAAAATTATAAATATAACTTTAAAGACAACAAAACACAAGGGAAGAAAGAAAAAGAAGAAACAGAGAAGCTACCAAAACAGACAGAAAACAATTAAAATGGCAATAAGCACATCCTGTCAATAACTAGTTTAAATGTAAATGGACTAAATTCACCAAATGATGTAAAACGGCTGAAGAGATTAAAATCACAAGACCTGTCTATATGCTGCTTACAAGAGACTCACTTCAAAAGAAAGGGCACACAGACTGAAAGCTAAGAGTTGGAAAAAGATATTTCATGCAAATGGAAATGAAAAGAAAAAGCTGGAGTAGCTATATTCGTATCAGACAAAATAGACTTTAAAACAAAGACTGTAATAAAAGACAATGAAGAACATTACATAGTGATAAAGGGGTGAATCCATTAAGGAGATATAACATTTGTAAATGTATATGTACTCAAAGGAGCACCATGATATATAAAGCAAATATTACAGACAAAAAGGGAGAAATTGAAAGCAATACAATATTTGGGGACTTTAACACCCCACTTACATCATGGATAGAGGGACTTCCCTGGTGGCACAGTGGTTGGGAATCTGCCTGCCAATGGAGGGGACAAGGGTTTGATCCCTGGTCCAGGAAGATCCCACATCCCGCAGAGCAACTAAGCCCGTGCACCACAACTACTGAGCCTGCACTCTAGAGCCCATGAGCCACAACTACTGAGCCCATGTGCCACAACTACTGAAGCCCACGCACCTAGAGCCCGTGCTCCGCAACAAGAGAAGCCACTGGAATGAGAAGCCCACATACCACAACGAAGAGTAGCCCCTGCTTGCCGCAACTAGAGAAACCCCGTGCGCAGCAACAAAGACCCAACGCAGCCAAAAATAAATAAATCAAAAAATGGATAGATCATCCAGGCAGAAAATCAGTTAGAAAACATCAGCCACATTAGACTAGATTGACACACATATACACACACACTCTCTCTCTCTCTCGCTCTCTCTCTCTCTCTCTCTCCATACCATATTTTATATATACATATATATGTATACTACATATATATATAACATTGCATATATAACATTTTATATATATATATATATATATATATATATAAACATTACATATATATGTAACATTCCATCCAAAACCTGCAGGATACACATTCTTCTCAAGTGCTTCTCAAGTGCACAGGGAACATTCTTCAGGATAAATCACGTTAGGTCACAAAACAAGCCTCAATAAATTTAAAAAGACTGAAATTATATCAAGCATCTTCTCCAACCACAATGGTATGAAACTAGAAGTCAATCACAAGAAAAAAGAGGGAAAACCCACAAAAATGTGAACAAACAACAAGCTACTGAACCACAATGGGTCAAAGAAATCAAAGAAGAAATTAATACCTAGAGCTATATGAAAACAGAAATACAAGATACCAAAACCTATGGGATGCAGCAAAAGTGTCATAAGAGAGAAGATCATAGCAATACAGAGTTCCTCAAGAAACAAGAAAAAACCCCAAATAAACAATCTAACTTCACATCTAAAGAAACTAGAAGAAACAAATGATGCTCAGAGTTAGTAGAAGGAAGGAAATAATAAAGATTAGAGTAGAAATAAATGAAATAAGGACTAAAAAACATTTAAAAAGATCAGTAAAACTAAGAGCTGGTTCTTTGAAAAGGAACAAAACCAACAAACCTTTAGCTAGACTAAGAAAAAAGAGGACTCAAAATCAGAAATAAAAGAGAAGTTACAACTGATACCACAGAAAGACAAAGGATTATGAGAGACCACTATGGGCAATTATATGCCAACAAATTGGACAACCTAGAAGAAATGGATAAATTCCTAGACATACACTCTTCCAAGACTGAATCATGAAGAAATATAAAATCTAAATAGACTTGATTACTAGCAAGAAGATTAAAATAGTAATCAAAATCTCCCTACAAACAAAAGTCCCAGGACCAGACAGCTTTACTGGCAAATTCTACAAAACATTCAAAGATTTAGTACCTATCCTTCTCAAAACTCTTCCAAAAAACTGAAGAGGAAGAAAATCTTCCACATACATTTTACAAAGCCAGCACTATCCTGACACCAAAACCAGAGAAGGACACCAGAAAAAAGGAAAATTACACGACAATATCCTTGATGACTATAGATGCAGAATCCTCAACAAAATACTAGCAAACTGAATTCAACAATACATTAAAAGGACCATACATCATGATCAAGTGGGATTTATTTTTTCTAGAGACACAAGGATGATTCAACATTTACAGGATACACCACATTAACAAAATGAAGGATAAAAATCATATGATCATCTTAATAGATGCAGAAAAAGCATTTGACAAAATTCAATATCCAGTTATGATAAAAACTCAAGTCGTATGAAAGGAATGTACCTTAAACATAATAAAGGCCATATACAACAAACCCACAGCTAACATCATACTCAGTGGTGAAAAGCTTTCAGCTTTTCCTCTAAGATCAGGAACAAAGATGGTCATTTTCACTTTTATTCAACATATTATTGGAAGTCCTAGCCACAACAATTAGGCAAAAAATAAAAGGTATCCAGATCAGATAGGCAGAAGTAAAATTGTTACTGTTTGCAGATGACATGATACTGTATTTAGAGAACCTTAAAGACTCCACCAAAAAACTGTTAGAACGAATAAATAAATTCAGTAAAGACACATGTTACAAAATCAATATATAGAAATCTGTGGTGTTTCTATATAATACTAGAAAAATATGAAAGATATTAAGAAAACAACCACATTTATAATTGCATTGAGGAAGAATAAAATACCTAGAAATAAATTAAACCAAGGAGGTAAAAGACCTATACACTGAAAACTATGACACTGATGAAAGAAATTAAAGAAGACAGATAGCTGGAAAGATATTCTATGTTCATGGATTGGAATAATTAATATTGTTAAAATATCCATACTAGGTAAAGTTCAATGCAAACCCCTATCAAAATGCCAATGTCATACTTCAAAGAACTAGAACAAAAGAATTCTAAAATTTGTATGGAACCACAAAGGATCCCAAATAACCAAAACCACTTTGAGAAAGAACACAGCTAGAGGTATCACACTCGCCAATTTCAAACTATATTACAAAGCTGTAGTAATCAAAACAGGATGGTAGTGGCACAAAAACAGACACAGATAAGTGGAACAGAACAGACAGCCTAGAAATAAACCCACATATACAATTACTATATGACAAAGGAGCAGGTGACACACAATGGGTTCTTCAATAAATGATGTCAGAAAACTGGACAGCCACAAGCAAAAGAATTAAACAACTAAGAGTATACATAAAAATTAATTGAAAATGGATTAAAGACTTGAACATAAGACTTAAAACCATAAAATTCCTAGAAGAAACCATAGGCAGTAACCTCACTGACATCAGTCTTAGTAACATTTTTGTGGATATGCCACCAAAAGTCAAGGGAAAAAAATGAAAAATAAACAAGTGGGACTACATCATACTAAAAAGCTTCTGCACAGCAAAGAAAGCCATCATCAAAACTAAAAGGTAACCTACTGAATGGGATAAGATATTTACAAATCATTTATCCAATAAAGGGTTAATATTCAACATAAAGAACTAATGCAACTCAACAGCAAAAAAAAAAAAAAAATTACAAAATGGGCAGAGGACCTGCATTGACATTTTTCCAAAGATTACATACAGAATGGCCAACATACACATGAAAAAATGTTCAACATCACTAACCATCAGGGACAGTCAAATCAAAACCACAGTGAAGTATCACCTGACACCAGCTGAATGGCTAATATCAAAAATACAAAAATAACAAACGTTGGAGAGGTTATGGAGAAAAGGGAATCCTCATACGCCATTGATGGGACTGTAAATTGTTGCAGCCAGCATGGAAAACAGTATGAAGATTATCCAAAAATTAGGAATAGAACTACCGTATGACCCAGCTATTCCACTTCTGGGTATTTACATAAAAACACTAGTTTAAAAAGATATATGCACCCCTATGTTGATTGCAGCATTATTTATAATAGCCAAGAAACAACTTAAGTATCCCCTCATGGATGAATGGAAGTTATGGAAACTTAAGTATCCACTGACGGATGAATGGATAAAGAAGTTGTAATATATATATATATGCAATAAAATACTACCTACCAATAAAAAAGAATGAAATCCTGCTATTTGCAACAACATGGATGGACCCTGAAGGTGTTATGCTAAGTGAAGTAAGTCAGAGAAAGACAAATACTGTATGATTTCATTCATATGTGGAATCTCAAAAACCAAAATAAAACAAAAGCCAACTCATTGATACAGAGACCAGATTAGTGGTTACCAGTGGGGAGAGAGACTGGGCAAAGTGGATGAAGGAGGTCAGCTGTATGGTGATGGATCATAACTAGTCTTGTGGTAGTGATCACTCTGTTTGCAATAATGAGCTAAGCAGGCTCTGCCGATTTCCTTAGAAACCCCATCAACTTATATAACATCATTTCTCAAAGGAAAAAAATGTTGAAATAGCTAACCTTGCTAACAATTCCGTACTTAAGGACCTCTTGGTCTAAATTAGCATTATCCAGGAGAAATATAATGTGAGCCACATGTGTAATCTTAAATTTTCTAGCAGCTATGTTAAAAAGGTAAAGACAAACTGATGAGTTATTTAATCCAATACATCTAAAATATCACCAAGTTAAAATGTAATGAATATAAAAATTAATACAATATTCTACTTTTTTTTTAGATTAAGTCTTTTGATTTGGCATGTACTCTACACTTGTAGCACCTCTCATTTCAGACTAGTAAAGCATTATAGCTAGTGGCTATTGTATCAACATCAGAGTTCCCACTTCAGAATTAAGTTGATATTCCTGAGACGTAAAAAATAATTAAAAACTGAAATAACATTTATTCACCCAAGTAAACTCTTATAAAAGGCTATACTTTTCTGTCTATTCCTCTTTCACAGAACTAAAGTGTAGGAGGACTTTATATATATGTCTATCATATTAGGTTGGGGTTCAAGTGTGAAGTTGCTAAAAAAAAGTGCTCTTTTTTCTGTAACTCTTTAATTCTAAGGTAGATAGATGGACATATACCTAAATTTGGTTTAGAAATGTTTCTTACTGAGCAGTGGGCCTAAACATCATTTTTAGTATTTCTATAGCTCTGGAACTATTTTAAGCAATAAAATATTTATGTAAATATTTTACATTACACTAATAAAGACCTGGAAACGTTAACTTAAGCCCTGATTATAGTGGCTGTTTAAGGTTGGGCTCATTTTGAAGGAGGAATAATCAAACAGAATTTTGCCAAGTTGTACTGGGAATCCCGCTTAAGGAGCTAATGTCTACCGTCATGAATATTTCAAGCCTATCTTGGCCAAATTATTCTCATTTTGTTTTTCCTCTAATTTTTCTGTAGGTTTCCAACATACTGAATGTCCTTATCATTAGCATGAAAGATATCTGAAATCATCCTTATTAGTTTTAACCATTAACCTCTCTTATTTTGGTTTCCTAAATAATGAGATTTCACCACTTCCTCTGAACATCCTTCATTTGCTTCTGCACTAGAAAGTTTATAGTCTCCTTTCATAAGTATAGTATAGATTTTTTTTCCCCACTGTGAAAGGTAATTTAAAATTTGGGGGAGCTAAATATTCTAAAACTATTTTTCTTTCTAAAGTGATAGTATATTTTGATTTTTGTAAATTGTATTTGAATTTTTTACCATCACATATTCTTGATTATTAATAGATATGCTAAGTGTTATAAACTCACAATAAAAAAATCATTTTAAGGGATTAAATATCTTTTACTCAAATAAGTGTTATTTAAATGTCCTCAAATCATATACTTGACAAAAATAAATCAAAGAATAAATCATGGTTCAATAAATTAAAATTTTATCCCTGAAGTAGTTTTTAATTATTTTTTAAATTTGTGTTATGATGAGTCATTTTTCAGTCACAAATTTCCCCTGTACTCTAAAAATTTTCAGGGTGAGAAAGGTATTTGGTTGGATAAGTCTTGAAACTCATTAAAAATGAGTAAGTATAGCAACCTCTATGTCACATCCCACTCACACCTGCAAAAGAAATGACAAAATGTGTCCAAAAGCGAAAGAAAAAACAGTCATGATATCCCATTGTTCCAAATTTTGAGCTATGTGGAGAAGTGAATGAGCAACTACATATTCTCTTGAATCCATTATCCCATTTTCTTTTTAATCAGATTTGTTGTAGGTTTCTTCCCTTTTCCTTTTTTTTCCCCTTTGTTGCCATCTCTTTTTGGAAACATTCTAGGCTCTATTCCTTTTTAGAACACTGACCTCTAAGCATACACATACTCCTGCTACTTTGATCTTAAGCTAACATGTCTCCTGAGCCACCCTCTATTATCTCTTTTGCCTTATCTAAGAAAAGAAAAAAAACCTCTATTGCTCTAAAGAGGGATAGTTATAAAACTTAAGCCTCTAGCCTAATTCCATTTTTCATCATTTCAAATGAAGCATCCAGAGAGAAGATGGCTTTTCTGTCTTTTTCAAGATTCAACTGATATTTTTCCATCTTGTTAAAGGACTTAGAATTTTAGTCTTGTCAAAGACTTCAATAGTTTAATATAACAAAAGGCTTGTACTTCAATAATACTCCATAAGTTCTTTTTTTAATTTTTAATTTAATTTTTGTCTTATATTGGAGTATAGTTTATTTATAATGTTGTGTTAGTTTCAGGTGGACAAAGTGATACGTTATATATATATACATACATACATTCTTTTTCAGAATAATACTCCATAAGTTCTTAAGTTGGGTATGTTTCAACATACCCAAGCTTCCTTTACACATGTACTCACTAAATGCAACCAAAGTATTTCCCCAGACCTCTAAGTACTTCATATGATGAAGCATTAGAAAAGACACCTTACATGTGTGTATGTTTCAATTATGCCAATAATTCCAGATTTCCTACAGTGGCACATCCATTCTCTAAGACAGTATTAGGCTCCCGGAGCGCTGCCTTTCCCTTGAGAGAGACAAGAGAAGAGTTGACTTTTGGAACAACGTGTTGGTTAGGGGCACTGATCGTCCACAGAGTTGAAAATCTGTGTAAAACTTATAGGCGGTCTTCTGTATCTGTGGATTCAATCAATGCGATTCTGGGTTCGTGTAAAACTGTAGTATTTATTCTTGAAAAAACCCATGCATAAGTGGACCCCCTAGGTTCAAACTAGTGTTGTTCAAGGGTCAATTGTAAAAGTATCTATTATGTCCTCCATCCATACACTCACATCATGCTCAAGTCTACCTATGCTGAAGCCCACACTGGTATGGAAGCATTTTTTCATTTAATAGATCATTGCAGACAATTTATAAACTTTAGTTATGAAAATCACTAGTGAGGTTAAATTAAGAATCAGAGCTGCCACCTTCTAAAACATGAAGGTTATTACATTCTATTTCACTGCGTAGTAGAGACTTCTGCAGGTGTGCTATTATCTGGGACA
Source organism: Neophocaena asiaeorientalis asiaeorientalis (assembly GCF_003031525.2). Lineage (NCBI taxonomy): Eukaryota > Metazoa > Chordata > Mammalia > Artiodactyla > Phocoenidae > Neophocaena > Neophocaena asiaeorientalis. The sequence goes on from NW_020175528.1 coordinate 12,712,206, forward strand.
CCATTTGCCTACAGGCTGAGATCAGAGGATCTCTGGAAAAACTTTTTTATTCCTCTTTAATTGTGTTTTACCCTAGAGGGCACTGCCCTCTTGTACCTGATATACTATCATTAGCTAGTCAGTCTGTAGGTTAAGGCTTTTCATCTTCAGAAGTTCTCTATCAAAATGCAAATTTCCCACAAAGGTCTATGAAACAGACGTGCTAGGAGGCTATTTATTAGGAAGAATCCTCGGGAAGCTGGAACTCTCAGCTCAGGATTCTATTACTTTCTAAGAATATTTTGATACTGATTTGAAACCGGAGGCAAGCAAAGAATGACAAGAGTGTTCTCTAGGGCCAGGGCAAAGAGGAAAGGAATAGGGCCCAGAGCAAAACAGAGAGGCAGATCTAAAGGCTGATAATTATGTTCTGAGTCAAACAGCATTAATGAGTCATCTGCCATCTGAAAATGTTCTTCTCGTTCATGGTTGGAGAGAGTGCAGTTTGGTGGAAAAATAGACGGCTTGAATTCGAAAGACCTGAACTTAAGGCACTCACTGAAAGAGCAGTGCAATATAAGGGGGAGACATATCTTGAGGTTTTAAGCCAGTATCACATTCACAGCTATGTGACTTCAGGCAAAACTGCTTCTTAGTGAATCCAAGCAGGACCCTGTGGGGTCTTCCCAAGTACAAGCCCCTCCACAGCCCCTGCTTCTTGTTTGGCCTTGCCCAAGTTCCAAAGAGCAGATTCAAGCAGTTACTAATTAGAGAGGTGAGGGAACGCAGAAACAAAGGAAAAGCGTCAAGCAAGAAAAGAAATGATAGCTTAAACAACAGTTCATAAAACAGAGTCACACCAAGTCCCCAGGGAGTGGCCAGGTTCATAGGTCGATCTTGAATGGAACTGGCTTCCCGCTCAAGACTGATGCTTCTTCAGGTTTCTGAGCACTGTCAGGAACACCTTGAGTTTGGGCTGTACCTCCCCTGATCACCTGAAGCTTCCCTAGACAAAAACAAAGCAGCAAAGGAATGTGAGGGAGGAGTACTTCCCAGAACTTCTGCTGCCAGTGTCCTTGACCCCAGTGAGTCACAGCCAACACTTGCCTCTGCAGGAGACCCTCCAACACTAGCAGCCCTGTGTCTGAAAGGGTCTTCATGCTCTGGCCAGGTGTCAGGCCTGAGTCTCTGAAGTGGGAGAGCCGAATGAAGGACATTAAACCACCAGAGACCTCACGGCCGCACGTAATATCAATCGGCGAGAGTTCTCCCAGAGATCTCTGTCTCGACGCTAAGACCCAGCTCCACTCAAAGACCCAGCTCCACTCAACAACCAGCAAGATCCAGTGCTGGACACCCCATGCCAAACAACTAGCAAGACAGGAACACAACCACACCCATTAGCAGAGAGGCTGCCTAAAATCATAATAAGTTCACAGACACCCCAAAACACACCACCAGACGTGGACCTGGCCACCAAAAAGACAAGATCCAGCCTCATCCACAAGAACACAGGCACTAGTCCCCTCCAACAGGAAGCCTACACAACCCACTGAACCAATCTTACCCACTGGGGACAGACACCAAAAACAACAGGAACTATGAACTTGCAGCCTGTGAAAAGGAGACCTCAAACACAGTAACTTAAGCAAAATGAGAAGACAGAGAAATATGCAGCAGATGAAGGAGCAAGGTAAAAACCCACCAGAAAAAACAAAGGAAGAGGAAGTAGGCAGTCTACCTGAAAAAGAATTCAGAGTAATGATAGTAAAGATGATCCAAAATCTTAGAAATAAAATGGAGAAAATACAAGAAACATTTAACAAGGACCTAGAAGAACTAAAGAGCAAGCAAACAATGATGAACAAAACAAATGAAATTACAAATTCTCTAGAAGGAATCCATAGCAGAATAACTGAGGCAGAAGAATGGATAAGTGACCTGGAAGATAAAATAGTGGAAATAACTACTGCAGAGCAGAATAAAGAAAAAAGAATGAAAAGAACTGAGGACAGTCTCAGAGACCTCTGGGACAACATTAAACACACCAACATTTGGGCTTCCCTGGTGGCACAGTGGTTGAGAGTCCGCCTGCTGATGCAGGGGACACGGGTTCATGCCCTGGTCTGGGAAGATCCCACATGCCGCGGATCGGCTGGGCCCATGAGCCATGGCCACTAAGCCTGTGCATCTGGAGCCTGTGCTCCACAACAGGAGAGGCCACAACAGTGAGAGGCCTGCATACCGCAAAAAAACAAACAAACAAAAAACACACACCAACATTTGAATTATACAGGTGCCAGGAGAAGAATAGAGAAAGAGAGGGTCTGAGAAAATATTTGAAGAGATTATAGTTGAAAACTTCCCTAACAAAGGAAAGGAAATAGTCAATCAAGTCCAGGAAGCGCAGAGAGTCCCATACAGGATAAATCTAAGGAGAAACACGCCGAGACACATATTAATTAAACTATCAAAAATTAAATACTAAAACAATATTAAAAGCAGCAAGGGAAAAGCAATGAATAACAAACAAGGGAATGCCCATATGGTTAACAGCTGATCTTTCAGCAGAAACTCTGCAAGCCAGAAGGGAGTGGCAGGACATATTTAAAGTGATGAAAGGGAAAAACCTACAACCAAGACTACTCTACCCAGCAACGATCTCATTCAGATTCAATGGAAAAATTAAAAGCTTTACAGACAAGCCAAAGCTAAGAGAATTCAGCACCACCAAACCAGCTTCAGAACAAATGCTAAAGGAAATTCTCTAGGCAGGAAACACAAGAGAATGAAAAGACCTACAATAACAAACCCAAAACAATTAAGAAAATGGTAATAGGAACACACATATAAATAATTACCTTAAATGTAAATAGATTAAATGCTGCCACCAAAAGACACAGACTGGTTGAATGGATACAAAAACAAGACCATATACATGCTGTCTACAAGAGACCCACTTCAGACCTAGGGACACATACAGACTGAAAGTGAGGGGATGGAAAAAGATATTCCATGCAAATGGAAATCAAAAGAAAGCTGGAGTAGCAATTCTCATAGCCGACAAAATAGACTTTAAAATAAAGACTACTACAAGAGACAAAGACGGACACTACATAATGATCAAGGGATCGATCCAAGAAGAAGATATAACAATTGTAAATATTTATGCACGTAATATAGGAGCACCTCAATACAAAGGCAAATGCTAATAGCCATAAAAGAGGAAATCAACAGTAACACAATCATAGTAGGGGACTTTAACACCCCACTTTCACCAATGGACAGATCATCAAAAATAAATAAGGAAACAAACTTCAAATAACAAGCTTACTTCAACATAATAAAGGCCATATGTGACAAACCCACAGCCAACATTGTTCTCAATGGTGAAAAACTGAAACCATTTCCACTAAGATCAGGAACAAGACAAGGTTGCCCACTCTCACCACTATTATCCAACATAGTTTAAGCCACAGCAATCAGAGAAGAAAAAGAAATAAAAGGAATCCAAATTGGAAAAGAAGTAAAATTGTCACTGCAGATCACATGATAGTATACATGGAGAATCCTAAAGATGCTACCAGAAAACTACTAGAGCTAATCAATGAATTTGGTAAAGTAGCAGGATACAAAATTAATGCACAGAAATCTCTTGCATTCCAATACACTAATGATGAAAAATCTGAAACAGAAATTAAGGAAAAACTCCCATTTACCATTGCACCAATAAGAATAAAACACCTAGGAATAAACCTACCTAAGGAGACAAATGATCTGTATGCAGAAAACTATAAGACATTGATGAAAGAAATTAAAGATGATACAAACAGATGGAGCGATATACCATGTTCTTGGATTGGAAGAATCAACATTGTGAAAATTATTTTACCACCCAAAGCAATCTACAGATTCAATGCGGAGCCTGTGCTCCGCAACGGGAGAGGCCACAACAGTGAGAGGCCCATGTACCGCAAAAAATAAATAAATAAACAAATGGGACCTAGTGTAACTTAAAAGCTTTTGCACAGCAAAGGAAACCATAAACAAGATGAAAAGACAGCCCTCAGAATGGGAGAAAATATTTTCAAACAAAGCAACTGACAAAGAATTAATCTCCAAAATATACAAGCAGCTCACGCAGCTTAATGGCAAATAAAGAAACCAAATCCAAAAATGGGCAAAAGACATAGACATTTCTCCAAAGATATACCGATTGCCAACTAACACATGAAAGGATGCTCAACACCACTAATCATTGGGGAAATTCAAATCAAATCTACAATGAGGTGTCACCTCACACCAGTCAGAATGGCCATCATTAAAAATTCTACAAACAATAAATGCTGGAGAGGGTGTGGAGAAAAGGGGACCCTCTTGTACTGTTGGTGGGAATGTAAATTGATACAGCCACTATGGAGAACAGTATGGAGGTTCTTTAAAAAACTAAAAATAGAACTACCATCTGACCCAGCAATCCCACTACTGGGTATGTACCCTGAGAAAACCATAATTCAAAAGGAGTCATGTACCACAATGTTCAGTGCAGCTCTATTTACAACAGCCAGGACATGGAAGCAACCTAAGTGTCCATCAACAGATGAATGGATAAAGAAGATGTGGCACATATAATGGAATATTACTCAGCCATAAAAAGAAACAACATTGAGATATTTGTAGTGAGGTGGATGGACCTAGAGTCTGTCATACAGAGTGAAGTTAAGTCAGAAAGAGCAAAATAACCCTCCTTTTCTTGGCGGGGATCGGGCTTGCAGTCCCAGTCCGCATAATGTACAGAGGCAGAGGGAAAGGGCTCTGGCGCCCTCGGCGTCATGTCTTTGGTACCAGTGGCTTCCAGTCTGCAGGTTCTATCCTCAAGCGTTGGGATACGGTGGAAAAAAAAAGAAAGAAAGAAAAACGAATACCATATGCTAACACATATATATATGGAATCTAAAAAAAAAAATGGTTCTGACAAACCTATGGGCAGGACAGAAATAAAGATGCAGATGTAGAGAATGGACTTCAGCTCATGGAAGGGGGAAGGGTAAGCTGGGACAAAGTGAGAGAGTGGCATTGACATATGTACACTACCAAATGTAAAATAGCTAGCTAGTGGGAAGCAGCCACATAGCACAGGGAGATCAGCTGTTGCTCTGTGACCACCAGAGGGGTGGGAGGGAGAAGCAAGAGGGAAGAGATATGGGGATATGTATATGTATAGCTGATTCACTTTGTTATAAAGCATAAACTAACACACCATTGTAAAGCACTTATACTCCAATAAAGATGTTAAAAAACAAACAAACAATAAACAGTCACAGGACCCCTGCTTCCTCCTGAAGGGATACAGATAAAGATCTGATGCATATCTTTGATTTGTTCCTCAGAAACTAAGACCTTCCCCCACCCCACCAAAAAACAGGGGACGATGGTGACTACATGCTGACCACAAGCACACAGACCCCAGACTGTTTGGAACCAGGCTGATAATTAAGGTTCCTGAAACAGCACCCTGTTATCTCATCAGCAGCCAATCAGAAAAAATGTCCACAAGCTGATCACACAGCGTGTAACCCTCATTCCTAATGTCGCCTTTAAAAATCGTCCCCTGAATGCCACTGACGGGGATGGGGTCTTTTGAGAACTAGTTGCCCATTCTCCTTGCTTGGCACCCTGCGAAGAATGCTGTACTTTTTTAGTGCAACCTAGCATCAGCAGATTGGCTATGTTGCATGTTAGGGAAGTCAACCCAAGTTCAGTTGGGTAACATTAGTCCTTCTACCGCAAGGTAGAAGGGACAGTAGAGTAATTTCAAGGACTGAATGAAATATGTAGTTGGCATTGGAAAAAACGTTACTACTACAATTACTCTTACTCCTACTATTACTACTGTCTAATATATATGGAATTTGTACTACATGCAAGGCACTGTTCTAAGCATTTTATTTGAATTTATTCATTTAATTCTCCTCCCTTTCAAAACCCCCTATTTTACTGTTAAAACAGGAAACAGATATTGAGCACCTTGTTGAATATTTTACCCTTGGTGAGTAGTAGAGTCAGGATTTGAACCCAGGCAGTCTGACTTCAGAGGCAGGACGGTTAGCTACTTATGTGCTGTACTGCTGCTGTTTTTTCTTAATTGTTGTTACATTGTTAATACTACTAAAGGCTATATACTTGAGGAATTTATTTTAAGATTATTTGAACACCTCAATGCCTCAGCTTCCTCATAACCATGCCAAGGATAATAGCAACAATCTGCCTCATGGGTTTATTGCAAGGCTTTAATAAAATACTATGTTTGTGCTAAGATAATACTTCTCTTTTTTCCAGCAACCACCACTTTATTATTATTATTTTTTACTGAGGTATTTTTTTTGTTTTAATTTTTATTGGGGTATAGTTGATTTACAATGCTGTGTTAGTTTCAGGTGTACAGCAAAGTGAATTAGTTATACATATACATTTATGCATATACATATATCCAGCTGATTTACAACATTAAGTTTCAGATGTACAACACAGTGATTCACAATTTTAAAAGATTATACCCCATTTATAATTATTATAAAATATTGGCTATATTTCCTGTCTTGTACAATATATCTTTATAGCTTATTTTATGCATAGTAGTTTGTACCTCTTAACCCCTATCCCTATCTTGCCTGTCCCCACGCTCCCCCGGATGGTAACCACTAGTTTATTCTCTTTATGTGTGAAGACAACACTTCTCAAAGTTTAATGTGCACACCAGTCACCTGGGATCTTGTTAAAAAGCAGTTTTCAATTCAGTAGGTCTGGGGTAAGATATTAGAAATGAAGAAATTTGTTAAAAGTAAGTTTCCAGGTGATGCTGATGTCCCTGGTCCAGGGACCACACTTTGAGTGGCAAGGTGCTATGAATCTCCTGGAGAATTCTCCACTTTTAGTGTGAGTGCTCCTTGGCTATTTGCTATGTGACAAGTGTTCCTTATTTTGGCAAATGGGGACTGATAAATATCATTAGTGTACTAGAACAGAGTTCTACACAGACTGCGCCATTCCACTACCCAAAAATATTTTGTACACTACAAAAACAAAAAGAATGGAAGTTTGAGATGCTCTGCAAACATTTTAACTTCCTATCTATTTTGAGAAATCGAGCATGGTACTGCTTTGTCACTTTCCTGTGAAAGGATAAAAGGAGACATCAGTAAGTGCCTCCCAAAAGAGAAAAATCATGATTGAATATTATCACTACCAGTTACCTAGGATACAAGAAATGAAGTTTTGTCACCTTGGCCCTTGGAAATGGTAACCAGGTGTCATAGAAAGAGATTCTACCTATGGTTGAATCTTCTTGTTCTGTCACTTCACTCTTCCCCATAAAGGAAAGGGAGAAGAGGGACTTTTCACTGTGCTTTCTTTTGAAACAAAAGCAACACCACCCCAGGAGAGGGTGGAGGATAATGTCTGATTCTTAATATTATCTAGGGAGAAAATACATATCTTGGCCAAAAAAACCCCCATACTTTTCACTGCTTCATGTCCCTTGGGGTTCTGAACCTCTCATTTTCTGTCTTACGTAAAACAAATATAAAAGCAAAGCAAATAAAAAGTTTGATTGTTTCAGACTCTCACAGCGAGAGTGGAGTTTTTCTTGATCTTTAGCTAATAATTTCCCCAAAATTATTTGTAAAAGTTCTTATGAACCATAAAATACCAAACAAATGTCAGGATAATAATCATTGCTGCTATGAGATTTCTTCGCATAGCAGGAAAGAAATTTTTTTTAAAAATCTACACAGAACGTACAATGTTTAGAGAACTATTCCCCCCTATCAGTTTTTAGAGGTGACAGATGTAGTGATGACTATTTGACACTTTCCCCCAGTCCATCCTGGACAGTTATCTTAGCAAAGGAGTAAATACTATGTATTGTCAGTCACTTTGAAATTTACACACTCTACAGTGGCCATGTGATTGCTTCAAGATTCATTTGTGCATTCCTCCCACAAATGTTTGGGAAGGTGTCAAGGAGGAGACACTCAGTCATGGACATCTGGCAGGGTGTCACGAGAGACCAACTTAACTCACTTCATGATTCTGCCCTTACTCATGCAAGTGAATAAAGATGGAATTGATTTGAGAATGCTGCAAATGTTACTAATTTCCAAAAGAGAAGCGTGGGATGATAATGGTAAATGTTATATTGTCAAAAGTCAAGCAGAATATAAAGTTTGCCATTATTTAGAGGAGAAAGTATTTTCATTTGATTTATAACTAGTTGGCATATTAACGCAGTATTAAAACAGCAACCTCATAATAAATAACATTGAAAAGTGCATAACTAGACTGATATTCATGTTCAAAGGCGTGACTTTGTATATAAAAACACATCATGGGGCTTCCCTGGTGGCGCAGTGGTTGAGAGTCCGCCTGCTGATGCAGGGGACGCGGGTTTGTGCCCCGGTGCGGGAGGATCCCACATGCTGTGAAGCGGCTGGGCCCGTGAGCCATGGCCGCTGAGCCTGCGCGTCCGGAGCCTGTGCTCCGCAACGGTAGAGGCCACAACAGTGAGAGGCCCGCGTACCGCAAACAAACAAACAAAAAAACACATGATGTTAATGCTCAACCCTGACATTTTGGAGAATAACTTCCAAATGGTGTGTGAGGCATGTCTTATCTTTAGATTAATGTGTGATATGGAAGGAGGGGCAGAAATGTTACTCAAGTGTGAAAATCAGAATCCTTTCCTTGTGTGTAGTGTTATGCCATACTGTGAGAATAAAACACTTTTTTGCAATATATAAATTATAGTATAATTTAGAAATAATAAGACGTTGAGCATGGACAAAGACTCAAAAGCTCTTAAGAACATTAAAAATAACTTTTATATAAGTATCATTCTTATAAAGATAAATAGGTTAGCAACGGGCAGAAGACCTAAGTTTCCTTAAAATAGATAAATTTTATAATCAAGAATTTTATGTTTGGCAAAATATTTGAGGTTTCCAAACAGTTGAAAATTCCTCTGAAATGCTTGAATTCAGAACAGTTATTTAAAATCCTTATGAGTATCTTTATTATTTTTTTATTGTTACTTATCTATGCATAGTGATCCAAATGAAACCACTGCATTAAAACAGTAACCCATACAACCAGGAACAGAGTCCATATTCTTGAAAAAGATATTCTATTAACCTACGAAACACACTGTGAATGGAATAGTCAAAACTAAATGAGATACACCGCTGAATTCTCCTCTGGAGACACAAAGACAGCCACTGCCCCTCCCAAACTTAGAGAATGCTCTGAAATACTTTTTTTGTCTCTTTGACTAAAACAAATGACTAAATTACATGAAAATCCCCAATCTTCCACCACTAGGACAAATTATACACATATTTGAGAAGTAGTATTGACAGATTAGTAATGAAAAGTACCAATTACTCAGTTAAAGTTGAATTTCAAAAAGTTTTTTAGGACAAGTAATATTTGATGCAACCATATCCCATACAATACTTACACTTAGCAGTGTGTTGTTGTTCATCTGAAGTTTGTATTTACTGGGTACCCTGTGTTTTATCTGGCAACCCTATTGAAAAGGCCATTTCAGGTTAGAGCTATTATGTAGAGAAAGAGAAGGAGCGGGATGGGGGCTGGGGAGGAACACCACCAGCTACGATAGTAATAGTAGTAGGAAAAAGTAACAACTATTTACAAAGTGTTTCCCTCTGTGCTCTGTGTTCACGATCTCATTTAACTCTTCCCAAAAGTCCTCTGGGCTAAGTTCTTTATAGAGGAAGAATTTAGCATAGAGCCTGGCACATAATAACCACCAGTCACTGTTAATCAATTCTATTATTTTTATTTTTAACATCACCATACCTCCTTCTCAAAAAGAAAACTGAGGCTCTGAGACCCCAAGTTCACTTAGTTTGAAGGAAGGCGCTGAGATTTGAATCACTTTCTGGAGCCCAAGATCTTAGACTTTGTTCCACTGTTCTAGATAAGATTTTACTCTGAACATCTGAACTGCACTAGGTGGCTGAAGCCTTGAAGTGGCCTTCATTTTGACTCTGTTCTAACTCATGTCAACATAACTGTGGTTGGTTGGAACAAGCTATAGTTTAGAAGCAAGAATGCTGCATAGCTATATGGAGCAAAGGTATTTGGCATGAGAGTTCAGGGCCACTGGAACTGACACATTCACAAACATCAACAGGCTTTTTGGTGGCAGCTGTGAACCTTGAAAGGGAGAAGAGAGGCAGTAAATGTCTGCAAAATAACTAAAATCCAGGTCCTCTGATTCCTAGTAGTGGTCAAACACGTCTTCATTTCTTTTTTCCTTCTTGTGTGTTGAATAAACTCATCAATGAAAGTCACTTAATAATGTCCACAAATTTTCTTCTACTAGGCATATAAATGCAGACGTGGACAAAGAATGTCACCTGCCACATCAGTAAACAAATGATGTTGTGGCCAACAAGCCCTCAGCCACTGCAGCAGCCCCCAACTGTGCACCGTGAGGGGATTCAGGATGGAGAAAAACACGATACTGGCCTAGATAGTTAAGGTGCGTATTGAAGGAATGATTTCATTTGCATCTTCCCATAAATAGAAAATCCCTAAATTCATTAACTGGAAATGTCCATTTTTTATTCTAATTAGCAGTAATCTTTGATGTTCAGCTATCTGGGCGGGCTGCACATGCAGAATTCCTACATACTCTGGCTCCTCCGTTACCTCTTTAGAGCAGTCCCTCAGAGCTATCTGAGAGGTTGTCTCCTAGGCTTAAGTCCTCAGTATGTCCACTTAATAAAACATAATTCTCAACTTTTAGGTTGTGCTTTTTTTTTTTTCAGTTGACAGAGAAATCAGTGCTAACATCCTCTATCACACCCTTCAATTAAACTTATCACTAAGGCTGTGATTAATTCGGCAAATTCTTTAAAAAGTCTTCATTAATTATGAATTTTTCTTCCTTTCCATTCTAGACAGTCCAATTTTGAGAATATTACTTTTGGAGAAACATTATTAATTCAATGTCTGAATAATAAGATTTCATAAATAATAACTCAGACTTCAAGTTTTAATAACTAATGTCTTACACCATGAACCTGCCACAGCCATCAGATTTATAGAGTAGCAGAGGTGAGAGTGAAAATAGATTGGAAATCATCCTGATAACTACACATCTGCACCTAGTTTCACCATTCAGCCAATAAAAGAGAAGGAAAAATAGCCTGACAGTTTAATTAATGACTTTTAAAATATCAAGGGCAAAGTAGTCCAACTTAGAGACTAACAATTAAGATAAAACTGAAAATTATCTAAAATTGATTTATAAATCTTATTTACCACTAATGTAATATTAGACCACTTTTTCTTTTAGTAAAACATGCTTCAAATGTTGCTGCAGATCAATTCTCTTAGTATCTCATTGTTGCCAACAGCAGATGATTTTGGACAACACATCAATGAAGTCTGACAGGAAATATATGACAACATATCTCAGCATAGGATTGTATTGACTTAAAAAAATTAAAATCTCAAAAATAAATATCATTTAGCAAATGAATTTTTTTTAAGTTTTAAAATTCTAAAAGTTTCTAGGCTTAAGATTTTTTTTTAATTACAAATCAATTTTTTAAACTCGAGAATTTTCATTTGCTAATTTGCAGATAATTTGGCCTCTTTAAAATCGGTCAGTTTATACAGTTGAGGCTCAGAAGAGGTTTCAGCATTGGAAGGATTTTTAAAGTTTCACAGATATCAGTAATTGCAGGGGCCATTGATTTATTCACATGGCTATCCACCCCACTTCCCCACCACAAGGGCCCCAGGAATTTCCCAGCCTTCTTTCCTGACACACACCCGCCCTGAATGCCCAGAGTCACCCTTAACATGCCAGCACAAACTATGGTACTAGTATGGAATCATACAGAGTCATTAGCTCACAAGACAGAATCAAATCCACCTTAATTAAAGCCACAGTAATTCCCAAGTCACACTGGATAGGGTAAAATAGATCACCATACAACTTGCAGAGGACTATCTTTTAAAGAACTCACATAAGATATTCAGCTCTTAAGAGCCTCACATTCTTGTATAGACTTTTTCACTCCACAATAAGAAGAAGTAGATATGGCTGCCAACGGAGTAAAATTAATGTACACAAATCAATGAGCTTATGCATAAAGGAGATTCTGATATTCTCTTGTAAAAGCATGTTAACAGCCATGACCTTTGTTATAATGCAGTTTGTACCCGCCCAGAGCAAGTCACCAGATGAGAATGTGACCCTTGGTCAGAAGAGCACAACTGAGCTTACTGTTAATTTGAACAGACACCATAGCATAAAACAAAAGACTCTGAGACCAAAACCTTGTCAGTTGGAATGTAAATGAATCCTGCTGACAGAAAACTCTTTTCTGAATCTAGAAGCTGGAGTTGTCATGGGAGGCCCTGTGAATGGCTGCCTGTCAAAGTTTGCAGAGAGCGGGGCTTCCCCACATAGTTTATGTGGCACTGAGAAGAGTAGGAGGTGGCAGAGAACATAATGGTGCACTGGCAACAGCATGTATTGTAAGCCACGTAGTTTAGAAGACCCTAGAAGACTAGCAATGTGTTTAGCTGTCTGGCTTTTTTGTTTTTTATTCTTCCTACCCTCTTAAATATGTGAGTTTGCAGGGAGATTCTAAATGAGAGGCAGAGCAGGGATGAGTAAATGAAAATTGATACCTTTCACCTGTTACCAGAGTAATGGCTCGATTAGTTATTTGCTGGCTTCCAGCAGAGCTGTGAAGAAGCATTTTCCAGAGTCATTTAAAGTCGCTGCCACCTCAACAAAACTGCCCTGGAGTTCTGATTCTCACTGACTTCAAAATTATGCCTCTTAGGTTTTGGGACTTACTAAACACTTTGCAGTCACTGAGGAAAGAGTTCCTGTCACGGGCCCCAACTAACCAGGTGATGTAGGGAGGGCAGCTATTCAGAAAAACTGACATTGGAATTCTGGCTATATCCAGCTACCAAACACACAAGAACACATCTGCCAGAGGTACTGGGATAAGGAGAAAGTGGGTAGTAGGCTGAGGTGCAGCAAGTTTGTCTGATGTAGGAATCCTTTCCTAACTTCCCATGCTTTTTGTGTAGACAAAAGTTACCTGGAACACATATGAAGTTGTTTTTTTTTTTTCTTTTAACATTTTGCAGTTTAAAAAAAGATACAAACACTGCTATTGCAAAAGGTATGTTTATGCCTAGTAGCTGTTTAAAATGTGCATTTTTTTCCTTAGGATTTGAAAAAAATCAGATCCACACTTTATGCATCTTTACAAATCTAATTTCTTCACCCCTCCTCCTTCACACACAAAGTCAGACAACTCCATCAGTAGTTTCTGCCTCATCTCTTCCTTTGTAATAGAGCATTTCCTCATGGGATATCCCACTACCCATCCAAACATGCCTTTACTTCTAATGACACCAGTACCTCATTTTATGCCTGATGCACCAGCTCGCACTCCTCCACGATTTTTCTCCTTTGACTGCAAATATGCTTGGAAGAAACACACTGGGTTCTGTTTGTTATTAATACCATAGACTGAATTAATTTTACTTCTTACTGAGCAGTCAGGGCAATTCCAGACCAGGTTAGAGCACAAGTTGACACTGTGAACAGAGGGGACACCTAACTGGGGTTTGAGGTGATGAATTTACACAGAGAAACATGGTAGAACCTGAAATCCAGGGTACAGGTAGGGGTCTGGACAAGGAAAGTGGAGGCATCACCAGGAGATGAGCAGGAGTCTTAAAAAATTAATGGCACCCTAAGTTCTCATTTCATTTACTCTATAATTTGGCAAAGAATGGAGTCCATCTCAGCTTGATATCATCAGCAGGTGAGATCAGGAGAGACAATTATGAAAGGTAACAGTTTGAACCTACATACATTACATGTCATGTATTACACTTAAACACATGAGAATGGAAAATATTTGGAACATACAGTATCACTTTTCTAAAGAAGTATATCAAGTGTCCAAGCTAACATTTTGACAGCTACTGCTCTGCTCAATGCCCTTTAGCCCAACTGTTCAATAAGTTTTCATGGCCAGAACTTAACAGACACACAAAAAATTAATGATTTATGCTTCTGAATATAGCTGCTATGGCACACTTTTTTTCTGATATTTTTTCTTAGACTTTTAAAAACAGGTCTCTGCCTTTTAGATCTTACAATCAGTAGTAGACCAGAAGATGGACAACAGTACTTTACTTTTTTCATAGCTGGCAGTGTGGCTTGTCCCATGCTGTGCTTGGGAAGAAAAGACTTGATGGTGAATGTACTTGGAGTCAAATCTCAGCTTACACATGACTTTTGGGCAAGTTTGCTTCTCTGAGCCTCTTTTTTCTCATCTGTGAAATGGAGATGAATATAATCTGCCTCTTGGGGTTATTATAAAATATTTAATATGCACATCTGATAAAACAAGACATAAAACTTCTATTCTTATTACCCATTTGCTTTGACAGTTCTGGCATTTTCTCACTGCTGTGCCCTGTGTCACAGACCTAAAATGATTTTGTGCTACTTTGACATCTGACACTGGGAGAACCTCAAATGGCTTTACTGCAAGTTCTTCTCTTCACTCTGCTTCCATGATGAAATCAACATCCTTATAAAAAACAAGCAGAAGAATGGGAAACTGGCATCTACTATGCATCCAACAAACACCATGTGCTGTCCTAGTGAGCTCAGTTTTTCTGTTGGATAAACAGATTTAGAGAAGGTAGACTGTGCAAGAATTATACACCTATTAATGGCAGAATGAAGATTCAAACCCAGTCTGTCTGATATGGCATCCCATGCTCTTTCCACTACATCAAAAATTTTGGCAGCAACGATAAAACAAATATAAAGAACAATTTAATTTCAAGCAGGGCTCCAGATTCTTTTAAATTATTTCCCATGATTTATGTGGGAGGGGTGTCTAATTTTGCTGAACCTTTGTAATCACATGGGTAGGGGCAGAGAAGCAAGAGAAAAGGGAGAATATAAAATCCAAGAGGGCATAACTGACTGTAACTGCAATGTTGTATGTCTCAGTCCTGGCACCTCATAGGCTTTTAGCCAGTATTTGTGCAGCAAAAAAGTAAAGGAAACATGTTTGCATTCAGGCTCTTAAACCTTGGGCCCACTAAAAGGAAGATGCCATAGATTCAGGCTGGGGTCCCACCCATATCTTTTATTCACTCATTTAATATTTATAATACTGGGTACTATGTGGATAAAACAGAAGATATGGTTTCTGCCTCTCAGAATATAACAGTAAAACAGAGAAATCTGATAGCCATTTTTAATCACCTACTGTATACAAAGCCCACTGTAAAGGATATGATACAAATGCAAATAAGGACGCTATGCCATTCAAGTTAGTTTTGGGCGAGCGTGTTAAGTAGAAGAGAACTGGGGTCAGAGAATTACAGACTTCAAAGCTGTAAGATACCTTACGGATGATCTCTCGTCACTTCCATGCTTCCTTGTAACTCAGTATAAAACTCAAACTCCTTTACAAGAAATAGGAGATTCCGGCCGCTCACCTCTCTGGCTGCATCTCCCACCACTTTTCCCTCCCACTTCAGGATCTGTACTATAGCCCAGGAGTATCCCATTATCGTTTCGCTGAGCCTCTGCCCCCTCCTCACTGTCTGCCATGATCATCTATCTCTACTTGCCCCTTCCTCAGATGACCTCTGATGATCCATCTTTACTTCCATTTGCCCTATCTTTGGGGTCAGTGTTCCTCTTTGAGCACACAGGCCCTCTGGGAATCCTCTGTCAAAGCACTGGATGCACAGTGTGGCCACGGTCTCTCCCACTGGACAGCAGGCACCCTGAGAACAGGAACCAGGTGCTGCAGTCTTCAGAGCCCCAGGGCTTGGCTCAGGGAAAGGAACTGACTCTTGAGAGATTAGCTCAATTTTCCAAAAGCAGATCTTATAATCAAGGTGTGAAGGATATAAGCCAAGTCCTAAAAGATGTATAAAAGTTGATGGGGGGGGGGGGC
>NW_020175528.1:12729411-12799789 GCF_003031525.2 Neophocaena asiaeorientalis asiaeorientalis
AAGAAAGCAGAAAAGCTGAAGGCATGCTCAGACCCTGCTGGTAGACCAGGCCGGCTGGAGCAGAGTTTAATGGAGTTTAATGGAGGCCAGATTTAAAAGGCAGATATAGCCTGATTTAGGAGGATTTTAATACATAGAAGAATACAGGCATCCCCTTTTGAAGGAATTTGATCTTATTTACTTTTTTATACTTTTTATATAGTATAAAGTATACTTTTTTATACTTTATACTTTTATACTTCTTGACACTTTCTATACTCTCAGAGATAGTCTAGAACTTATTGGAAGACATACTAAAGACACGATCTTACTAATCCCATATGAATCTATTTAATAACCAGTTACTTAGAGGAAGAGTCAGAGTACAGAAGAATATAAGCGTCATATTTATCAGGACAGTAAGTATAAGCATGGAAAGTTTAGGATCAGGTCTGCAGGGCAACATAGTTTGATTATATGCCAAGTAAGATGTCAACAAAAAGTTAATTGTCTAAAGCAGGAGTCCCCAACCCCTGGGCCGTGGGTCAGTACTGGTCACGGCCTCTGAGGAACCAGGCCTCACAGCAGGAGGTGAGCGGCGGGCGAGCGAGTGAAGCTTCATCTGCCGCTCCCCAGCGCTCACATTACCGCCTGAACCATCATATCCCACTGCACCCCCCACCCCAGTTGGGGATCACTGGTCTAAAGGCATCTTAGACCTCCTCTGAGAATGATGCTTATAAACTACAATCAAAGATGAATATTTTCATTCTGTCATTTATAGGGATATAAATTTCAGTGAAGTGACAAACATTTTTGCTAGAATTCTTACTCTTATTACAGAACTTACTATTCTCTTTGGTCAGTAATATGGCTTTAATAGTTTGTAAGTACTACACCTAGTGATTTTTCTGGAAAGATCTGGAGGTAGTCATTCTGCTGAGACTACGTAGGCATGCTGATCATGTCATACATATGTGAAATGTACAGAAATAGGCAATTAATTACCTCAGGTACAGTATATAGGATGTGATATTTTGCACATTCCTTCTCCATGATATTTGAAGTAGCTCTTTGAGTTGTTTTCTTTAACTAGCCTCAAAGACATGAAACTGCTAATTACAAACCATCCTGTGACACGCAGAGTGGCCATGCTGAGGATAAGTAAACATTTAATTCAAAAAAAGTTTTAAAAAAGCAGCAAGTACTCTACATAAATATATCTAAAGATAATACGTGAAACCATATTATAGGATTTTGTCTGTTTTTCAGAAAAGACACTTCAAAGTTAATAATGAACCCTTTTATGAATACACCTCTTTAGCTGAATTTATCAAATTGAATGCATCTAATGCATATTCTAGAAGCTGGGCAAGATTCTATATTGACAGCTTTTGTTTTAATTTGTTGCCTGGCAGTGGGAATCTTATTCCATTGTATGCCTAACTCATCTGTGCATACAGAAGGCAATGGTATTTTTATAGCATATTAATAAAAGGCTAAAAGATGTGATGTTTTCTAATGAGTAGACTTTGAAGTGAGAAGGTACATGATTATTATGAGTTTTTTTTTTAACATCTTTATTGGAGTATAATCGCTTTACAATGGTGGGTTAGTTTCTGCTGTATAACAAAGTGAATCAGCCATATGCATACATATGTTCCCATATCCCCTCCCTCTTGAGCCTCCCTCCCACCCTCCCTATCCCACCACTCTATGTGGTCACAAAGCACCCAGCTGATCTCCCTGTGCTATGCGGCTGCTTCCCACTAGCTACCTATTTTACATTTGGTAGTGTATATATGTCAATGCCACTCTTTCTCAACCTCGTCCAGCTTACCCTTACCTTTCCTTGTGTCCTGAAGTCCATTCTCTATGTCTGCACCTTTATTCCCGTCCTGCCCCTAGGTTCTTTCAAGAACCTTTTTTTTTTTAGATTCCATATATATGTGTTAGCATACGGTATTTGTTTTTCTCTTTCTGACTTAACTTCACTCTGTATGACAGACTCTAGGTCCATCCACCTCACTACAAATAACTCAATTTCATTTCTTTATATGGCTGAGTAATATTCCATTGTATATATGTGCCACACCTTCTTTATCCATTCACCTGTCGATGGACACTCAGGTTGCTTCCATGTCCTGGCTGTTGTAAATAGTGCTGCAATGAACATTGTGGTACACGACTATTAGGAGTTTCTTAATGACTTTTTCAGCTGGAGTCACTCTTACCATGTACCTCAGTGAGGAAGGAATCACTCTGCCCTTTCATTGTCAGCTGATGATCCCTCAAGATCCTGACTCTGAAATGGCCTATCTGCCTTTTGTTCCGTGAGTTATAGGACTTTTTTTTTTTTTAAATTAAAGGGGTGGAAGTGGCTTTACTAAGATCCACAAATATCTTTATCCAATTTCGAGAAGAAAATAGGATTGTACTGGCTATTTATTGTCTGGAAAAAACAACGAGTAAAACTAGAATCACAAAGAAAGGCAAGAAGAATGAACCGGAAAGAACATGGGTTTAGAGCTTCCGGCCTCATCTCTGCCATTAAGTCTCGTGTGACCCAGAGGATGCAATAAAATATCACCTAAGTTCAGGTAGGATTGGAAATGACGAGGCAGGCTTAGTAGGGAAGGCTGTGAAAAATCTAGTATTCTAAGATAACTTGAATCTCCAACAGAAGCCAGAAATATAGATTGATGTGAAAGCTCTTGATTTTTGAATGTTGAAAACTAAATTTAACTAATAATAAAATGCATTGAAGGTAAAATAAAACTTATTTGCAGGCTGCATTCTGCCTACAGGCCTCCAGAATGGGACATTTGCAAGACTCATTTTCTTGACTATTACAGGAGAAACTGAAGTAGATGATCAAGCGCTAACATTTCCCTCCTGGGCAGTGGAAAGTCTCAAACTCTGTTCTCTCTTCTATCTTAACCAACATCCTTTCTGGCCTTCTTCTGTTCAGTCTTTTATTTAAATTCACTCAATATATAGCCTTCTCACCTGCACTTACAGTATGGAAGACTACTGTGATGAGAAGAACAACAAAGATGAAGACAAAATCAGGAGATGACAGCAAGTTTTAACTTAGAATCTATACATAGTTATAGCATGCATAACATATGCACATCTATGAAGTGCGCACAGGACTGCAAGAATTCCTACAGTTGATTATGTAAATGGCAGTTTCCACTCCAGAGTACTGTTACAGTGCTTAGAGCTCTTTGGAAAAAGACATAAATGCCTTGAGATAATCATGATATTCTTATTTTAAATGACAAAGTCCCTGTGCAGCATGGAGAATTTAATGTAATGTCTACACTTGTTTTTTCAAGAGAAGCCAGAAATATAGACTTCCTGTGAAAGCTCATGCTTTTTGAATGTTGACAACTAAATTTAACTAAACATAAATGAAAGCAAAAATATAGCACATAAAGGTCACTGTCTTTTTCTGGAAAAGAATGCTTTAATTTTATGTCTTAACTGATTTTTACTACATTGCAGCAAGTTGAACCATGAGGAAACCCATGGAATATGACCATAACAGCTCTGTCTATTAAAAGCTGTCGGCTTCCTTCTGTAGGTTTAATGGATGACAGAGGGAAGGCTATTCAGTGTTAGCCTCCTAAGTGGTTTCTTGTTTGTTCTTCATACAGAAGCTAGTGTGCTCTTTGAAAGACAAGCCTGTTCATATGACTTCTCTACTCAAAATCCTCCCATCACGTCTCATGACTCTTGCAAAATAGTTCTAAGCCTTTACTACAGCCTGTGAGGTGGTTTTTAAATAGCCACAAATGCTTTCCTACTCATCCCATGAAGGGGCCGAGTCTCTTCCCCCACTCCCTGAATCTGGGCGGGCCTTGGGACTTCTTTTGATTCCTAGAATGTATCAGAGGGGACCTTGAGCAAGCTCTGAACCCAGATCTTGAGGCCTAAAGCTCCCACCACTCTCATCCTCTTGGAACACTTCTGCCGCTATGTGACGAAGGCCATCGTAGAAAACTATGTCACCTACGGACATCCTGGACCATAAGCTCCAACAGAACTGCCAGATGGCTTCAGCTCTTGAGTTAACCCAGGCAAGACCAGCAGAAGAATCACCCAGTGAACCCACAGAAGTGTGAGAAATAATGATTACTGTGTTAAGCCACTAGGTTTTATTGTGATGTGCTATGTAGCAGAAGGTAATACAGCTCTATGAGGTACTGGCTGATCTGACCACAGGGTACTTCCCCTCCTCTCTATTTTAGCCATTCTGGCCTCCTTGATTTTTTTATATTATTCCGTTTTCTCACTGGGATTCTTTTCCTAAAACGTCTTTATTTTTCTGATCCCTAAACAGAATTGTGTGGCTTCAATCATTATAGTATCCCAACATATATCACAACTTATTTCTGACTTTATACAATTCCCTTCCATCTCACCCCTTAACTTGGGTCTAAGACATTAGATTTGTGTATATTTACTTTGCAGTTGCCTTTTATCAATTTGATTTTACTTTTAGAGCAGTTTTAGGTTCATAGCAAAAATGAGTAGAAGGTACAGAGATTTCCCATATGCCCTGTACCCACAACACATACAAAGCCTCCCCCATTATTAAGATTCCCCTCAAAGTGGTACATTTGTGACACCTGATGAACCTATATTGACACATCATCATTACCCAAAGTTCATAATTTACATTAGGGTCCACTTTTACTATTGTGCATGCTATGTATTTGAACAATATGTAACTTGTATCCACCATTATAATATCAGAGTAGTTACACTGCCTAAAAATCCTGTGTTCCACCGCCTAAAAATCCTGTGTTCCACCTATCCACCCCTCCCAACACTTGGAGGTCTCTGTCTCTTGACTGAAATAATTTGGATGTTAGTGAGCCCTAGGGAAGGTCCTAATCACTGAAGACATATGGCACATGCCAAAGAGATCAAGTAAGAAAACATCACCTGACATCCCTAGTGCTCACTGTACATAGGTAGTGGGTCAACATTACACACCAACTGCACATTACACGATGCTGAGTATTTGCAAGTCAGTTCTCATAGGCTAGAACCCACATCTGTTCAAACCAGAAACCTGAGTGTCATGCTGGACTCTTTCTCTTTTGTTTTGTTTGTTGTGGGGTTTTGTTTTTGGTTTCCTCCCCATTTACTCAGTAAATCCATATGATTTAACTTTCTAAATAGGCATGTAATCCACGCTCTCACCTCCCTGCAGTTCATCCACGTGACTATAGCCAAGGTGCTCATTATCTCTTGTCTGAACTGTCTTAACAGCTTCTTACTTGATATTCTTGCCTTCCACCTTGCCCCACCTCTAGTCCATAAATGGCCAGCCTGAGCATTCTGTCAGCAGATGGAAAAACTAGGGAGGAAAGGATTTAGCTATTCTTCCTAGTATAATTTTTCAAGAACCTGAAGACGTTCAACCTTACATCCACCATGCTCACCTATTTTCCTATGAGACTAGAAATAATCTCTTGGAGAACCTGCAGTGAAACTTTCTTCTCCAGCTGTTTTTTCGGGGGTTTTTTATCCTTTTGAGAGAATATTTTCTATCAGAGCAAACCTGGAACACTTATTTGCGCCTTCTCTTCTGTTTTTACCTACATTGTCAACAAATAGTGGGCCTGAATCCCATTTTATGAAGTCCCAGGAGATGTTACTGCCTTTTTACTATTTGAAAATTTAGTGTTTTAATATTACTCTCTCTGGTGGCTTTATTTCTTATTATTAGCGTTTTCCCTGTGCTCTACTTTATATCTTTTGTTTCTTTGAGATTTATAACATATATAGTTTATATATGTACATATATTTTAATTCGGCAGTCCATCCTGTCAAATAATTACATGCAACACTCTCAGATTTTCAGAATGTTCTCTGTGTTTAACTTATTAGAAGTTCCGTTCTCTCTTCATGGAAGATTAGACATACAAAAACTGTCTACAAGTAAAACGCTCTTTGGGCCTCTGGGCTCACATTTAACTGGGAA
The DNA here is from genome assembly GCF_003031525.2 of Neophocaena asiaeorientalis asiaeorientalis. Taxonomy (NCBI): domain Eukaryota; kingdom Metazoa; phylum Chordata; class Mammalia; order Artiodactyla; family Phocoenidae; genus Neophocaena; species Neophocaena asiaeorientalis. The sequence goes on from NW_020175528.1 coordinate 12,735,392, forward strand.
AATATGAATCCTTTCCTGCTGATGCCTCATAGGGTCCCAGACATGAGGGAAGTGAAGAGGAAGACCTTTTTAGCATTCTTTTTAGCTCTGTCTTTTATGGACTCACTATGCATAGAGAATTCTTCTGTCAGTTTGTATGTAAGATTTCTGATTTTGATTTTATGGAGTTTATCCATAAAACGTATACAGAATTGTTAATAGCATTACATATAAATAATTATTAATATATTTAGTAATTAGAAAAATCAGATTTGTTACTAAATTCACTGAAAACAATAGTCTTTAGTATCTAAGAAATACTTTGAGTTCAAATACTTTCACATATTTCCTTTATTTTACATTTAGAAACCCTTAAAAATAAGCATAGTATTTTACTATATTAAATCATTTGTCATTAAGCAATGAATAATACTTTATTCTAAATTTCTGTGACAACTGAAAATTCAATGTCACTAAGTTAGTCTACCTTTTGCTAAAGTCTATGATGAATCACCTATTAGCTATAACTATTACTATATAACTATAGTATATAGTTATATACTACTATATAGTTATATATTACTATATAACTGTACTATTACCTAGTAGCTATAAATATTTCATTTATACTTTCCATGTTGATTATTTTCAAATGGTAAGTACTAGCAGTTTTTTCCCTTGTCTTCCATTAATGAACAACTTTGAATTAGGCAAATTTCTGGATATTGATGTAATTATATCAGAGAAGGACAGGAATATGCTTATAAACTAGTCACATAGAACAATAGGATTTGTAGAAATTCACAACCATTGTCAAAGTGTGTACCCTATACTTGTGGATCTTTACCCACATCCTCCTTCTTTTGGGGAACTGAGTGATTCAACTAGAGTTGCTTTCTCTCAAGAAAATGCCTAAACTGACATATCACTGATACACTCCCCACACAAATTCATCTTTACATCCTCTACTGAATTTAAGTTAAAAACATTCTGTCCTAGAAAGCCAGTAGAGAAGGTAAGGTGGTGAGAAAAGTGTAGATAAGTTTATGGACAGTCACACTCTGAGGATATTTGTTCTCCTACTTTAGGTATATTGTATAATAACAGGATTCCCACACCCCGCCACCCCGAGTTGGTTTGGGAATATAATGATGCCTATGGTTCTACTCAGAAAATTTAACTCCAGTCATTGAAATCTTTGGTCTAAGGTAGAAGCAGAGACATCTCCAGGAAGAGGTCATTTTGAGTAGCTGCAGGTTCAGGCTGAGAGGAGCAAGAGAGAACCAGAAGCTGGAAGTCACCTAAGAAGATGGGACAAACATCCATTGAGCCTCCAGGGTCCTAGGCCCTGTGCTCAACTCTTTCACATCCCTTTTCTCATATGATCCCCCAAATAGTTCTATAAATAGCTATCACTGATTTTATAGATTAGGAAATCAAGGATTAGAAGAAGCCAAATACCTTGCAACTTTCCTAAGTAGCAGAAACCTCAAACAATAACCTCTCCTTTATTCAGCCTTGTTTTTAAGAAAAGCACACAAGGGAGATACTTAAAATTTACAAATACCTGGCTAACTGCCAGCAGAACATTTCCCCATGCACTAAACACCCCAGGTTCACCAACTCTGTCCAGAAGGTAAATGTCATGGCATTTATGATTTCTTTTATTGGTTACCAACATCACTCAAACTGTATAAACTCAAACTCAGCACAGCAATCATCTCAGTAAATAAAGGTTTCCAGGATAATTAAAAACTACGGCAAAAGAGCAGATTTGAATATCCTTATTCAACAATAACAAAATCAAACTTATTTAAAATATACCAAAGGTGCTTCTACAATTCTTCCTATTAACATTTGTAATAGATTTTTATTCTTTAAATTATCTATGTAAATTGGTATCTTCCCTTCTAAGTTATAAACATGTAATCATCTCCAACCTGAAAAAGGAATCTTTTTGAAATATTACGAGATCAGATTTATTGTTATTTGAGTTGGCAACAAATTAAGTGTATTGTTTTCAATGAATCACATTTAGAAATGTGTATAGAGTGCATCTGAACATATTTACATAAGTAATTTAGAATTATGTTGCTTTTCCATAAATAAAAAACTTAGAACTTTCAGTATTACTTTAAATATCATCTTCATTACACTAGAAGAAATAATTGTGTTTTTAAAACTAAACACATTAGTTGTGCAAATGAGAATGCTCTTGCTTTTGCCAAAATGTGGAAATACAAGACCTCAACTAACATAATGTGCTTTGTGTTTTGTGGAACAACAATTGCATTTCTCTTATACAGACAGAGATGTGTCATTAGAAAGCACAATGGGGGCACCATGCTGTCAGTCTTTGAGGTGAATGAAGCTTGGTACTGATCAAAACCAGGACTTGTTGATGATGCATTAAGTGTTTTTGGATTTTTGTTTGGTTTTCTTTTTCATAAGTGGTATCAAAACAATGTAGCTTCCAAATACCTAATTGAATATGAAGTTAAGCTTAGGAAATGTGCAGTCTAATTTTCTTACACAGATAAATCCCTAAGCAAACATGATGTAAATAAGCTTTATTTTTATTTAGTCTGATTGTAGATGTCTAGATCCTTGTGCTTGGTATCTTTGAATCCAGAGATTCAGAAAGCCCCCCTTTATGGTTTTATATTATATAGGAAAACAACTTTCTTACAGAAAGAACTCCTTAGTAATAATGATATATATTTGCATTCTCCTCTTCCCTTACTTAGAAACTACCTTTTGATCTACCTTCTCTCTGAAACACATTAGGTGAGTAAGTGGAAAATTTATTATATAACTATCACCTCAGTTAAGTCATTTGAATGATTATTACTTTAAAATAGGATAGCATGGGCTTCCCTGGTGGCGCAGTGGTTGAGAGTCTGCCTGCCGATGCAGGGGACACGGGTTCGTGCCCCGGTCCGGGAAGATCCCACATGCCGCAGAGTGGCTGGGCCCATGAGCCATGGCCGCTGAGCCTGCGTGTCCAGAGCCTGTGCTCCGCAACAGAAGAGGCCACAACAGTGAGAGGCCCACGTACCGCAAAAATAAATAAATAAATAAATAAATAAATAAATAAAATAGGATAGCATGCTTTTCCCCTATTACTCTTATTCCATGGAAATTCAGAATTATCTGTTTTAAACATTAAAAATGCTTTGATCTCTTTATAAGAATAAGGCATATGATTTCCAAGCTCTTTTTAACATGTGGTAAATGTTCATTTAACATTAACACAAATTGTTCACTGTATGTCTGTTGAGCACAAAGCATTATGAAGGAACAAGGAAAATAACATGAAGTATAAGATATGATTCCTGCTGTCCATGGCCTTATTTTTTTTTAGTGGGATAGGATAGAATCATCTAGAAATGGCCATATGTTATTTTTGTCCTCAAAAACCATTCAACTTTCTTCTAGCCAACTAAGTACAGTTGACCCTTGACCAAAAAGGGTTTAAATTACACAGGTCCACTTTTATGCAGATTTTTAAAAAATAGTAAATACTAGAGTTGAATCCATGAATGCAGCAGAAACATGGGTGTGGAGGGACCCCAGATAGGGAGGGCCAACTTTATGTTATACAGGGATTTTGGACTGCACCAAAGGTCAGAGTCCCAAAAACCCCATTTTCAAGGGTCAATTGTACTATCATTCCCTTCTATCTATTAAGACTCAAGCAGTTTAGGTAAGACAGACCCTACCCTCAGATGCAGATGCCCTGTCTTCCATTTTGGATCTAAAGTTAAAAGAACTTTAGATCCTACAACTATAATTATCTACAACTATAATTATCTCAGAAGCACAATGAGAGAGCTTGTCTGGAAAGGAAGCCAGTACTAAACAAAAGGAAGCCAGTACTAAACACACAGAACAGAGGTAAGCCACGACAGAGATTCTGACAGCCATACTATCCCATGTATTGAGTTGGTCCAATGCTGGTAATGCCCTGAACTTTAGACAGTATGTTGCTATCTCTCTCACCTGCAACAAACACACTCCTATCTGATATACACATCAAAAGCTAAAGAAGAAAGTGATGAATAGCTGTTCACACTGTATTCCAAAAGATACAAAATAATTTTTTAGTTGCATGTATCCCTGTTACACCACACATCCCTTTCCTAATGTCCCTATTTTGAATTCAAACAGCTAAATTTTTGAGCAGCAATCCATTGTTCCTCTGCACAGATAAAGTACTGAGGTACTATACTCCTCGGAAATTTTAGTTCTTAAATACAACCAACTGGGACAAGTTTTCAATTAAAAAAAAAAATTGTCCCAAGATGGAAATTTTGGCTTCTGAGCCCTCAGGAAAATATAGCTATATTATATATATAATTTTTTTTTAAACAGAAACATGGACTATGACCCTCTCAATAACTATGTAAGATGCCAAGTAATCATGAGGGAGTCTCTTCCAAGAGGACTGAAAGAGAATGAGATGAAAGAGGACTTCTTCCCTTCTTGGCTCTGTAGTACTGATTCTCAACCAGGATGATTTTGCTTCTCAAGGGACATTTGGTAATGTCTGGAAACATTTGATTATTACAGCCGGAGTTGGGGGCGGGGTAGTGAGGGGGAAGGTGCTACTAGCATCTAGTGTTTAGAGACCAAGGGTATTGTTAAGCATCCTACAATGCATAGGACAATCCCTAGCAATAAAGAATTCTCTGGCCCAAAATGCCAGTACTACTGAGGTTGAGCTGTCCTCCCCTATAGAATATACCTTAGGGTTCAGATGTTTAGTTCTTATAAACCTTTAGATAGGGTTAACAAAACAATTAAGTGGAAATAGTAGAAACATTGCACACATTTGGTCATAGAAAACTAAGCACAGTCCCTACCAAATCACAATACCTACATATTCATACATTAGTCAGTTACCTATGAAAGATTTTATTGTTTCAGTCTTCCTTGTTGTCTAATAACTATCACATGATATATCTAACTGGCATTGGCTGCTTTCATATGAGCTTCTGGAGGTCTTTGGTATTGGGTAGCTATGCAACCTTATGATTTAAAGGGGCTGGCTTCAACTGGGCCATTGCCCATATGATTTATATACGTACACTGCATCTGTGACCTTGTACTAGGCTTTCCAAGTTAAATCAAATATTCCACTTACTGTGATCTTTCCTGCATCTAAAGTCAAAAAGGAATACTCTAATTCTACATATTCAGTCAATGGAGATGTTCCTTTGAGGCAGTTTGCCAATTTTTCTATAGTCAAGTTCAGAAATGTGGCTATGTTAAAATGAATGTCAAACAGCAGAGTCATTAAAATAAAACCTGCTGTCCAATTTCATACACACAGAGTTCAATGACACCCATAGCAAGCATCAAGCTTCTAATAGAAAACTTCTTGTCAAAAGCAATCTCATGGGCCTCCCTGGTGGCACAGTGGTTGAGAGCCCGCCTGCCGATACAGGGGACATGGGTTTGTGCCCTGGTCCAGGAAGATCCCACATGCCACGGAGCGGTTGGGCCCATGAGCCATGGCCGCTGAGCCTGTGCTCCACAACGGGAGAGGCCACAACAGTGAGAGGCCCACGTACTGCAAAAAAAAAGCAATCTCACCTAATTTTATATAACATTAGTCATTACAAGATGAAAAATTATTGCTTTGACAGAAAGATCTTATGGTAGGTTCTGAATTCAGAAAAATAAGGCAGCACACTTTGTACAATCAAAACCTACCAAATAACTCATTAATAGTTGTTAGGTGACGTAAAAAGTTAACCCTAAGTGTATATATGAACGAAATATAAGATATTTAGTTACTGAGTTAATACTGAGAAAATTAAAGTTCAAAGACAATATATTCCAACTTTCAGTTGCACAAAAATAGATATTTCAGTTTGCTTCCAAATGTCCAACTTTTGATCTTTATTAATAATTCAAATGAGCAGAGAAAAAGTGGCCAAGATGGCAGAGTAGGAAGACCCTGAGCTCATCTTCTTCCATGGGCACACCAAAATTACAACTATTTACAGAGCAATTATTGATGAGAAAGACTGGAAGACTAGTAGAAAAGATCTTCTACAACTAAAGATATAAAAAAGGAACCACAACGAGATGTGTAGGAGGGGTGGAGATATGGCATAGTTAAGACCCATACCCCAAGGTGAGTGACCCACAAACAGGAGGATAATTAAGATTACAGAGGTTCTCCCCAAGGAGTAAGAGGACTGTGCCCCACACTGGGGCACACTGTAATTAAAATGGTAAAAATGAAAGATAGATAATATTAAAAGCATCAAGGGAAAAGCAACCAGTTACATACAAGGGAACTCCAATAAGGCTCTCAGCTGACATTTCTGCAGAAACTGCAGACCAGAAAGGGAGTGGCATGATATATTTAAAGTGATGAAAAGGAAAAACCTACAACCAAGAATAATCTACCTGGCAAGACTTTCATTCAGATTTGATGGAAGAGTACAAAAGTTTTATAGACAAGCAAAAGTTAAAAGAGTTCAGCTCCACCAACCAACTTTACAAGAAATGATACAGGGACTTCTCTAAGTGGAAAAAGCTACAATGAGAAATATGAAAATTATGAAAGGAAAATATCTCACGGTAAAGGCAAATATACAGTAAAGGTAGTAAATCAACTACTTATAAAGCTAGTAGGAAGGTTAAAAGACAAAAGTAAAATCATCTATATCCATATTAAGTGGTTAAGGACTAAACAAGACAAAGAGATAAAATATGTCGAAAACAGTAAATACGGAGGAGGGTAGTAAAAAATGCAGGGTTGTTAAAATGCTTCTGAACTTAAGAGATCAGCAACCTAAAATAATCACATATATGTATGTATGTATATATATATATATATATACACATATATATATACACATATGTACACACACATATAAGTGCTAGATAGATACCTATATATAAACCTCATGGTAACCACAAACCAAAAATCTATAATAGATACACATATAAGAGAAAGGAATCCAAATATTACACTAAAGACAGTAATCAAATCACAAGGGAAGAGAGCATCAAAAAGAATAAAATACCTAGAAATAAATCTAACTAAGGAGGTAAAAGCTCTGTACTTGGAAAACCGTAAGACACTGATGAAAAAATTGAAGACAAAGAGATGGAAAGATATAATGTGCTCTTGGATTGGAAGAATATTGTTAAAATGACCACACTACCCAAGGCAATCAGATTCAATGCAATCAAAATACCAATGGAATTTTTCACAGAACTAGCATTCTAAAATTTGTATGGAAATACAAAAGATCCCAAACAGCCAAAACAAGCTTGAGAAAGAACAACAAAGCTGGAGATATCATGTGCCCTGGTTTCAAACTATACTACAAAGCTACAATAATCAAAACAGTATGGTACTGTCACAAAAATAGATCAATGGAGCAGAATAGAGAGCCTAGAAATGAGTCCACACCGATATAGGCAATTAACCTACGACAAAGGAGATAAGAATATACACTGGGGAAAAGACAGCCTCCTTCAATAAATGGTGTTGGAAAACTGGATCGCTATATGCAAAAGAATCAAATTGGACTACTCTATTCTCTCACACCATACACAAATTCAAAATGGATTAAAGACTTAAGTGTAAGACCTGAAACCATAAAACTTCTAGAAGAAAACATAGGCAGTGAGTCATTGACATTGGTCTTAGTAAGGTTTTTTGTTTTGTTTTGTTTTTTGATATGTCTCCTCAGGCAAGGGAAACAAAAGCAAAAATAAACAAATGGAACTACATCAAACTAAAGCTTTTGTATATCAAAGGAAACTATCAACATAATGAAAAGTCTACCTACTGAATGGGAGAATATATGTGCAAATGATATATCCAATAAGGGATTAATATCCAAAATATATAAAGAAGTAATACAACTTGACATCAAAAAAGAAAAATAATCTGATTGAAAAATGAGCAGAGGGTCTTGAATAGACATTTTTTCAAAGGAGACATACAGATTGCCAACAGGAACATGAAAAGATGCTCATCATTAATCATCAGGAACATGCAGATCAAAACCACAATGAGACACCACCTAACATCTGTCAGAATGGCTATTATCAAAAAGACATCAAATAACAAGTGTTGGCAAAAGTGTGGAGAAAATGGAGCCCTTACACACTGTTGGTGGGAATGTAATTTATGCAGACACTATGGAAAACAGTACTGAAGTTCCTCAAAAAATTAAAAACAGAACTACCATATGATCCAGCTATTCCAATCCTGGGTATTTATCTGAAAAAAACAAAACACTAATTTGAAAAAGATATATGCACCCCTATGTTCACTGCAGCATTGTTTATAATAGCCAAGATACAGAAGCAATCTTAGTGCCCATCAAAAGAAGAATGGGTAAAGATGTGGTATATACATACATACATACACACACACAAGAATATTACTCAGCCATTAAAAATGAAATCTTGCTATTTGTGAAAACATGGATGAAACTAGAGAGTATTATGCTAAGTAAAATAAGTCAGAGAAAGAAATACTGCATGATTTCACTTATATGTGGAATCAGAAAAACAAAACAAAATGAACAAACATAACAAAACAGAAACAGAGTTATAGATAACAGAGGACAACTGGTAGATTACAGAGGGGAGGAGAAAAATAGGTGAGAGATATTAAGAGGTACAAACTTCCAGCTGCAAAAATAAATAAGTCATCAGTATGAAATGTACAGTGTGGGAAATAGTCAATAACTATGTGATATGTATGTGACAGATCATAAGTAGACTTATTGTGGTGATCATTTTGAAATATATAAAGATCAAAATCACTGTGTTGTGTAACAGGAACTAACAGTGTTGTAAGTCAATTATACTTCAAAAACAAACTCATAATAAGATGATCAAATTTGTGGTTACCAGAGGCAGGAGTGGTGGGGGAGTGGGAATTGGATGAAGGCAATCACAAGGTACAAACTTCTAGTTGTAAGATAAATAAGTACTAGGATGTAACATATAGCCTGATAAATACAATGAACACTGTTGTACGTTATCTATGCAACTTGTTAAGAGAGGAAATCCGAAGAGTTCTCATCACAAGGAAAAAAATCTTTTTCTATTTCTTTAATTTTGTATCTATACAAGATAACGGATGTTCACTCTATTTATTGTGATAATTCCTTCATGATTCTGTAGATTATGCTGCACACCTTAAACTTATAATTGATATACAGCACTGTGTATCTCAATAAAATTGGAAGTAAAATAATAAAACTGGCAGAAATAAGGCAATTAAATCACTTCCTGCCTGTGGGACAGCAAAAGCACAGAGGCGTACTTGGAAGTAGCAAAACAACCTTCAACACTTATGCAATAATATCTGAGACTGTTTCTGAAAGTTGTTCCAATAAAATTTAAAGGTTCTAGTGGCATATTCCAATTAAATAACATTTCACGTTAGCATTCATTTAATTACAGTCACATATTCCCAAGTCATAAAATATTTCTTCTGTAATATTTTTGGTGTCAAAAACAAATCATTTTTATTAATAACAATGGAAAATTTACTAGTCCACATAAAAGTATTAACAGCTCTTATTCCCAATGTTAGATCATTGGTAATAAAGTAAATAAAATGTGCATACTTTATAACTCAAATCATATCAGTTAGTTTATGCCCTAAGCAAATAATTCTGCTGTTATGGGTCAAAGCCCAACATGGGATGTTTATTGTTCATTTTGTCTTGATAAGACGGGTAGACAAAAAATGCCATTTTGTAAGGAAATATCATTATGAGGAATTGGAATCAGAACAACCATTTGCTAAAAGTTACCCATTGGTAAGACTGGAAAAGAGCTGAGATAATTCAAGACTTGTATTTGACGCAGAAGAATTTCACCACAATGAGATGATCAGGTGGTTTAAAAACAGTTATAACTGAAAGCTTTGCTGTTTGAACATACTTGTTCACAGATAAAATGTCATGCTTGTTTTTGTTATTTTACTGATTTTATTCTTTTCTTTGCAAGAGGAAAATGATTTGATTAGATTAAATAAGAGTTCTCATCTTACCCAGCTGGGTCTATGTAGATGCATTTATTGCTTAGCAAGAAAAAAAACCAAAACAAAACACTTCAGAATGCTTTGCTAACTTTCCCTCTGAAGTAGCCTAACAGATAAAGATCATATAAACTTACCTTACGGAATAAGGACAGTCTTGAGATTTGGAACTAAATGAGTGATCTGGAGTGGGCACCAGAAGGCTGGAAGTCAGAGCAGGCCAGAGGTAAGGGCTTGACATATTTTTATGTCATTTGTTTTTTTTTTTTTTTTTTTTTTTTTTTTTTTTTTTTTTTTTTGTGGTACGCGGGCCTCTCACTGTTGTGGCCTCTCCCATTGTGGAGCAAAGGCTCCGAACGCGCAGGCTCAGCGGCCATGGCTCACGGGCCCAGCCGCTCCGCAGCATGTGGGATCTTCCCGGACCGGGGCACGAACCCGTGTCCCCTGCATCGGCAGGCGGACTCTCAACCACTGCGCCACCAGGGAAGCCCTTATGTCATATTTTATGTCACTTTCTCATAATGACAGGGTGCTACTGGCATTTAGTGCTGAGACCATGGTTGCTACAAGTCAAGTCATGAGTGAGAGTCCGCTCACTGAAGAACTTTCTGACCCAGTGTAACAGCAGGGCTCCCACGGAGAAGCACTGGCAGGATAAAGCAGATTTCATGGGTTTTTTTATAGGTAATAGTATTCAAGTTCAGAAGGATGGTCTTTACAGGCAGATTTAGGAATCCATGCCTGGAGACTGAGCAGTGAGAACAGGGCCTCAGGAGCAAGGTGCTGGCCAGAAACGCCAGTCAATTAAATGATGACCATTACCCATCAACACTCACGTCATGCACTTCAGGGCAAAGACTGAAGATATGGACTTTCCCCTCTGGACCACTGTGGACATGAGTTCTTTACTACCCAGAGCTTCCAGCCTGATTGTAGTGGCCAACACTGCCTTCAGGAAAACTCAAAATTCACAAAACACATTTCTGGTCTTGAAAGTCACTAATTTATGGAGGAAACAGTTCACCCACCACTTCACTCTCAATTTGTAACCCTTATACCTTACTTCACTGTCCAGGGTCAGATTTCTTTAGGACCAAGGTAGACACTGTGGTCAGCAAATACCCTTGGCTACCCCTGTGGATTCCGCTCCCCATAAGTAAATCACTTGCTAGCTTCTGCCACTCATCAGGCCTCAGAGTCCATGGAGAACAGGCCTATGTATGGCTGGTATGGCTCCCAGACCATAAATACACACATTAGCACCTGCAGGCTATGCTGGAGGCTTTGACCTATCCCTCTACTGTAACTTATTAAATGACCTGGATTTTCATTTCTGAGCCCCAAGAATGAAGGGCATTTAATTTTGCATTTTAGAGGCAATAACTGGTTTTTAGCTTTAGAACTAATAAGAGAGATAAATCATATATCCAATATATATTTTGTTAATCTGATCCCTAGAGGGAAAGTTATAGCATCTGTGATTCGCAGAGCAAAGATCTAGGCTAGGATATAGGAAAGTGAGATAAGGCAGAGGTTGACAACTCAAAGAATCATCCTACACACTTATCGTCAGGGAGCCATTTGGTTATTTGTGATGAAAAGCTCTGCTTTTTCTCCTAGAAATATTTTATCATTTGCCAATCAGTGGGCTCTTCTCTCACTGAATGGCCTGAGATCAGTCCTCTCTAAGAAAGCTTGAAGAAACCATGGGCTTCATGCCTAACTGCCTACAGTACCAGCATTCCTTCAGTCCAGGATATAACAAGAGAGGGAAGCTTATTCTGAGCCTGTTGAGTAGTGGGGGCTTTCTCCATAGAAGAGACCCTAGGTGCTGTTCTTAAGTGGAAGGGCTTAACTGTGATCTGCCTTTCTCTGCTCTACTTGGTTACAGAGGGATCCCCATTTTAGGAACTGAAACTTTGGAGTCCATTCTCCTTGGATGAATACTTGGCAAGAGAAAGAATTCTTTTCTTTTAGGATTTCACAGATATGTAAATGCTCTTCTAGGTCAAGATAAAAGTCATTCTGCCACTTTTTTTTTTTTTTAAGGAAAAAGTATGTTACTATTACTGATAGCAATATTAGTACTTTCCCATGTAGAACCATGCATACTTTGAATGGCTTTCTTGAATGCAGGCCCAGGCTCTCTTCCCAAATGTTTGGTTCCCCAGAGCTTTAGAAATGAATTGCATGAATTACATATCAACCAACTTTCTAAGACTTGCAACACTTCCCACACTCACAATTCAGAAGCTAACCACACATAATTGTAGATCACAGGCATCTAAAACAGATCATTATCTTTCCAGAATTAAGTTCCTCTTGAGAAACTATTTTTACCCAAATGGTTCACTGGAATGGATTTCCTCTAAAGGAAATGTGATAACATCTTAATCCATTATTAACTCATTGCCTTTAACTTCAGCCTTCATTTTGAGCAGCAATGAAATCAAAGATTTAACACATGTTATACTCATGTCAAAGATACTTATAGCACAATGGATCTGGTTTAAATTATGAGAATGACATACATCACTCTGATTAAGGTCCTAATCAGGAATCAAAGAAAATCTTCCAATTGAACAAAATGTAGTCAAGCCCACTGACTACAATATGTATTTATCAAACTTTCCTAAAGAACTATCTCAACAAGTTATATAACTCCCACTTCCAAGATAAAATAACAGTGACCTGGTCTACCCTCCCACTTCAACAAGACAAAATACGTATTAAAAAGTTTTTAAGACACTGGACATGAGAAAATGAAGGACAGTGAGCCCTGAGAGATGGAAAACAAACAAGATGAACTAAAAGATTGTTCCAGCACTGCCTTGAGCCCATTTCCAGGCCGTTGAGCAGGGAAAGGGAACCCAAGTAGAGCCTGGAGCAGTCCCTGCTGAGGAGACAGGGCTGAGACTCAGGGGAGATCAAGGCAGCTCAAGTCTGCAGGATACCTAACAGGAGAGAGTGGCATAAACACAACTCCAGAGATCTGCAGAGTTCTCCTCAGTTATTCAGTAGAGAACTACTGGCACATACACATATGAGGAAACCACTTGAAACCAGGACGAGAACCACCTGAAAGGATTCGAAGGAAGAAACAGTGACTGGTACCCACACAGGGCTAAAATAGTACCTGTCATTACAGTCAGACTGGAAAAACCTCAATTTATAGGCAACTGTAGAGTGCTCAGAATGGTTTTGCTTCAATAATGGGGAATAATTAGCCCTTATCTAAGCACTGCTCTGGTCCCACCTAATGAATCTTAAATGTAAGACCCAAGAGTATCAAACTCTTTCCAAGTACTTTAACTGCCTCCCAGAACAAAGCTCCATATCTTTACAGGAATACAAAAATACCCAGCACTCAACAAATGTTTAGTGTGTACCTCAAGCAGAAAATCAGAACCACCTAGAATTTACAACCTGATAACATTTTATGTAGTAACAAATTCATACTGTAAACACTTCTCACACCAAAAGATAGGAACCAAGAATACACTAGTTCTCAAGAAGCTTTACAATCTTGTAGGGAGCAGGGAGGGTGGCAGGTATCATCACAGAACTATGTAGTAGGTACAGCGAGATTGCACAGGTTGGAATTAATAATTCCATGTGGAAAATGCTTTGGCAAGGGTTTTTCTTGTTTCAAAGAACAAAGGGGCACTCACTTTACCTCAAGCAAAGTAGGGCTGATTAAAAACATACTTGTGAACTAGAAATGGAAGCAATCAGAAAGTCATGAGGAAGTTGGGAATATCTCTGGGCCACATAGTCTCTCACTTAGGGAGGCTTTGTTTCTGCCCATGCGTCTTCTCTGCTGTCTTCCCTCTATGGACTGTTGTCCCCAGGACTGCAGCTTGCAAAGCACAAGAGGGCCACTGCAGGCCCAGATAACCCATGACCTGGCTGTACCTGTAGCTACAGGCCCAGTCTCTGTTTTCCATATCCCCCACTCAGCGTTTTCAGCTAGACCACACCATGCATGCCATTAACTTAGGCGTCCCACCCCTCTACCCAATCAGCTGTGACTGCAGACTGGACACAGCCATCCCCCTCAGCAGCTTCTGCATTTAGGGCAGAGTCACTTAGCAAAGGGTGTGGGTAGGCAAGAATTCCCCATAAAGGAGGAGCTGGAAAGATAAGGAGACATCTGCCAAGTAGCTGGATGAGACAGAGAACATTCCATGCAGAGAATACCAAAGAGATATGAGTACTCGATGTCTAGTGCCCAGAAGATAAATCTATCAGCCTCCTCTGCTTGGGCAAAGACAAAATGCCTTTATGCAAGTCAGTTCCACAACGGGGTCTGCCTGTGTGGTCCTGTCTCTGGCGTGTTCTTCTTACAGAGACTGCCTGTTCAGGGACCTCCTGGCTTAACCAAATACATGACTAGAAAGAAAGCATCCAGAACAAGTTCTGTCTTTGTGCACCCCGGCTGGTCAGACCAAATCTGCAAAACTGTATTGCATCTGGGCAGCACCCTTAGTGGGCGGTTGGCAAAGTAGGCTGGATTGAAAGGAGGTAATGAGTTGTAAGAAGAGTAAGAAAACCACATCTTGAAGAATGAGTGAAGAAACCGGGGATGTTTCAGTTGAAAGCAAATAAGTAATTAGCAGGAGGCTACCTGACAGCTGATTGAAAATATCGAAATGCACCGTCAGGTGAAAAAGGGCAACACTGGATCTGACAAGTATACTAGGAGGAAAACTAACCTCATGCAATGGAAGTAATTGAAAGGCAGATTTCAACTTAATATAAAGAAAAATACTAAAATTATACAAATATAACTATTAAAAGGGAAATGAGACTTTTGTAATCCATAGAATGCCTCCTGACTAAGATTGAAGACTAGATCACAGCTATTGTGTAGTGTGGCAACTGAAGAAAAAAAACCAAAACCCCTGTAACTGCTTTTGCTTTTGTTACTGAGGTAATGCAAAGCCAGAGTTTCTAGGATTGAAAGATATTTCGTAGTGAATTCAGAGAATCAATTTTAGTTCTTGTTACAGTAAGATATAAAATCTACACATAAGTAAAATAAAGGTAACAGAAACGTTTTGGTCTCTTCTCCCACCCCCAAAAAAGCAATCAGAGCTTTGATTGTGGAAAAAAATTTAGTCATACAGAGAAGTAAAAAGAATCAAGTGATTAAATAGCTATGTTCTATTTTGCAGCATTGCCCACAAGGTACAGAGGAACAGTTCAGTTTTAAATGACCCCAGTTCTGAAAGTAGAGCATTTTTTCTTCCATGACAGGACTGACCCAGTGTGGTAGTAGTGATGTACTGAGCATCATTTACATTCTGTCTAACTAATTCGTAAAATTAAGTTGACTAGACAAGGGGAAGAGGGACCATGAAGATAGGGGAATGGGAATATATTCTGTGTGTTGGCATCTTCATAATTAGCTATGAAAACCCCTAATTAAAACCTACCTCAACCACTTAGGAACCCATCTGACTCTATGTCAACCCTGTGCCCTTTTCTTAACTCTGAGGATGTGACACACACACCAGAGAGCTGCATCCTATCCCCATCACTTACTGTGACTCACTTACTTGGATCTCTCAGTTTCCTCATCTGTAAAGTGGAGATAATAGTGGTAGCCTCTTCACTGCATAATTCCAAGAATTAAAGCTTCCTATATATAAAATACTCAACATTATTTCTCTCCTTCATCTTCCTAAACACTCTGACCAACCCTCAGCCCGTGCCTCCACACACTCACCCACATCATCTAAACCCCCTCCCCTTAATTTTAGACATGAGAAAGCAGAAGCTAGTCTACATTCAAATTTCTGTCTTTTTCAATTAACAGTGAATAAGAGTTCTTTTCAGAATTATTCCTAGGTAGATAAAGATTTGAATTTATCCTAGTATTTGTATTTTTAAAATGTTCTGCAAATACAGAAATAAGAATAGTCTGTTAAACTGGATATCTTTTAAGGTGATATTTGATTGTGTAGATTTAAGTAAGTTATTTTTAAGTGCTACAGGATTTTTTGTTAAATTTTTTTATACAGCAGCTTCTTAGTCATCAATTTTATACACATCAGTGTATACATGTCAATCCCAATCACCCAATTCAGCACACCACCATCCCCACCCCCCTGCGGCTTTCCCCCCTTGGTGTCCATATGTCTGTTCTCTACATCTGTGTCTCAACTTATGCCCTGCAAACTGGTTCATCCGTACCATTTTTCTAGGTTCTACATACATGCGTTAATATACGATATTTGGTTTTCTCTTTCTGACTTACTTCACTCTGTATAACAGTCTCTAGATCCATCCAGGTCGCAACAAATGACTCAATTTCGTTCCTTTTTATGGCAAAGTAATATTCCATTGTAAATATGCACCACAACTTCTTTATCCATTTCTCTGTTAATGGGCATTTAGGTTGCTTCCATGACCTGGCTATTGTAAATAGTGCTGCAATGAACATTGGGGTATAGACTGCCTTATCTCTATTGCATACCCTTGCCTCCTCTGTCATAGATTAGTTGACCATAGGGGCATAGGTTTATCTCTGGGCTTTCTACCTTGTTCCATCGATCTATGTTTCTGTTTTTGTGTCAGTACCGTATTGTCTTCATTACTGTAGTTTTGTAGTATAGTCTGAAGTCAGGGAGTCTGATTCCTCCAGCTCTGTTTTTTCCCCCAAGACTGCTTTGGCTGTTCGGGGTCCTTTGTGTCTCCATACAAAGTTTAAGATTTTTTGTTCTAGTTCCGTAAAAACTGCCATTGGTAAATGGCAGTGTCTGTTGTAACTTCTCCTTTTTTCATTTCTAATTTTATTGATTCGAGTCCTCTCCCTCTTTTTCTTGATGAGTCTGGCTAATGGTTTATCAATTTTGTTTATCTTCTCAAAGAACCAGCTTTTAGTTTTATTGATCTTTGCTATCGTTTCCTTCATTTCTTTTTCATTTATTTCTGCTCTGATCTTTATGATTTCTTTCCTTCTGCTAACTTTGGGTTTTGTTTGTTCTTCTTTCTCTAGTTCCTTTAGGTGTAAGGTTAGATTGTTTACTCCAGATTTTTCTTGTTTCTTGAGGTAGGCTTGTATAGCTATAAACTTCCCTCTTAGAACTGCTTTTGCTGCATCCCATAGGGTTTGGGTAGTCATGTTTTCATTTTCCTTTGTTTCTAGGTATTTTTTGATATCCTCTTTGATTTCTTCAGTGATCTCTTGGTTATTTAGTAACGCAGTGTTTAGCCTCCATGTGTTTGGGTTTTTTTAAATGTTTTTTTCCCTGTAATTCATTTCTAATCTCATAGCATTGTGGTCAGAAAAGATGCTTGTTACGATTTCAATTTTCTTAAACTTACTGAGTCTTGATTTGTGACCCAAGATGTGATCTATCCTGGAGAATGTTCCATGCGCACTTGAGAAGAAAGTGTAATCTGCTGTTTGTGGATGGAATGTCTTATAATTATGAATTAAATATATCTGGTCTATTGTGTCATTTAAAGCTTCTGTTTCCTTATTTATTTTCATATTGGATGATCTGTCCATGGGTGTAAGTGAGGTGTTAAGTCCCGCACTATTACTGTGTTACTGTCGATTTCCTCTTTTATAGCTGTTAGCAGTTACCTTATATACTGAGGTGCTCCTATGCTGGGTACATACATAATTTTAATTGTTATATCTTCTTCTTGGATTGATCCCTTGATCATTATGTGGTGTCCTTCATTGTCTCTTGTAACATTCTTTATTTTAAAGTCTATTTTATCTGATATGAGTATTGCTACTCCAGCTTTCTTTTGATTTCCATTTGCATGGAGTATCTTTTTCCATCCCCTCACTTTCAGTCTGTATGTGTCCCTAGGTCTGAAGTGGGTCCCTTGTATACAGCATATATATGGGTCTTGTTTTAGTATCCATTCAGTAAGCCTATGTCTTTTGGTTGGAGTATTTAATCCATTCACGTTTAAGGTAATTATTGATATGTATGTTCCTATGACCATTTTCTTAATTGTCTGGGGTTTGTTTTTGTAGGTCCGTTTCTTCTCTTGTGTTTCCCACTTAAAGAAGTTCCTTTAGCATTTGTTGTAGAGCTGGTTTCGTGGTGCTGAATTCTCTTAGCTTTTGCTTGTCTGTAAAGCTTTTGATTTCTCCATCGAATCTAAATGAGATCCTTGCCGGGTAGAGTAATCTGGGTTGTAGGTTCTTCCCTTTCATCACTTTAAATATATCATGCCACTCCCTTCTGGCTTGTAGCGTTTCTGCTGAGAAATCAACTGTTAACCTTATGGGAGTTCCCTTGCATGTTATTTGTCATTTTTCCCTTGCTGCTTTCAATACTTTTTCTTTGTCTTTCATTTTTGCCAATTTGATTACTATGTGTCTTAGCATGTTTCTCCTTGGGCTTCTCCTGAATGGGACTCGCTGCGCTCCCTGGACTTGGGTGGCTATTTCTTTTCCCATGATATGGATGTTTTTGACTATAATCTCTTCAAATATTTTCTCTGGTCCTTTCTCTCTTCTACTTCTGGGATCCCTATAATGTGAATGTTGTTGTGTTTAATGTTGTCCCAGGGGTCTCTTAGGCTGTCTTCATTTCTGTTCATTCTTTTTTCTTTATTCTGTTCCACAGCAGTGAATTCCACCATTCTGTCTTCCAGGTCACTTATCTGTTCTTCTGCCTCAGTTATTCTGCTATTGATTCCTTCTAGTGTAGTTTTCATTTCAGTTATTGTATTGTTCATCTGTTTGTTTGTTCTTTAATTCTTCTAGGTCTTTGTTAAACATTTCTTGCATCTTCTCGATCTTTGCCTCCATTCTTTTTCTGAGGTCCTGGATCATCTTCACTATCATTATTCTGAATTCTTTTTCTGGAAGGTTGCCTACCTCCACTTCATTTAGTTGTTTTTCTGGGGTTTTATCTTGTTCCTTCATCTGGTACATAGCCCTCTGCCTTTTCATCTTGTCTATCTTTCTGTAAATGTGGTTTTTGTTTCACAGGCTGAAGGATTGTAGTTCTTCTTGCTTCTGCACTACAGGATTCTTTTAACTCTGAAAATACCTGCTTACTCCCAGATTGGAGTCCCTTTGTGGCATTTACTCAGCATCTCAGGGGACTGAGAACATGATTTCAGCCCCTATTACTGGAATCCTGGTGATAGGCAGCCAATAGAAAAAGATTTGCCTAAGCTTGGTCTGGTAGGCACAGTTACAAGTATCTGACAGACATGTGTTTCATCACTAAGAAAGGAACATTTCGTGAGACAAGTGTTCTCAACATTCATGGGAAATTTTTTAAATACATTGTTCATTTCCCTTATGCCCAACATGTGTGCTGATATGTCTACAAGTAAGCTGGTATCATCAGCCCCCAAACACACAACTGCAACTAAATCTCTCTAACTGGTGCTCACAAGGCTCAGCCTCACACTGTGAACTGGTGATGCAGGAATGTGTTAGGAAGACAGTCTTCAGTTCTGTTACTATGCAGCTGACAGAGCCTCACTAGCACTTACTACTACGCCAACTATAACTCCAGGCAACCAAATAGGCTATTTCTATAAAGTGAAACCTTCCTTCATGAACTATCTAATAAAAAATAAACAGCAGAACTAGAATATTTTGCAACTTCTAGTAAATTAGTAGATCTAGTAGTGATCATCATCAGTGGCTGCTAAAATCATGACAATTAGATAAAAAACAGACATTATGTACGTCTGATGAAAGTATATAACCATCTGTGAAGTAGAGTTGCCTCTCCAATAATGGAATTTTCATGTGACTGTATCTAAATCTAATTTTAATTTACAGAAAATACAAGGGAGCTATTAACATGTTAAATGACACCATGAAGATACCATCAAAGTTTCCATCTCCTATCTATTGTAAACAGTGCTGCAATGAACATTGGGGTGCATGTATCTTTTCAAATTATGGTTTTCTCTGAATATACACCCAGGAGTGGGATTGCTGGATCATACGGTAGCTCTATTTTTAGTTTAAGGAAGCTCCTCCATACTGTTCTCCATAATGCTTGTACAAATTTACATTCCCACCAACAGTGTAAGAGTGTTCCCTTTTCTCCACACCCTCTCCAGCATTTATTGTTTGTAGGTTGTTTGATGATGGTCATTCTGACTGGTGTAAGGTGATACCTCATTATAGCTTTGATTTGCATTTCTCTAGTAATTAGTGACACTGGGCATCTTTTCATGTGCTTTTCAGCTATTTGTATGTCTTCTTTGGAGAAATGTCTATTTAGATCTTCCATCCATTTTTTGATTGGGCTGTTTTGATAATGAGTTGCATGAGCTGTGTGTGTATTTTGGAGATTAATCCTTTGTCGGTCACTTTGTTTTCAAATATCTTCTCCCATTCTGTGAGTTGTCTTTTCATTTTATGGTTTCCTTTGCTGTGCAAAAGCTTTTAAGTTTAATTGGGTCCCATTTGTTTATTTTTATTTTCATTACTCTGGGAGGTGGATCAAAGAAATCTTGCTACAATTTATGTCAGAGAGTGGTCTGCCTATGTTTTCTCAAGAGTTTTATAGTATCTGGTCTTGCATTTAGATCTTTAAACCATTTTGAGTTTATTTTTGTGTACAGTGTTAGGGTGTGTTCTAATTTCATTCTTTTACATGTAGCTGTCCAGTTTCCTCAGCACCACTTACTGAAGAGACTATCTTTTGTCCACTGCATATTCTTGCCTCCTTTGTCATAGATTCAATGTACGAATGGATAAAGAAGATGTGGTACATATATACAATGGAATATTACTAAGCCATAAAAAAGAGCAAAATAATGCCATTTGCAGTGACATCGGTGGATCTAGAGATTGTCATACTGAGTGAAGTCAGACAGAGAAAAGACAAATATCATATGATATTACTTATATGTGAAATCTAAAAAATGGTCCAAATGAGCTTATTTACAAAACCGAGAGTCATGGGCTTCCCTGGTAGCGCAGTGGTTGAGAGTCCGCCTGCCAATGCAGGCGACACGGGTTCGTGCCCTGGTCCGGGAAGATCCCACATGCCGCGGAGCGGCTGGGCCTGTAAGCCATGGCCGCTGAGCCTGCACGTCCAGAGCCTGTGCTCCGCAACGGGAGAGGCCACAATGGTGAGAGGCCCGCATACCACAAAAAGAAAAAAAAAAAACAAAAAAACAGAGAGTCACAGATGTAGAAAACAATCTTATGGTTACCAAGAAAGAAGGGGGGAGAGAGGGATAAATTGGGAGATTGGGATTGACATTCACACTAACATATATAAAATAGACAACTAATAAGAACCTACTGTATAGCACAGGGAACTCTGCTCAATATTCTGTAATGACTTATATGGGAAAAGAATCTAAAAGAGAGTGGATATATGTATATATATATAACTGATTCACTTTGTTGTACAGCAGAAACTAACACAACATTGTAAAGCGACTATACTCCAACAAAAATTAATTTACAAAAGATACAATCAAAACTAATGTTTAAGAAACTCTACAGGAAGAATGACCAAAGTTCATCAACAAATAAGAATCTATAGATTGAAACTTGAGATAGCAACCAATTGCACTTATGGAACTTAATTTTATCCTAATTTTAAAAAACACCTAGGGTTTCCCTGGTGGCGCAGTGGTTGAGAGTTCGCCTGCCAATGCAGGGGACGCGGGTTCATGCCCCGGTCCGGGAGGATCCCACGTGCCACGGAGCGACCGAGCCCATGAGCCATGGCTGCTGAGCCTGTGTGTCCGGAGCCTGTGCTCCACAACTGGAGAGGCCACAACAGTGAGAGGCCCGCGTACAGCAAAAAAAACCAAACAAACAAAAAAACCACCTAAAATTTAAAAAAAAAAACTTGAAACATATAAACACTGACCAGCATACTTAATATTAAGGGTTAATTTTGTATAAGACATAATGCTTATGAAAAGAGTTCCTATTTTATAAATAAGAAAATATTATCTATAAATCTCTAAGTCTATAAAGTTACAGTGAATCTGTGCTCATTTACACAGGAAAATTGCACTTCACATTCCCTAAAAAAGTGGGTGCGCTAAGCAATTAATTACATTTTTGAAGAGACCTAAACTAGAAGAGTAATATGGTGTAAAAATTTTTAAGATTGATAAGAGTGAAAAAAACACTTTGTCATTAACTTTGAAAAAGACATTTTTCAGTAATTTGTTCTATTTAATATAACTTCCCGGAACATACTGATAAAGAAATAGAAAGCACAAAATGTTTTATTACTATCAATAATGTTTTTCAATCAAAAGAAAGCCACTCCCCCCCACACAAAAATCCAGATGATTTTACAGGTAAGTAATAACCAATGTACAAGAAACAAATATTAAGATCTGTGCAAACTATTATTCCAGGTAATAGAAAAAGTGGGATTTCTCCATAATTCTCTGTCTGAAACTAATATAATCTTGATATCAACAATAATCAAAGATAGTATGAGATGGAAAATTGAGCCATTTTTACTTATAAACACAGAGGCAGGGCTTCCCTGGTGGCGCAGTGGTTGAGGGTCCGCCTGCCGATGCAGGGGACACGGGTTCGTGCCCTGGTCTGGGAGGATCCCACATGCCGCGGAGCGGCTGCGCCCGTGAGCCATGGCCACTGGGCCTGCGCGTCCGGAGCCTGTGCTCCGCAGCGAGAGAGGCCACAACAGTGAGAGGCCCGCATACCGCAAAAAAAACCGAAAAAAAAAAAAAAACACTGAGGCAAAATCCTAACCAGATTATTGGCAAACTAGTACGTTTTTTAAAAACCAAGTTTGGATTACTCAAGAAATAGACGTTTTGATATTAGAAAGTCTACTAATTTAATCCACATTACAAAAAATATCAAAGGAGACTAGAGTACATGAGTACTTCAAGTGTTGAATTACTGAATGTTTTATTCAATTGTTTTATAATATAAACTTAAGTAAACCTCACAAGAGAATTTCTTAACCCAATGAAAATTATCTGCAAAGAAATGCTAGAGCAAACAGCATTCTTATTGGTGAAATAAAACAGCCCCTTCAAAAAATCAGGACAGAGTCAAGGATGCCTGCTAGTTTCTATTAAAAATTGCCACAATATCTGTGGCAATAAGGCCATTATTAACCTCAGATGATAGACCTGTTCACAGAAAAAAGCCAATAAAAATCTACAGACAACATAGAAGTATTAAAAATGTTGATTATAAGGTAGTATATATAGAAATGTAATTGATTTTTCTATATTTAACAGTCATCAACGGCAGTTTAAAATATATCCTTCCATATAGAAATGGTGTATGCATGTAAGCACACATTTATACACTCATGTACCGTATATGTATATAGTCCCTAACAAATCTATTATCTGCAACAAAAGTAAGGTGTGCAGACTTGCCCTATGAGACATGTGATCTATTCAGTGTAATACTGATGTAAATGATAGATATACAGAAGAATAGAATGGAAACCCTGAAACAACCCCATTCTGAGCAGAAGCCTGATAGGTGACAGAAGTGACCTTGCAGGTCAGCTGAGAGATGGACTATTCAGTAAATAGTACTGGATCATGGGCTATCCATATAGAGAAAAACTGGACGCTTACCTCATACCCTACACAAAAATCAACTCTAAGTGTATTAAGGGCTTAAATGTGAAAAGCAAAAACTAACCTTTAGGAGGCAACTGAGATTAGCTTTAAGACCTTGAGGCAGGGAAATATTTGTAAAATAAGATTCAAGAAACAAACTAGAGAAAAGAAATTAGACTATATCATTAACAAACAGTTTGCATTCAGAGTAAATGAAGTCTACAAAATTCTAACAATAGACAAACTAATCAATGTAAAAACAGAAAATATAAATAGGCAATTAAGAAAAAAGGAATCCCAAACAGCCTATAAAGACATGTAAAAATATTCAACTTCACCGTGAAAAGGTAAATGCAAATTAAAGTCACAATAAGATACTATTTTACACCCATCAGAGAAGCAAAAATTTAAGTTAAAGTCCGACAATATCAAGTGTTACCAAAGATGTGGAATAACTGGAATTTATACTCTCCTGAAGAGAATATAAATTAGTATAGTCATATGACCCAGCAATTCTCTTCCTGATTTTACATTCTTCAGAAATATTCTCAAATGTACACAAGGATACAGAGATAAAAGATGTTTATAGTAGCATCGTTTATATATACATTTTTTAAAATGGAGACAATCTGTACATCAGAAAGATAAATGATAAATTCATGCAATAAAATACCATCCATATTAAAATGAATTGAACTAGAGCTTTCACACACCATTGTAATTATAAATGTTAGAAAAAACACAAAGAAAGTATTAGAATATGGAAATGTAGCAATAAATAGTTTTCAAAAGGCAAAATAGCAGCATATATAGCATCTACAAGATGGTATCTACACACACACACACACACACACACACACACAGACACAAACAGCAATACAAACACTACTAAAAGTACAAGCAAATGCAAGGAAAATAAGAACACCAAATTCAGGCAAATGTTAACACAGGGAAGGGACGAGAGATGCAATCAGAGAAGAGGATACTGGAAGACCTTAACTCAATTGGCAATTTTCTATCTTTTAATGTCAGTGTGGGATTATCTGTACTTATATGAATCTTCATGTATTTTGATATGTCTTGATATTTTACAAATTTTAAAATAAAGTTTAAACAAATGAAAAAAGATATACCAGGCAAATTCTAATCAAAAGATGGCCCATATCACATTATTAATATCAGAAAAAATATATCTTTTGGCAAACCCATTAATAATATAGAGTCATTTTTCAGTGTAAAATAAAGACACTTAGAAACCTGAATACATATGTACTGAACAGTGTATCTCCAAAGTACGTAAAGCAAAAACAGACTTGTTAAGAGATATCAATAACCCCTCTGATCATAGAGAAACAATTTACACCCCTCTCTCAAATGGATAGATCAAAAAGACAAAATTAAGAAGTTTTGAACAGAATTAACAAGCTTTTCTAATGACATGAGTGTTTGTGTAAAATACACATTTTCTACATAGTTTTTGCCAACATATATAACATCTAATAAAAAAATTTATATTAGGACAAGAGTAATTTATAAAGTAGCAAAAAATAGCTCTAAATACTAATACCTATATTGAGAAAATGATAAAATTTTATTGATGGATATAAATAACTGATCTAAATAAGTAGAAAGATATAAAATGTTGATGGGTGAGACGATAGATTACTATGAAGATGGCAATTTTCCTAAGTAAATCTTCACATTCAATGCAGTTGCAATCAAAACATCACCTGTATTTTTCATGAACCTCGAAAAGTCAATTATAAAATTCATAGAGAAAAAAAGGTCACAAATAGTAAAGACTGCATTGGCGTAAAAGAATGAAGTGTTGACTTGTGACACGTGAATTAGCTATTGGTTCAGCGATAGACAAAAGACCAGTGGAAAAGAACAGAGCACCCACAAAGACACTCATAACAATACAGAACTTGCTACATATGAGAGTTGACATTATAAATCAGTGGGTGAAAGGTGGACTATTCTACAATGCTGGGACAACATATATATGAAAGGAAAATATGTGTAGTGTAGGAATTTTACCATGCTTAAATCTAAACACAGATCGATTAAAGGCATAAAAATTTTAAAGTTTTGCTTTCCACATCCGTAAGTAAATAAGGGAGGATATTTTTATGGCCTCTCAGTAATGAAGGCTTTATTTAACGGGACATAAAAAGTACACACGAAACTTAAAGAGAAAGATTAATAAGCATACTGAAATCTTTTAAAGATATAATTTTGAAAGCTCACGTATACAAAGTAGAAAAGCCACAGGTTGGGAAAAGCCATCTGCAATGCATATAATAAAAGAGTACCGATAGAAACCTAAGTAGAACTACTACAGAATAAATAGAAACCCCCCCCCCCAAAAAAAAAAGACATTAACAGGTAATTCATTGACAAAGAGAACCAAGTGACCAACAAACATGAAAGATTGCGTCATGGTAGGGGAAATATTTAAGTCTTTAGAGAACCACTTCAACAGTTTATCAAATTGATAAAAGTCTGACAATACTAAGTATGAATAAATGTATAAAAATGGGAACTTTCAAAATTTATGGGAGAAATATAAATCCTATCACCACTTTAAAAAGCAATTTTTCATTACTAATAAAAGACATTCATTCAATTGATTTCAACTTAAAGCTACCCCCTAGAAAAGCCTTTACACAGGTCTACAAGTAGTTATGCAGAAGGATTTTGATTAGTTCTTCCGTAACAGGAGAAATATTAGAAACAACCTAAATATTTACTAATATGAGAATTTGTGGTATAATCGTGCAGTAAGATATTGTATATCAAGCAAAAGGAATGAAGTAAATCTACATATCAATTTGCCAGAACGTTAAGAAATAAGGTTGAATGAGAAAAAATATGGTAAGATAACATTTATGTAAAATTATAAGATATACATAAATACTATATATTGTTCATGGACATATTATAAAGAATGACAAATATGAATGCAAAATCAGAATAGTGATTTCCTCTGGGCAAGCAGGGGAAGATAAAGGATGAGGGGACATGTATAAAGACCATCAACAAATCCAGAATTTTTCTTGGCTTGTAAAAATATGAACAAATGTAGTCAATATTAGCATTTATTAATCCTGGGTGAATATATGGGTATCTGCTATGTTATTCTCTGAAATACTATATTTAAAAATTATGAATGAATAAAAGCGATCAAAAAATAATCAAAAGTTTGGTCTAAATTATATGGAGGAAGTCTACTGAGGAAATTAATAATTTGCTTTTTAATGTTACACCTTTATTATTATAAGAAAGGTATATTGGGATTAGATTAAGTGCAGTCATGATTGAAATGGTATCAATACTTTTAATTCTGATCTGGAAAATGGAATGTGAATAAAGCAAGCATAATAAAGACATGTTCTGTGGCCTAGATCTAATCAAGACAAGCTCGCTACCATTTACATAAAAAATGCAAAACAAATGATGAAATAGATAAAAGCATTCCTCCCCCTTGTCCAGTCATCAGTCCACTAGCAGAAGCTCTTTTAAATGAAACTCTTCATAGCAGTAGAAATCATCAGTAGCAGAGATCACCCAGAACAATACTAGTATTATAATTGTCAATACATGCCACTGATATTTTTCAATTTTATGTAACTTTATGCCACAAAAAATGCTAAGTGGACTATAGAAAGAGTCAAACGAATAATCTCAAGAAAACCATAATCTACTGAAGCAAATGTCATTGCTTAATTCTCAGACTTCATTTTTTTGTTAAATTATCATCATTGGGTACACTGATCACTCCCTTCACAAAAATCTTTCATCATTTGGATCTTAGAAGCCTACTGTCTTGGTTCTCATTTTTTTCAATTATCACTCATCCTCAGTCTCCTTTGTTGTTTCCTTGTCATCTCCCTGACCTCTAAACACTGAAGGGCTATATTATAATTGCCAGATTTATATTCCTTGTCTGAATCTTTCCACTGATTTCCAGACCCATATATCCAACTGCCTATAGTGCATCTCCACTTAGAAGTCTCTGACACACCCCAAACTTCTGGTCTCCAGCCTCCACACAGGGATGTTCTTTCTGCAACTCTCCTCAGTACATGGCAACATCATTCTCCCAGTTGTTTATCAGAAGACCTGGAATTCTCCCTGACTTCTTGAATTCTCTTCCTTCCCCCACATTCAGCAAAAAGCAATATCACCTTTTTTTTCCCCACAATATATTCACGATCTGGTGCTACTCATCACCTTGATATATACTACACTCGTTAATTCCAGCATCATCTCTCCTTTGAATTGTCACAGCATCCTGGTCAAATGTCATCATTCTGTTCAAAACTCTTTGGATGGCTCCTTTGGTCAGAAAAAGCTTAAGGGCTTTCAGTACCTTCCCAGGCCGTATGTAACTACCTTGTACCTTGAGTATAATCTGCCTGAGGCCTTTCTACATACTGCTTCCTCTGCCTGAAATGCTCTGCCTTCCTGGCCTAAACCCTCTATAAGGAAGCTTAATAGAGAGGATTTCCCCAGTCATTTACAAAATATCAACTACCATTTTTCCCCGTTTTTTTTTCCTCCACCAAAGTTAACACTTTCCAAGTAATAATTAGTAATTAGACAATAAGTAATTGTCCCTCCCACCTAACTTCTAGTGCCTAGAAGAGAGCCTGGTAGGTGGCAGGCACTTGGTATTTGTTGAATGAATGAACAAATAAATGCCACAAATACTTAAAGATATCCATATCATCAATTTTGCCTCTAATCATATCTGTTTTGCTCTTATACTTTTGTTTTTTACTATTCATGTAATGATCTCCAGTGAGATTTTTATATCCTCAGAATATATATATTTGCTATAAATTCTGACTCCTGCATAAGTATAGCAAATGTAGACAGGAACACACCCTATTCAAGGATTATTTTCAAAGAAATATAAAAGGGCATCCCCAAAAGACAAAATATGTAGTAGTGTTTTGTTAAGAAATTAATTTTTAGTGAATACATTTTATATACTTATATGTATTTTATATACCTAGATGTAATGTATGTCTAGGACTTACACTCTACATAAACATGTAATATAATTCCTTACTGCTGCTCTCCCAAATATTTGTTAAAATTCACCATTAGGGAAAACCCAAACGGTCAATGTGTCAGGAAGAACATCTAGAAAGGAATAAGCCCTGTCAGAGACATAATTCTGTAAGTGGTGCTGCATGTCTGATCTGCCCATTTTTATGTGAAATCCTCAAAGAAATATCTTGTGTGATTAGAGTCCAAAATCTTACCTATAATAAAGAAATTTTTTGCCACAGAATCTCTTTGAAGATAACACCAGCATATGTTAAGAACTGATTCAAATTAGTAAATGGACAATATTCAGTTTATTAAAATCTTAATCATAAATAATGTAAACAAAACTCTACCAAATCCTTCAATGTGAGATTTCTGTTACTTGCCAATCCACTTCATTATGCTATTTATAACTCCATTGGCCAGATGGGGATAAAAATACTTTCAGAAATCCAGTATCAGTTCAGTTTGAACGAGTACCCTCTTGCTCAGAGCTGACACACAATGAACAAAAACAAGGGTGAGACTGTGTCTTGCACTGACAACATCTAGGTTCTAAATTATGGAGGTTTATTCATCTATAACTTAGTCCTAGATATTTCTGATCCTATATACAGCTGCAAAGATTGGTTCAAATGCTGGAATGGCAATTATAGGTCAATATTTTTCAATATAAAGCATAGGCTTTAGCTGTTTACTATCTGGGGATAATTCTTTGATCTTTGTGCTTCAGTAATGGTGTGTTTCATAAACATCCCTTCTTATCATTAAGCACAGAACAACTTCCAGGATGAGTAGAACTTGAAAGCATACATCACCCTTTCCTTTGGACACTCCCCAATTCATTCTATCAGTTATCCCCCCGGCAACAGCAGCAGTAACTATTTCTGAATACTTGATTTTTCTTTTGTGCTATCGTCTTGTTTCTTTCTTTACTTTTCACAACATCTGAGTTAAAGGAATAGCTAGCATCACAATAAGTACCTGATACGTGCCCAACTAAATTTTAGTATGAATATAATACATATGAAAATCACTATGCACATAAATGAGCCCACCTTTCAATATCATATATATATATACTTTTGGCCTCTGGGGTATGTGGAAGTGTGGTTGACAGCAGTATTACTATTCTCCTAACACTGAAATTGAGAAGCTGAGTCAGTGATGTGAAGCACGATGTGACAGACAAACTAAAGTTGGAGGGCTTGGGGGAGAGGAACTCTAGGAGGGAGGAGAATTTGGCTACAGAATGAGGACTTGCAGCAGCACATGTAACAGCTGAAGACTTGGTATTATTTTTTCTGCACTCCCTCTGTTCCAGAATGTGTTTCATTAATCTCCCAGCACACATCTGAGATCTGGAATTCTTTTGCCTTCATTTTGACAAGAATATGAGGTTATGCAGAAGGCAGTGAGAGGCACGACATGACAGAAGTAAGTAAAGTTAACAAGGAGTCCCTAGTGCTATTCTGGTAGCTCCAAATTATTTTAATTGCAATCATAATTTTCTTTCTCTGCAATACAAACAGGCTTTATTAATTATGGTGACCCTGGCAACCAAGTCAATGAGCTACTTTTTCTTCATCCTTATGAAATGTGGTTCTTATTTTATTCAATATGCTTTACACATTGCTTTCCTAACCATCATCTATAGGACTTTAATCATGAGGCTAGGATTTAAACTTTCTATCCTAAGGTCTTTAATAGATAGTCAAAATGCCTATGGGGGTCCATGAAAAGCTGAGGAATTCAGACTCTCTGCTCACTTGACCTTTCTGAGCCAATGGAGTTACAGTTACCGTGTAGTACTCCAATCGAAGTTCTGACTTTTGGTCCCTAGTCCCCTTCTAGTAATAACTTTTCAGCTTGGCTTAGTATGAATCCTCAAAATACTTCATCCACCCCTCTCCTCCTTTGTTCCTTCTTTCTTGCTCCACAGGTAGCTTCTAGATTGGTCTGGCAAGAGCCATGAGAAAACCAGTCCGGATGGCATGAAAGATGCTTATCAGGAAATAAGTGGGACACAGGGTTGGGAAGGCAGGTCAGACCTAGATTATAATGATGATGAATCCCAGGTTTTTGTCTGATTTTCTGGAATTTATGGTATGCACAGTGAGAATCGTTGAAGGGTTATAAGGCCCAAGAATTGTTAAAATGAGTAATTTGGACCTATTATAGATCGATCGCAGTGGCAGGCCACACTGGCTATCTACTGCACGACTCCATGAGTTACCTGCCAGTTTTACTGCAGTCCATGGCACGTGCCCCATCAGTATAATGTAATCACCCTAATCAGATATATGGGGGTAACTTGCAGCTAGTTATAAAGATAGTTTTTCAGTAATCTAGGCAAATATTATTTGAAACAAACAAGGTTTGTTTTGTTTTGTTTTTGAGTAGAGGTATGGAATAGAAAGCAGAATTAAAAGACTACTGCGATTGTCTGCAAACACAGGAAGTGTTGAGTTAGGATCTAGCAGTGAGAATAAAAAGAACGGAGCAGATGACAAAGTCGTTATGAAGCAGAAAGCAACAAAATAATGACTCATTAGATGCATGGAGGGAGAGAAAGTCTGAGGAAAACAAATATGGATGACTTTGAGATTGCCTCATAGGGAGAGTTGAAATGATGAACAAAGTTAAAAAAGATGGATTGTGTGTTTGATATATTTTGCTTGGGGCAGAAGTTGAACTAGAGAGTAGGTCTTCTGACTCCCAATCAAAGACTTTTCCCCAGTATTCTATCAAGATTTTCCATTAAAAAAATTCTCATTCTCCTTTTACTTTATACTTTTAGAAGACAAGTTACTCAATACGCTTAGCATTTTGATCAATTCATCAAAAAACAAAATCGTTAGATGAAGTTATTTTACATTTTCTCCCCCAGGCATTGATCTTCCACTATAAATATTAAGATCAATACCAGATATATTTGGGAAGGGAAGAATCTAATATTTAAAATGAGCTCACCTTGCCAACCACTATACGAGAAATTTCACATTTTATTTAACCACAGCCCTGTGGAGTTACATATTTTCTGTACTTTACAAGTGAGAAGCCTGGCTGAGAGAAGTGAATCAAATCCCCAAGTCCCCATGGTGAGAAAATTATAGGGTTGAGATTCAAGTGCAGGTCTAACTACAGACGCCTTCCTTGTCTACTCTTAGTAGATAATATCTCATCATAGATAGTTCTAATCGTGGTGAGGCTGCTGGAGGAAATAGAAAGTAAAAGCAATATTTATTTTTCCTCTTGGCTTCATTCTTTGCTGTCAACATTGTTTGATAAGTTTTATTTAAACTGGACACTACTAACTGAAGCTCTTATGGTGATAAAACTATCTGATTGTGTTTTGTGTGCAGGAAAGCTTATCTGAAATCTCCAAGTATCATCACTGAAGGGTTCACTACTATAATTATCACAGGTTGGGTGCCATCTATTCCAACAGATCAGTGTCAAATCATCTCAAGTCTAACAAAGTGTGTTTCCTCTAAAGCAAAACCAACACAAAATATACTGCCTAGTCTAAACTAAGAGTGAGGATGCCTAATAAATAGGCCAACCAGACTCTAGGTGTATGTTTCTCCATGTTAGAGACATGAAAGAACTATTTGGCAGTGGAAGCATGGGATACTTGAATGGTAATGGTAATTCAAGTGTGATACTGGCAAACTCATTAATATCAAGATAAGGTTGCAGTTAAAGAGGGAGAGACCAGTCCCGCCCCCAAGGCACTGTAGAAACTAGTATAAAACTGCTTTAAAGGGTACAAATGGGAAAGAACCTATTCTGTTTATATGTCAAATTTGGTTAAATGCATTCATATTTTGATTTTAAAAGCATCAGTGGAGCACCTATTGGATATCAGGTTCCATGTTAGGGCCTAAGGATGACAAAGAGAAACAGGACACGGCACTGCCCATAAGAAACTTCCAGTCACCTAAAGAAACCAAAAAGAAAACAATCTGGCCCTCTTTGTCAGCAAATCACATCTGTCTATAAAGTTGGTCACTATGAATTAAAACTTGAAGAAAAAAACCACAGAGGAGAAAAACTCAGTCACATACCAGTAACTATATTAGGAAAGCAGAAGGTCACATGTATCTTGTGCATTTGCAATAGTGCCATTTTTTTTGGTCAAGATTTTCTATTATGACTTAAAAGAGAATAAAAATTGAAACTAGTATTTCTGGGCGAAGAAGTGGCATAGAGACTTCAGGTGCTTGGTTTTCACAGACCAACCTGTGAACAGGTAAGGAAGGGAAGCCAATTAAAGGCCATTACAAGTCTGAAATGACAGGCCATGCTACATCCTTAATACTCACTGCAGTCCTCAGAAATCCAGGCCGTTGAAGGCGAAAGTAGAGTCTAGAAAACTCGTGGCCCTGAGAGGAAATATCCAAAGTCACTCTTGATTCAGACAAAGAAAATACACTGGGTGTCCCCCAGGTGGGAGGGTCTCCAAAATGTAAGCGTTTCCTGTGGCAAAGAGAAACACAAAGCACCTCTGGTCTGGGAAGGACTCTAGAACTAAGGAGCAGAAAGGGCCATGTGGCACTTCCCATAAAGGAAAGCCAATCTTTCATTAAATTAAGATTGTAAACGTTTCATATCCCATACTTTCAATTCCACTCTGCTTTCCTACTTCCGTCCATCCTTCCCCTTCCTTCCCTTCTTCCCTACTATAAATGGCTACAGAAATTAGTATATTTCACAAAACAAGGATCATAAGAAGTCAAAGATCACATAAGCAAGTAACGATAGTAGACTTTTAATAAGGTACTTTTTTTTTTACTTTTTGAATTTTTTTTTTATACAGCAGGTTCTTATTAGTCATCAATTCTATACACATCAGTGTATACATGTCAATCCCAATCGCCCAGTTCATCACACCACCTTCCCCACCCCCTCGCCGCTTTCCCCTCTTGGTGTCCGTACGTCTGTTCTCTACATCTGTGTCTCAGTTTCTGCCCTGCAAACCAGTTCATCTGTACCATTTTTCTAGGCTCCACATATATGCGTTAATATACGATATTTGTTTTTCTCTTTCTGACTTACTTCACTCTGTATGACAGTCTGTAGATCCATCCACGTCTCAACAAATGACCCAATTTCGTTCCTTTTTATGGCTGAGTAATATTCCATTGTATATATGTACCACATCTTCTTTATCCATTCGTCTGTTGATGGGCATTTAGGTTGCTTCTATGACCTGGCTACTGTAAATAGTGCTGAAATGAACATTGGGGTGCATGTGTCTTTTTGAATTATGGTTTTCTCTGGGTATATGCCCAGTAGTGGGATTGCTGGGTCATATGGTAATTCTATTTTTAGTTTTTTAAGGAACCTCCATACTGTTCTCCATAGTGGCTGTATCAATTTACATTCCCACCAATAGTGGAAGAGGGTTCTCTTTTCTCCACACCCTCTCCATCATTTGTCGTTTGTAGATTTTCTGATGATGCCCATTCTAACTGGTGTGAGGTGATACCTCACTGTAGTTTTGACTTGCATTTCTCTAATACTTAGTGATGTTGAGCAGCTTTTCATGTGCCTCTTGGCCATCTGTATGTCTTCTTTGGAGAAATGTCTATTTAGGTCTTCTGCCCATTTTTGGATTGGGTTGTTTGCTTTTTTGATATTGAGCTGCATGAGCAAAGGTATTTACCTTTGATAAGGTATTTATTTCTTTGAAAATATTTTCTACTGTAGCGTGACAAGAACTTGGTAACCAATGATATTATAATTGAAGCATTTATAATTCAGATTTTATCATTCTTTTATTGAAGTTTCTAACTATATAGAAAAAGCATCATTGGTAGAAGAGTTGGCAGGTACTATGAGGGTCAGCACCCCTTCCCTGGAAGTTCAACTCAAATCCCCGTCACATGGCCACAGAGGGGTGACTGGCCTCTTTGGTTCTGGCATCACACCCAAGCTGATTATATCTTGGCCTATTTCATGTGCTCATCCGACCCGGCTTTTCTAGCACCATTACTTACAGCAGGGGCATTCCCCTACCTGCATCACAAACCCACACTCTACATACTCTATTTTAGGGGAATCGCTGTTTACCTTTCACCTTACATGCCAACACCAGAACTTATAATTTTCTGAGTAAATATAGGTGTTCAAATGATGGAGTAACCCAAAAGAAATAAATATGCAATTCGGTGACTCTGATGGTAATTTTATTGCAGATGCTAAAAAAGTTAATTTTCCCTGCCTTTATAGTCATATTTCAGTTTTCACATCTGTTTGGAAAAGTTCAACAAGGAAGAGGTATTACTACACAAGGAATATGGACTCTCTAAAAAACAATTACCCAAATTAGAGTTTCATGGGACAGAAGTGCTCCTTTATCTGCTACTTTTAAGTTAAATTGTTTTTTTTGAAAAACATAGGCAATGATGAGATGACATAAAAGGAAAAAAAATAAGGATGTTTCAAAATGTTTTCCAACTACATGAAATGCCATTGAACCCTCTGCATAAGCCGCTCTGTTCCTGCAGGCAAATTTTGTGTAGGAAATTTCAACAAGCAGAAGAGCAGTCACAGAGATAACACCACAATAAGATTTCCCTGCAGTCAGTGCAGATGTGACCCGAATGCACTATTAAACACATTGCTCCCACAGGGAGAGGCGGCAGGAATTCAACAGTTGTGAGTATCCATATAGCTCTCCATCTATCACATTCCCTTCTGAGGTTAAGCTCTGTCATATGCCCATTTCAGTTTGATGTAATTGGAAACAGTTTACGTTTTTCTCCCTCAGGCAACAGTCTTGATTTTTTTTTTAACCCCTCTCTTATTCTCCCAAGACAAAATTATTATCTCAAGTCCCCATAAAACAAAACCCTGTGTTCATTGCCTCTGGGCATTTAAAAGTATAAAGCCAACTTTTTGGACTGTTTCTGGAAAACAGTGTTCCAGTGACATTTGTGCCCTTTCAACATAACCCAGTTATTGTAGCACAGTAGTTTGGAGGAATATTGGAGGAATCCTTCACTACATCTGTGTTTATACTATCTTTCTGTTGAAGTACATGTTCACTTTTAAGTGCGTATATACTGTATTCCCTGAGTGCTATTGGGAATGTCTGCTGTTATTAGTTATGGTGTTGGTAATAATATTTTAATTGCATTGCTGCATTAATACTTCTGTTCCGATTAGCCCAATCTAGTATTTCTAGAACTCATTTTTAGCTTTTGCTGTAAAAGTCTTTTGTGTATTAAATTGTTTCGTGAAAGGAAAATTGTCAGAGTTTCCTTTTCCCCCACCTCTCTAGCCACTATTGGAAGAGTTCCCACTATAATAGGGGGGAAAAAATCACACAGAGAAGCATTAGTGAAATAATGAATCACACCTGAACTGCCCTAGCCTAACTGTAATATGTAATTACAGGTGGCTATACAATCAGAACCATTTTTTTTTTATAACGCCTCCATGTGTCTAAGTACCTAATGCCTCTCATGAGGTTAGATAAAAAGTACAGTATTTCTCTCTTCCTTTTATAAACTACTATAAGAAACGGGGAGGACGATCCTTACAATGATAGCAGTGACAGCTGTATCACAATCTTTACTGAATGATGAAGCACCGCGGTAAGTCTCACTCACCTTCCCTGCACTGTGCTTCAGATACGCCAGCATCTGCTTCTGATCCCATGTCATACAGAGTCAGGTCCTCTCCAAGTCCAAGAGAAATGATGAGCTAATGTTACAAGGCAGAGTCCATGCTCAGAGAAACTACTAATTATCAGCAAGACAAGCTGCTTTCCTGGGGAGTGATGGCACAGAAGTTGGCTAGTGGGTGTGCCCATCTCCGGGGCCTTCCAGGACTCTATTTTAGGAAATAGACTTATCAGAACCAAGGAAGTCTAAAGGAGCACTGTACATCACTGTAATTGAATTCACTGATACTTAGGGCTTAAGTTGATGTAAAACATTTCATTCCCCCTTCAGTTACCACTGTTACGACTCAAGACTGTTGAAAGAATATGCAGAAAAAATCACAACTTTTATGTTTATCTAGATCAACCGATTTATGATTCTTAATAATGTGAATTCTTGAATGAAAGTAAAAACACATAATGGCTATTTAAGAATAAAGCTAGCTTGGATGAGGTTCAAATTCTTTTCCTCTTAGGGACAGATGATTCAAAAAGGAGAATTATATCTTTTAGTATATAATTTAGCTGGGAATATGCCTTTGTAACTTGAAAGTGAAAGATAATTATGACCATTTGTGATATTCAACTTTTAGGTTTTGTGAACAATTAGTTTCACCTAAGAGGACAGAAAGAGAAATGGTATATATGTACAATAATGATTTCAATAACGATCAAGAGAACTTGTAAATATCAACCTTAAAACAGGAGAGCTTTGGGATACGTCACCGATTACGGTAAGGAGACTAGCTTAAGTAAACAAGCTCAAATATTTTAGCTTCAAAGTTTCAAACACAAAGCTTCTACAGATATTAAGTTGCAGCTCAGACTTTATATAATTTCATTTTAGATATCTGAATAAAGTGGAATCTGATATCACAATCAGAATTTTACTTATTTTGCTTTAATTTGGCCTTTCTTGCATTTGTGAGAAAGTCTTGATTCTTTCTAGAATACGTTGGCATCTTCCATCAAATTGATTTAAGCCCTTTCCTGTAAAGCATAAGGTACACACAAGAACTGTGTTTGTGCCTTATGGATCACCTTCAATCCCTGTTAAGTAGAGGCTATCAGCAAGCATAGTGGAAAGGTCTAAAAAGTGAGAATCAATGATATATTATTAAAAGTTATCAGCTACTTGCACTCTGGCTAACCACGCCAGTTAAGGTCACAGCCCCAAACTATGCTATTCAAAACCCAGAAGTTATAGATGCATTTGGTTATAGATTGTTAACTACTCTGTGTGGATGTGGATGTGTGTGTTAGAGAGACAGAGATATTGGGGGGCAAGGCATTTGTTTCAAATATCCTGACAAACTTCTAAGAAGCTCTGATCACAACTCAAGAACAAAAGGTGATGTATACAGCTTAGATGGAGTCTTCATACAGGGCAGCCCGATTCCTATTAGGGGAGCAGAGCACGGTAACTCTTTTGCTGAAAACCTTAGAAAAACTTAACTGAACAGCTATGTTCATCCTAAACTCCTCAAAAGGATATATTTGCAGATGTCAAAAAGCTTGGTGATACACACAGTGTGCTGGATGACAATACTAGCACCCGAAAGATCTTGGCAAATACTGATAGCTAGAACCATCAAGATTACATTTAATGTAATATAAATTCTTGGCTTCCAGTTAAACATGGTAGTTTGAACACCTGCATTTTTTCTACTCTTTCCCAAAACTCTATTATAATGACGGTGAAGGAATTTTAAAAAGACAAATATCCAAGGTCAACGAGAATGGGAAACAAGATCACAACAAAGAAATGAGAACAGAAGTTCTTAGGCAGAAAACCAGATGCAGAAGCAGTAGCTGTCTTAGTGTAGCTGAAGAGAGAAAATAAAACCAATAAGAAACAAGTTGTGGAATCTAAAAAAAAATGGTTCAAATAAATTTATTTACAAAACAAAGAGTCACAGATGTAGAAAATAAACTTATGGTTGCCAGGGAGAAAGGGAGGGGGGATAAATTGGGAGATTGGGTTTGACATATACGCACTACTATATATAAAACAGATGACTAATAAGGACCTGCTGTACAGCACAGGCAACTCTACTCAATACTCTAATGACATATATGGGGAAAGAATCTAATAAAGAGTGGATATATGTATATGTATAACTGATTCACTTTGCTGTACACCTGAAACTAACACAACATTGTAAATCAACTATACTCCAATAAAAGTTAAAAAAAAAACCTAACCCAACATGCCAGGATGGCACATCATTAAATTAAGACACTAACAATTTCAAAAAACAGTAAACCATCATGCATGTCTCTTTTCAAAATACATATGCTTATAAAGTTAAAGAAAAAGAAAGTTAATTCATATCACAGATCTTCCCCTGCCCTCCCTCTCCAAAGGATGTGAATTTCAAGTTTAAAAGGAGATTACGAGGGCTTCCCTGGTGGCATAGTGGTTGAGAGTCTGCCTGCCGATGCAGGGCACATGGGTTCGTGCCCCGGTCTGGGAAGATCCCAGATGCCGCGGAGCGGCTGAGCCCATGAGCCATGGCCGCTGAGGCTGCACGTCCAGAGCTTGTGCTCCGCAACGGGAGCTGAGCCTGCGCGTCCGGAGCCTGTGCGCTTGAAGTATACTTTTCAACAAGTTTTATCATCGGAAGACTGATGACTGGCATTTCTGATGATCAATCTCACAACGTGAAAGACAGAACCCACGTGGTATCTCTCCTTACAGGGCAGTTACAGCCTCCACTGAGATCACAGTCACCAATAAATGAGTGTGAAAAGGATGTCATAAGGTCCTAGGTCTTTCAGTTGGGCTTATGTCAGCCCCAACAGTTACCAGCTGAATGTGTAGTTAATAAAAATAAGATTGACTTTCACTGTAGCCACTATGGAGGAATTTGATCTTCAGACAGAGGATAAACAGTAGATTGGAAACATCTCATCTCCATTGTTTAATTACCATGACTGATTGTGTGCTGAAGGGTCACTCTTGGTGAGCCTTTAAGATGTCATGTGAGTTTTCTTAAAAAGTGTGGCAGAACTTCTTGATGAAGGTCACATTGATCTGAATCCAATTTTACTGCTTTATTTCTTTGGAATATAAGTGATGTGACTTGAGTAGAGCTTCTGTGAAACTTAGCACTTGGATAAAATAAAAACCTAACATTAGTATCAGAAACACTAGGGTGAAAGCTTCTTAGTGAAATCTGAAAAGTCTCCCTCTAATAAAATTATTCAGATGTAAAATTGTTTAATGCATGAAACTGGTACCAGATCTTGTTATTATGCCCAGACCTTATAGGTATGTTTTCACAAATAATTATCGTCTTTGAAAAACCTTTAACAGTGTTATCCT
Source organism: Neophocaena asiaeorientalis asiaeorientalis (assembly GCF_003031525.2). NCBI lineage: Eukaryota > Metazoa > Chordata > Mammalia > Artiodactyla > Phocoenidae > Neophocaena > Neophocaena asiaeorientalis. The sequence goes on from NW_020175528.1 coordinate 12,775,013, forward strand.
GATTTGCCTTTTCAGATAGGGCAAATTCCCATATCCAGAAAGAATATCCAGAAAGAATGTTTAAGAGGGTCAGATTTTTAAGAGCTTTATTAAGACAAGCCATGTACCATATAACTCACCCATTTAAATGTCAGTTCAATGGTTTTAGTATATAACCAGTTGTGCAACCATCACTACAATCTAATTTTAGAATATTTTCTTCACCTTCAGTAAGAAATCCCGTTCTCAATAGCAGTTAAGACTGGCAGACTTTTTGCAGTTTCTTTTCTTCCCTTAAAAAAAGGAAGTTTAAAGATTGCTTGGTTGTTTACATACAGCAGCCTAATGTACATTTTTGGGGATAGACGGATTCTCCTCTGGTGCCTGAAGGAATCTTCTATTTGTTCGTTCATAATAAGGGTTTGTGGATGATCAGTTGGTGCTAATGATGGGTATTAATGTACCTGTATTTGCCTGGCACTCTAAGTGGTTCATATACATTAACTCATTTATTCACGTGACAACCCTATGAGGTAAGTACTGTCATTACCTCCATTTTACAGGTGGAGAAGTTGAGGAATGAGGTTAAGTGCCTAAGAAATACTAGTTATTATTATTTTACTAGCCCAGTCATTTGGTATAGTCTTTAACTACTGGACTGCAAAGTCCTTTTCTTCAGCTCCTTCTAAAAGTGGGTATTCAAGAACTTCTACAAATACTGTTTCTGCTACTGGATAATGAAACTCAGGGTCCACTTGCATTCCTTTGACTATGCATCTTTGTAGAATCAAGTTGGGTGTCTAATTTGCACCTATACTTACTTTATATATATATTTCAGATATACGCTATTTCCAAAGTTTTGTGTGTTTCAAGTTCCAAACGAGTGACCTGCAATTTACCACAGATATAGTGTTTTCACTAGTTGTAAAGTCCTCTGGTGAGTCCACAGACACTTGAAATGTACCTAAAAAGTATAACTCTGTAACCACGGGTTGTAAATCCATTACGATTTAAGGGTATTGAGCACCCTATAGACCAAGGTCCACCTTTGGGGAGATTCTGAATTTCAACAGAAGCCCCCTCTGCGGGACTCTGCTACCTTCTGCTCCTTCTGAAGGGGAAGGAAGTTGCAAGTGGTAGGTTTCTGCACTTGAGGGAAACCAAGCCCACCTCTTTTGACCCAATGTCTAGAGTTAGAATGGAAAAGGGACTCAAAGGTGGGGAGTAGGTTGAATGCTACTTATGATTCCAGCATCAGGACTGTGAGATTCAGGTGGCAGTAGGATGTGTGTATGCATGTTTGGAGAGGGGGCATGGGAAGGGTCCAGGCTGTATGCAGACTTAAATGGTTCTCTCTTTCTCCTTGAAGACAGATTTTATATGTAAATGTAGAGTATAACTAGGGAAAACACAAGGTGAATTTCTCTAAAACACACATTGTTTTTTGTATAATGCCCCTCAATTTTATTTAGTGTACCAAAGCGTTTCTGGAATGGTGGAACTGAAATTTGTGAATGAGAAGTACCTAAACATTAAGGAGAAAGTTTAAAGACAGCTTTATAAGGGACAGCATATGGTACAATGTGATTAAGAGCACAGACTTTGGGGCCAGCCTGCCTAGGTTCAAATCCTAGCTCTGTTACCTTGAAATACCTGTATGTGTATACCAATACTTTGTTTTACACATGTACAAATTTAAATCATCTTGCAATAAGCATTTTTATAGTAATAAAAGAAAATGTTGATAACATGTACTTTAATTCCCTTTTGAGCCAAAGAATCACTTGGGAGCTAAACAGGTAAATGAATTAATCCCCAACCGGAAAAAAGGGTAAATGCCATGAAATCTCCTATGCAATACCATTAAATTCCTATTTAATCACTCCAGGCCCAGTATTAGGTGAACCTCATGTGTACATACATGCATGTGTGTGCACACAACTTCAAGTCATTCCATTTCAATCAGTAGGATACAGATACTAAATATGAATCTGCTAATATTATGGTTATGTTGTACATGCCTTGTTTTCTAATTTTGGAGGGTAAGTGTTCTCTTACTTTCCCAACCCCTACAGGACATAGGACGGCCTAATATGTTCTGAATTAAATGTACAAAATAATAGAGCTCAATTGAAGGAGAAAAAGACTAATTACTGAAGAGGTGATGGATATGTCTTAAAATAGAAGTTTGCATTTGAGTTGATCAATCCTAGAAAGATGGGAAGGACATCGAGAAGTGGAGAAATGAGAAAGCACACTGCAGGGAAAGGAAGCAGTGTGGGCCAACATACACCAGAAAGTAAAACCTGTCAGGGGAAGATTGGAAAGTTTGCTTGGCTGGACATAAAGTACAAAGGGGACATTAGGTAGAGAACAATGCATGTGATTAAAAACTGAAGGCTTAATTTTTTATAATGTAACAAATGTAACTAGTAAGAAATTGATGTGTGAACTTTGTGTAAGATTTAAAAGCATGTGTCCACGACCATATTTAGATGGACACTGCACTCCGCATTCATGAAAAAGCACCCTTCCTCATTAACAGCAATTGAGTAAAGAATTGCTATTTTCTTGATTATATGCAACTTTTGGTCAAAGGCCAGGATGTACGTGCCTGTCTGACAAGAGGAGATAAGGGGTAGCTCATTCTTCCCACGTGAAAGAAAAGTTGCTTTACAACTTCATGTATGCAGAGATGGCCAACATGAAGCCCCAAAGGACACTCAAGTTTTGGCACTAAAATATATGCATATTCCTTTAAACACAGAAGAATACTTCCTAAGTATGTGGGGTGCCTTAAATGGCATAAATATTAATTCAAATATTAACAGAGCCCTGCAATTTGTTGGTAATGAGGGAAACAAGATAGAATATGGTAGAACATAGTGCTAAAGGATTTTCCCAGTCTCCTGAGAGAATGCCCTGAATTTATATTCATGTACAATACTGACACGTGTATAAAACCTAAAATATTGCACATGTACTTGATAACTCCAAGGACTATTCTTATAGCCCTGCTTTAAGGTCTTAAAAGGCCAACAGCCATATCATTAGAAAAATGTGGTTCATTTCTTTACTGGTTATTAATTTTTCTCCTTGGTAGTGCTCTCAACTTTATCATAGTTCAAACTTTTTTCACATCAAAATTCTGGTTTGGAGGAATGAAATGTAATTTCTATTAAAACTGCCTCCAGGATATAATTTGAAGAAGAGATTATAGCATTTGGACTTTAAAGAAAATCGATGTACTTTTGTCTAAATATTCCCTATGAAGGAGAGTAGATAAAAAATGTTTGATAACTGTTAGATCTTCCTGAAGATAACAATGTTAAACCTTAATAACTTTAATATACTAAAGAATTCCAATTCTGTATGCAGTTAATCAGTTTTACTTTGTAATTTTATGTCTTTTTCCAATGTTACAATAAGAAACATAAGCTTCCTGTCTGAAGTCATCATAGTCAAACCCACATTTCAGGAAGTCAGTCTATTATCAGCCGTTCCAGATGTTTCTTCAACTTGTCAGAGGCTGCCTGCAACTAATTTGCTTCCTTTAAAGAAGCAGAGTCCTTTCCTCAAGTTAAGAGCACAGCATCTGCCAACATCTCATTCCTTTTTCTAAGATTGGTGGACATGTGTGTGTACTATTCTCTCATCTCCGGAAAGTGTGTCACTGTAGCTGCCTTGGTCAGAAGTGTCCTTCTTGCAAAAAGGAAATGTATTGTTCCTTTTAAAATACTGAAAATTCTGAAAGTCCCCAAACCAACCTGGAAGTATTTTGCAATAACTTCGTCTAACAATGTCACCGTGTGAGAGGATTTATTAGGGGTTTTTGACCTCTCATCCAATGTCCCATCTGATTTTTCCTGCACTTCCTTGTAGCCAAATAAGAGGGCTACAGATGTTCAGTGTGAAATGATGTAATTACGTATGTGATATGTTTGTCAAATTTGCCAAATACTACATGGTTTCTAGGTTGTAGAGAATGAAGAATAAAAACCACAGGCAGGAGGTGAGACTTGGGAAGTCAGCCTTCTCTGCCAGCCCTGTAACCAAGATTAGGACTCTACATGTTCAAGCACTTCTAAAATACTCCACATCTTTGTCAACTGCATTATTTTTCATTTTCAACCAGTGTATCTTACTTGGGATAAGTTTTCACTTAGGTAATAGAAAGCAATTCCAGTAAATCATGGACTTAGTTCACTTGCTTACATGGAGCTCTGCTGATGCTATGTCCCATGCAGTCTCTACTAATTTTCTCACCCCCCCCACCACTGCCCCACCAAATCCTTTCCTCCAATTTCCTTTTCCTGGCTTTCATGTTCACTTTAAGTACCGAGTTAATTCTCATCCACAAAGTAACATAACTGTAGCCCTAATTATAGATACCTAAGCAAACTGCCATGGGAGCAAGGATGGAAGAAAAATATCTTCTTTGGTAAAAAGGGGTAATAGAGGCAAGTCCAGGAAAGCATCAAATGGGAAGTTATGCTGGAGCTAAACTTTACAGAGAAGTAGAGAGAGGGCATTCCAGGAAGCAGGAACACCATAAAAAGGGACAAGGGTTATGAGATTTCATGGCACATGCAGACAACAGGCAGAAGTCTTTTTTAAAAGAAAACCATGGTATATATCAGGAAGGGAGATGGAACAGCAAGGGACTCAGTCGTCAAGGGCTTTGGATGATACATTGAAGAGTTTGGACTTAGGCTATAAGCAAAGGCTATAAGCAAAGGCTATAAGCAAAGGCTATAAGCAAAGGCGAGCCACTGATTACTTGGGAGGAGAAAAGCAACATGATTAGATCTGTGCTACAGAACGCAAGCCCCACTTACAGTGTAGGGAGTGAAATGGATGGTAGCTAGGCTGAAGGAAAGAGGAAAGTCAAAACCGTTGGAAGACAATAGAAAGATGATGACTAAAACTAGAGTAGGACTAGTGGGAATGGAGGGCAAGGAAACTATCTGAGACATTTTAGGACATGCTTTATTAGCACATTGGGTCAAATGATCAGAGAAGAAATATTTATCTCATTCCTGTCACCTATTAAAATATCATGGATCAGTAAGCATGGAAGTAAGGGCTCCATGGAAACACTTTTTTGGTAGGAGTGGGGGCAGGAGAGGGACACGGGGGAGAGATGGGAAGCAGGCACAGAGATCTGTTGGCTCATCTGTTTTCCCTACCAAGAGCCCCTTCATTCTCACCTCTGTTTAAAGCTTTCACTGTGTCATAGTGCTGACTTTCAGGAAATGCTCAGAGAAGAGCATTGGGGTGGGGAGGACGGACAGGATGAGCCTTGGAACAACAGAACTGTGCTCTGGGGTCAGACGATGGAGGCCAAGAGGCCTCTCCACCACATACCAGCTGTATGACCTTGGACAGGCCACTTAGTATCACAGAACTTCAGCAGCAGCATCTACAACAGGAAGATAGTAACACCTGCCCTGCCTGCCTACCGGAGACAAGAAGGGAGCCAGTGTGCATGAGAATCCTTTGCAGAATGTAATATGAATGTAAAAGATGATAATTAAAGGGTCACACGTGTTAATATAATGGGCATTTCACTGTTATGGAGATAAGAGATAGCGTCTTTACTCCAAAAGGTATTTCATAAAGACATTCATACCCACAAACACATGCATGATTCACTGGAGGCATGATGAGCAGGGCTAAATCCAACCACTTAATCTAAGCTTGCTATATGAGATGTCAACAGGCCATAGTGGAAGAACAGAAAATCTAGATCCATTATATAATGAGCTCACTCGCTGATGATATACTTAGACTGGGCATTCCTTAAGGACTCAGCACCACTATAAGACCTAAGTTCCCACTCTTCTCATCAGTGAGATGGAAAAACACTTCTCACAATAACTATGTCAACTAAAATGCTTGATATAAAAGTAGGGTTCTATAACTATTAGTTTCTATTCCCTGCATTTATTCATCTCTTACATTTAGCAAATAAGTAGCATATGTTGAGTGTGTCAGGCACCATTCCAGGATTTGATACAAAAGAATAATGACAAGGTCCCTAGTACAGCTGCGGAAACAAACAAGTAAACAAGAAGACAGACTGTGACAAGCTCTATGAAGGAAACAAAAGCATGCTGTGGCAGAATCAGTGATGGTGGGGTGTGGGGTGTAGATGGGAAAGCAACTTTAAAGTGAGAATCAGGGAAGGTCTTTCTGAGAATATGACATTAAGCTGGGATTTGAAGAGTGGGAAGGAGTCACCTGTAAAGAAACACAACAGCAAGTTAGCATTCCAGGCAGAAGAAACAGCAAGTGGAAAGGACCTGCAGTAGCATAGAGCTTGGAACGTGAGAGGCACTGGAAGAAGAGAGGGAGCGTGGTCCAGATGAAGTGGGAGACAGGTGGAGGCCAGATCACAGGCCATCACTGTGAGAGTTCGGATTTCATTCCAAGTTTAACGGGAAGACACCAAAAGGTCTTAAAGAACTGACATAATCTGAATTATAGCACCTAACACTGTGGCTTATGTATAAGAAGCACTGAAGAATGGAATATCATATTTGAGTTCTATGTATTTTACATTCGAGATGTCTTTTAACTTAAAGATATGGCAATAAAGAAATATTACCTACCATGTTTAAATAGAAAAGCATTCAAAGTTTTAAATATTAATTATAAAGACCAGTGATTCCTGGGTATGATGTATTAAACTATTTTTATCAGTCAGGTATAAATCTTCTAAAGAAATTTCTAGACTACTTAACAGTCTAGCATAAAATCAGGCTCAAAAGAAATCTTTGCTGTCACAGTCTGATTTTTACCCCTTTCTCTAAGGTCTATTTTCCTTCCTCGAAAGTATGAAAAAATATGGAGTCAATAAGAGCAATTAATAATTCATAAAGCAGGCATTAAAGTTTTCAAATCTTAGGTCTTAATTCCCCCCAAATATGAATGTATTCGACAAAAGTTTAGTTAATTAAATGAAAGATAAGCTTACATTTTGTTTGTAAATAGATTAACATCGTAGAAAGTGATTACAGAAGCAATTAAAAAGAAAAACTGCATTGATAAAAAAAAAGTATGAAAAAAAATGATGAAGAGGGGGTTATTTTTCCAGTGACCTGCTACCACGATACCAACCAACAGCAAGAAGTAATTTTCTTTGCTAACCCAATGTTGTTAAAGCCACTTAGAGAAAAGAATGTATGTCCTACTTTTCTCCCTCTCACACGGATTCATTTTTTCATGATGTTTGGTACTTATCTTCAGGTTCCGCTCCTCTGATTCCCAGTCCTATGACAAGCTTTTGTTTGGCTAGTATAAACCTTTCTCTGTGTTTCTGTGTGGCAACCTATTGCTTGGCTGGATTCCTTCACATCCATTCCTATTCTTTCATTTGTTTCTATTTCCTTTCTTTTTCTCCCCTAGAGAGTCAAAGAATATAACATTTCAGATGAAATTGTATTAGGACAAAGCTTTCACATTCTCCAATAGTTCTTCCTGTGGTTTTAACTGAGTGTTTCAGGATATATGCTCAGCAGTGGGCCATGACTTTTTATTTTAGAAGCCCATGAGAAGAAATGTCCACTGTTTAGAAGGAAAGTTCTCTAGCGCTGGGCTCATGGAACAGTGGTAAAATAATCACTCAGTGAACAGGAGCCTCAGGTGGGTTGATCTCTCCTCATTTTCATCCCCAACTGTTCCCAAAGGTTAAAGGGGCCACATAAAGATGCAAAAAGTGACTAGAACAAAAGAGATAGGGCAAGGGATTCTTCCTCTTGAATGGACACAGTGGAAACCAATTAACAGGAAGAATTTCATGCGAGGAATAATTAAGAAAAATAACAGTTATAGCTCAAAAGTGAAATCACCTAGCAACTTCCCTGGAACTTAGTGCCAGGTAAATGCCATTTAAACCAACAATTGTTTTACAGTTAATAAAACATATGTTTTATACATTTATATAGATTTATAGAACATCTGCTAATTTTTCATTATGTTGTATTTAAGTTTTTGAAGAGCAAGTGTCCTCACTAATTAATAATGCCTAACACATAACTATGTTCCCCATACAGTCACTGCTCTATGGTAACGATGAGTACATCTGCTGTGTGAATTGCCTGGGAACTCTGATCATACCATCCTTCCTACTTCTGCCCCTGTCCAGCCTTGGAAAGGAGCAGATCTTACTGAGCCCTGTTATTACTCAGGCCATTACCCAGTTTTGATCACTGATGTTTAAAGTGGGTGTAGAGACACAGCATATCCTTATTAGAGTTCAACAATTTCTGAAACATAGCCCCAACTTCTTGTCATTTGAAGTTTAAAAGTTACTAATGCCATCTTAACCTTGTTCTCTAACTCCCAGTCACCACCACCACTCATCCACTCGGCGACATCTCTTAAACCAGTCCTTTCTAAAATCCTCTACTGTTTGTAAAGGCTACATGTCAAATAAGCAACACTCATCTCCAGTCTTGCCATAACTAGCAATAAACCTTTTTTTCATTTATTTTCATTTTTATTACTTAGAGCCTATTTACTTCTAAAAAGTAAGATGTGGTGACTTAAGGGAAAATCAAGTCAAATAAAACCAAAGACCAGTAAGGCAAAGGAAGCACGTATATCATTTGAAAGATGAAAATGAAAGGCAATCATACTATAAATCTGGATAAATGACAGCTACTACAAGTCAGCACAAAACTTAACTCCGAGTTTCCTGACAGGCAAGCAAAGTATAAAGCACGCTCATCACTCTACACCTGGATTATTTCAATAATTTCGTAGCTGGTCTTCCTGATCACTCTAGTTTAAATCATACTGCATACCTTGATTATAAAAATAAAACCTCAAGATTAATAAATTTTAGTCCCTTGCTTGCCTCTTACTTTTAAATACAATCACGTGCAAACAGTGAATAAAATGTCAAGCAAAGGCAATAATATATTGACCCGTGTCTGCAGAATCCATGCAGATTGTCTCTCCCCTTGTCCATCCCAACGCATAAGTCTCCCTCTTGTATTTGCTGGTCCTGTCCCTATCTGGGAGACACAACTCCCTCCCAGTCTGACACCCCGTGCTCATACATGAGCATGGTACAGCTGTGGTCCTGGCTTGAGCCCCAGCTGTGTTCCCCACCAAAAGTTGAGAGAAGCCTGAGAATATCTGGGTCAACCTACCAGAAGACTATGGATGGATTACTACATAGTCCCTGAATAAAGAGGGGATCAGACACAACACACTTGACGGAGTAAGGCAGCCTTAGTGCTGAGAAGAAGAAAAGACGAATAAAACATCAAGGTTATCACGAAGATTTTTCTTCATGTCCAGCTCCCTCCTCTGTTCTACTTACCCCTGGCTGGACTCATGACTAAGCCCTGGGAGGTAGAAGATGTGAGTAGGGTATAAAACCATGATTAGAAATTGATAACTTGTTTTGTTTAGTCTATAACACATCAGGGCAACACATAGATGATACAGGCAATGTGACTACAATGATTATAATGACAGATGGCCAGAAGCTTGAGTGCCCCGAGCCCACCTACAATATGTCTCCTTAAACGCTCTGTGGGAGGGGTGGTATATAGCAGTCCAGGGAGGGGCCAAAAGGAATGAGTGGTGGTCCTATTCTAGGGACGGGGTGGGAGGTATGGGAAAAGAGAAACAGAACAAACAAGGATGCCACGTGGTAACTGATGTGACTCACTTGTGAGTTCAGGTAGAACACTTCTTGTGATTCCCTGAAACACTCTGTGGGATATTCAGGGGTTTATGACCCTGTATTAATAAGAGCTCACGGGTAGGTAACAGTGATATGTGTCCTCCAGAATTGCAATTTAGACTACAGAACACCTAGGCCAATACCAAACTGGCTTCTCCTTTGTGGATCAGGGCTTACATCTTCCCAGTTGGGCTTGCCTGTGCCACCCAAACACCTGTCACACTCCTCCCTATAACAAAGCTCCATCCAGTTAGGCCAGAGCCTCCCATCCATGCGGCACTCAGCCCCATCTGCGCATCTTCTCGTGCTCTTCCCATAGCCAAGTCTTCACTTGCCTACTGACCTCAAGACTATGCTTCTAGCTCTCAGCTTAGATTTCACGAACCATTTCCCGGTGTTTGCATTCTCAGCATCATTATCAGGCATGTATCTCAGGGTTGCTTTAGAGTTGTTGGCGGTATATGTATATTCAGCTTAATCACTTTAATTTAGGTTTCAAGAAACACAAAAGCTAAATGCCATCTTCAATTAATCAATACAGATTTACCTAACTACTTGCTCAGAAATGTTGTTGATATGCATGAAGAAAAGACACTTCGCCATTCTAAAGAGTCTGCTAGGGTAGCACTTTATGAACAGTATGAGACAGTAAGTAATTGAATGGGTGAGATCATTAAGGGCAGGGATAGTCAGAAATGGTTTCAAAACAGCAATGAGGTTTGAGCTGGGTCTCTTACAGAGCTACAATCCAATGGTGGGCCAGGGCTGCAGTCATCTCCAGGATTTGCTGGGAAAGGACCTGCTGCCAGGCTCACTTGCATGGCTATCAGCAGGGCTCAGGTCCTCACTGGCTACTGGCCAGAGATAATGAGAGGCCCACTTGAGGAGAAATTTAAGGCCACTCACAAACGGTGGTTGGCTTCCCTCAAACGGAAGAAATAACAAAGACTGTGGCTTCTGTCTTGGGTGTTCTAACAGTTTCAGAAATGGCATTCATTTACTTTTTAAGCATATGCTACTCCTAAGAAACGAGTCAAATTCAGCCCACACTCAAAAGAGATTATAGATTACACAGTGTCATAAAGAAAAGGAGATGGGGATTATTGGAAGCTCTCCGAGGCTGCCTACCACAGAGGACTTGACAAGTGGTCAGGCATAGCTAAAGGTGCTTCTTGAGGGATGGGTGGGAGCCAGATCATGAGACCTTACATGCCATGCTAAAGAGTCTGGAATTTATGCAAGTGATTATGAAACCATCAATATAAAAACTGCATGATAAAGTCATACATTAAAAAGATTATTCTGAATGTTTATGAATGTTTAAGATGTACCCACTGTGTTTTGTTACAGCGATACTAGAAGCAGGAAAGTTAAGTAAAAAAGCCAAAGGATGAGTTCTTCCTGGGTAATTTTTTTTTTAATTCAACAAATACTTTGCTCCTTTCAAGGATTTTTTTGAACATAAATTATTTCCACATGGTGTTTCTTAAGTATATTTTTTTAAAAATTCTATTCAATGGTTACAAGGTATCCTGCATGTATGAAAAGGTGTATTTGGAAAGGGCTTTCAAAACAGCAGAAAGTGTCCAGATCAAAGATAAGGACAGATTGAGAAACTTACTATATATTAAAGGAGACTGAGGCGACATGATGACTAAATGCAACATAGCATCTTGGATTTGATCCTGGGACACATCAGATACTAGTTGAAAAACTGAGAAAACCAAACAAAATATGGAGTTCAGTTAATAGCATTGTACCTGTGTTAATTTCTTAGTTTTAATAAATGTATCATGGTTGATATGACAGGAAGCTGAGTGAAGCATACAAAGAAAAATTTTGCAACTCTTCTGTAAATCTAAATTTCAAAATATAAATGACGGCAGGAAAATAACATTTAGATACATAACTGACAATTCCAGAAGAAAATTGAATGTGACTGCTGTTAGAAATCACTGGTCTCATTATATTGAGGAAAATAACTTAAAAAAAAAAAATCAAGCTCTGTGGGTGGTAGATGGTGGAAATGCTGCCAGACTCCAAGCTGTGGTATCTCAGGGAGGAAACAGAGCTCACCATATTCTCAGGAGGGTTTCATGCTGATAAAAATAAATTAAGATTTTCTCCAAAGGGCCTTTTCCTAAGTTTTGTATTAATCTGATAGAATTTTTTGTTATTTTGTTCAAGAATCTATAGTTCATATTTAAAGAGAAAGCAGAGCCCCATTACATAACAAACTAAGTGTAGTACACACTGGAACACAGTGTGTTTGTATTTTTCACCTGAAATGTATAAGCAGGTAGAAAGAGAAATGTGTGTTGTTTTTTTTTTGCACGGTACGTGGGCCTCTCACTGTCGTGGCCTCTCCCATTGCAGAGCACAGGCTCTGGATGCACAGGCTCAGCGGCCATGGCTCACGGGCCCAGCTGCTCCGCGGCACGTGGGATCTTCCCGGACCGGGGCACAAACCCGTGTCCCCTGCATCGGCAGGCGGACTCTCAACCACGGCACCACCAGGGAAGCCCGAAATGTGTGTTCTTTTGAGTACAGACAAACATCTCTTTGCAGACCTTTGTTTTTGCTTTCCATATGGCATGGTTTGGTTCATATGTCCAAAATAACTCCTCCATTCACCTATCTGCAAATTGAATGGAGATTTTAACTGAGTTTTCTGAAAGAAATAATTCCCCTCATTATCAGTATAGCAGGGTGAATCTGGCACATAGGGTTCTCTCAGTCTATGCTGTTTGATTTGTTTTAGCTGTAGAAATGCTTCCCCAGGAATAGGGCTAGATCGTGAGTAAGGCACAGGAAGGAGGAATTATTTTAGATTAAAAAAAAATCAGCAACACTCAATTTATCTGCTTTTAATTTCTGATCTGCAAGCAAATCTTAAAGTAGCTATGCTATAATCCCTGGCCTATTGAGTAAGGCTGCTTGCAGTGGTGCTACTGTTTCTAGCTCTTTTTTCTCCTCCAGAGGCTAACACAATAAATTATCAAGACAAGTAAGTACTTAATCAATACAGCAGAAACTTTAAGAGGCAATGTGTCCACATTTATAGTTAGGTAATACTTAATGTTTTAAAAATCTATGCTCATTTACTATACATAGGATATCAATTAGCCAGCAAAATTTAACCAACTGCCTACTCTATGCTTAGCATTGCAAAAGCTCAGTGGGGATAAGTACTAGTATGAATCTCAAAATGACTGCTATAGAGTCAACTGTTGGATCCCTAATCCCCAAAATGATAGAATTTGGAGATGGGGCCTTAGGGACAGAATTAGGTTTAGATGAATTTTTTTTTTTTTTTTTTTTTTTTTTTTTTAGAATTAGGTTTTGATTAATTTTTTTTTTTTTTTTTTTTTTTTTTGCTGTACACAGGCCTCTCACTGTTGTGGCCTTTCCCGTTGCAGAGCACAGGTTCCGGACGCGCAGGCTCAGTGGCCATGGCTCACGGGCCTAGCCGCTCCGCAGCATGTGGGATCTTCCCGGGCCGGGACACGAGCCCGTGTCCCCTGCATCAAAAGGCAGGCTCTCGACCACTGTGCCACCAGGGAAGCCCTAGATGAACTCTTAAGGGTGGGGCCCCATGATGGGATTAGTGCCCTCATAAGGGCTATCAGAGAGCTTGCTTTCTCTCTCACTCACTCCTTGCTATGTAAGGACACAGAGAGAAGGCTGTCAACTGAAAGCCAGGAAGAGAGCCCTCACCCAGGGACTAAATTGGACAATACTTTTACCTTGGACTCCCCAGCCTCTTAAACTATGAAAAATAAAATTTATATTATTTAAGCCACCTAGTCTATAGTAGTTTGCTATAGCAGAATGAGCTAATATAATGACGGTATAAGAAAACAGAGCAGGATACCAAGTCAATCCTAAAATTGTGAGGTGTAACAAGCTTTGGTCAAAACAAAGAAAAAAAAAAGTGAAATGAGGGTAACCAGGGAATGGTTCTTGGAGGGTTTGGGACTGGACCTGATCTTTGCAGGTCTTTCCAATCTTTCAGCTGGACTCACTGGGGTCTTCAACCTATAGGCTTGGTCTCTGCCCAAATCCATCCTGACCACGACTAGGCCTCACCAGCCAGCAGCGCCACATGAGATTTGCTGCTTTCAGAACCTGTATCTGCCAGAGGGGCCTTAGTCCTTGGTGCCCACCAGGCTGCTGCCTGGCCATATTCCTTTGTCCAGCTGGTCAGTCCTTATGCTTAGGCCTTTGCTTGAGTTACTTTCCCTTAGACTTGGTTTCCTCACTGAGATGGGTATGCTGAGCTCCCACCAAAGATAGGAGAAATTACATGAGTGAAAGAGGACGAGAATAAAGGACTTTGTTAATATGGAAGGAGAGGAATGAAGACATACAATTGGAAATGAGTATGCTGTTGTTATAAAATAATCTTAACCCTCCCAAACATATACACCCTGACTGGTAAGACTAGATGAGCGAGGCTAGGGAATAATGGGAAATAAAACCAAGGGGGCCAAATTATATGGAAGTTGGTGAGACTGTATGATAATTATGTGTCAACTTGACTCGGTTAGGAGATGCTTAGATAGCTGATAAACATTATATGTGAATGGCTTGGGAAGACATTAGCATTTGAATCAGCAAACCGAGTAAAAACAATCACACTCACCAATAAGAGCGGGCATCATCCAATCTGTTCAGGACCTGAATAGAACAAAAAGGCTGAGGAAGGGTGAATTCTCTCTCTGCTGGAGCGCAGACATCCAGATTCTCCTTCCCTCAGACATCAGCACTCCTAGCTTTCAGGAGGTTCTGACTCAAGTGGGACTTACACCACAGCTTTCCTGGTTCTCCAGCTTGCAAAGGGCAGATCATGGGACGTCTTGGCCTCCATAACTGTGTAAGCCAATTCCCACACTAATTTTCCTCTTATCTGTCCTACTGGTTCTGGTTTTCTGAAACTCTGTGTCTAATGCTGACAGAAGCAAGCAGAGGAAAGGTAACAGTAACGGAACAAATCTTGTCTTTGCACTCCACCATCAAAACTGCATGCAAGAAATGCATGCAAACTTTAGCATGCATCAGAATTTGGATGTGGGATTTCTGACTCAGCTGGGGGAAAGGAGGCATGGAGTGGGCAAACCAAGAATTCACGCTTCTAACAAGTTCTCAGGTGATGCTAAAGCAGCTGGTTCAAGGATCACAATTTGAGAAATGCTAGTCTAAGGATAGAACTCTTCCTTACTTTTACATGAGAAAAATCTGTGTTAAGAAGTATGTCTAATTGTCTCTTATTACTCAGAGTTTAACAGACCGCTATCTGCCATCTGTACCATTAGCAGCCCTCTCCCTAAAAAAAAAAAAAATCTTTATCACTAAAATGCAATGTTGCCCAAAGATAAGTCAAGGAGTGGGAAACATGAAACATTCTTTCCATCTGATTTTTAATACACTAGGCATGTAATACGATAAAACAGTCAACATAAGAAGAAAATTATTTTAATTCAAAAGCCTTGCCTCATATAACCCTGACTTCAATTAGAATTAAGAATGGGTTTTACATACAGATCAAAGAGGTAAGATGTTAACAGTAATTCTATAATATTTTTATATATTGGGTAACCCAACAGTTTGAAGTGGTCATTAATGTCAAACTTATGTTCATTTAAAATATAGCACAAAACAGGGCTTCCCTGGTGGCACAGTGGTTGAGAGTCCGCCTGCTGATGCAGGGGACACGGGTTCGTGCCCCGGTCCGGGAAGATGCCACATGCCGCGGAGCGGCTGGGCCCGTGAGCCATGGCCGCTGAGCCTGCACGTCCCGAGCCTGTGCTCGGCAACGGGAGAGGCCACAACAGTGAGAGGCCCGCGTACCGCAATAAATAAATAGATAAATAAATAAATTAAATATAGCACAAAACAAATGAAATTTAAAAGATAAATAAAATATAGCACAAGCAAACTTGGGAGACACCGTGTAGTCAGGCTGCATACATACGGTCTTCAGAAGCCTGGAGATTGCAAAATGAAATATTTGTTCCATCCTCTGAAGTTTCTGCATAAACTTCAGAACATTACACTGCTAGGGTGTGGCAAATTCAAGTTTTACTTTTTGGAAAATTCTGGAATTCCCCCCACCCCAAGTATTTTCAATACACAGTTGGTTAAATCCTCGGATGTAGAACCCAAGGGTATGGAGAGCCGACTGTACTAATACTGTTGAGAATCCCTGGCTTAAAACAATAGAATGTGAAGAGTACTACGAAATGAGGCTTCTACAAAAGAAGGGATCTGGCAAGATCTGAATCACTTTTCTGCTTCCTTACTAATCAATCCACATTTTCATTGAATTTCAAATATATTCCAGCTCGTCCAAGAATATTTCATTGAAATACCCCTAACAGCAGAGAGGGACATTATTAAACTCTTCAAAGAGTAATATTTTCTCTTTTCTTCCACCCCATCAGAGATCACTCTGGCCAAAGGATAAAAAACAGACACACTAATGAGCCAATCCCATCTCTCCGGAATCTGCTCATTGTAGTTTTCCAAGTCTGTCTCATGTAACTCTCCTTAACGCACCTTCCATTTCATCAGGTCAAGTTACCCAGTGCCCTCTCCTCATTCCTTTAGCCTCTCAATCTCTCTGGCACTACGAGCTTGGAAAAGTTACCTAGATTCATCAATTCCCCTCCTCCTTCTCACTCTTTATTCCACTGCTAATAGGCTTCTACTCCCTTTGCTTTTTAAAAAAATGTTTCTCCTAATGCCAACCAGGACACTCTGATTTCCAAATCCAATAGCAACTTATCAGTATTCTTTGAAGTATACCAGCATACTCTTTGAAGTACAGCAACTTCAAACATTTTGCTATATGCCATAATAGATTTAGCCTCTCCTTTTACCTGTTTAACTTACTCCCTCATTTACTTTAACACTGAACTTTCTTTGCTCCAAGTCTGATACGTCTGCCTTTCCTGCCCCTCTTTCATTTTTCCCTAAAAGTAGGCATTTTCTAAAGTTCTACTCTCAGGTTTTCTTTCTTTCCTAGTTTTCCAGCCATCCACAGGAGAATCCAGGCCCCAAATCCATGTTTCCAGACCTAACACTGTCTCCATTACGCACATTTATTTTGGTAAAACATATAGGGTTGACTGACTCTGGTTGTCCATACACAAACTTCCTCCAGGCTTCATTACTGAAGTTTATACACACTGTTGGTGTGAGTGTAAATTAATACAGCCCCTTTGGAAAATGTTTGTCAGCATTCTAAAAACCTGAACATATACCTCTCTTACAGTTCAGGAATCTACTTCTAGACATATTCCCAATAGAAGTATATGTATATGTGCACCAAGAGACATGTATAAGAATATTTACAGCAACACTAGTCATTATAGCAACAAACTGGAAACCCAAAAGTCTATCAGTAGAAGAGATAAATAAGTTTGTAGTATATTCTTCCCATGAAATACTATGTAGTATTGAAAAAGAAATACTACATGCATCAACCTGGTTGCATCTCAGATAAAATGTTGAGCAAAAGTAAATAAACGATATCATCCAGTATGATTTATATAAAGATCCCAAATAAATCAAATCTCTGCTGAAATAAGTCATAACAGCAATTACCTTAGGGGGTGATGTGTGATACTTCTGGGGTGCTGATAGCATTCCACATCTTAATCTGATTGGCAGCTACATGGGTGTGTCCATTTCATAAAATAGTATACCAGCTATATAAATATACAATTTGTTTACCCTTTATGTATGTGTTATATCTTAATTAAAACACTTAAAACATTTCTGGAGCCCATCTTCAGATATTTCAAATATCCAAACGTGTCCCCATGCTCTCTTGTAACCAACAGAACCATAACTTTCTAATACTGTCAAGTCCTCTTATTATTTAAGAGATTTGTCCTTCTAGAAGATTGAACCCTTAGACACATAATCATCACATGATTATCAACCTCACTATATAACTTTTAAAAAGTCATAACTATTCATATTCAAGATGAATTCAAGAAAAGTCCAAAAGAAATCTGCAATATTAAAGCTATCCACCATGTAATTTTCAACACATGCCATTTACATTTTTCATATTCTTCATGAGGAAGTTTGAAAACCATAATCTAAGACACAGAAATACTTTTATGCCTTTTCTAAAAACTACTCTTGACCTTTTTTGCTTTTCAGTGTGATTGAATTTAAATGTGAGTTTCTAATTTCTTCATAGACATCCACTTAATATTAGAAGCTAAAAAGCTAGATTGACTTTAACTTCTTTAAAATTTATGAAATTAACATGATAACTGCACTTAAATATATTTGCTTGTATAACTTATAGTGAGAACCTTCTTTTTTGCCGATTAAATGACTTTCTTCCGTATATAGGGATAAAGTGAAAACAAAGGTCAGTACCAGAGAAAGCCTATCAAATAAAAGTTCAACATACTCTTGAATTACAATCTTACATAAATTAAATTCATATAGTAAGATTGTTTTTAAATCTGGAACGTTTTTATAAAGAAATGAGTTTAAACCTTTCTATGGCTTTTCAAATAAATGATTAACTGGCAAAGCTGCATCTTATTTCAGCATTTGTCATCTAGAACAGATTTCTAATATTACTCTGACTTTTCACTTTTTCTTTCAAAATCTATCATTTTTTTGTGATAATTAATCATCTGCAGACGGTAGTCTCAGTCACTGTGTCATGTCAAGAATTGGAAATTCACAGTTAATAAATCTCTGAGAAAGAAGTCAGCAAAAACAGAAAAATCATTTTGATTCCAGTGCTGGGCTACTCAGCCTAACAGGCGGCCTGCGAAGAAGATTATGGCCCCCAAGTTTTTTGAGAGTGTTTTAGTTTTAGTTTTTAAAAGGGAGTCAACACACGGGTTCGTGCCCCGGTCTGGGAAGATCCCACATGCCGCGGAGCGGCTGGGCCCGTGAGCCATGGCCGCTGAGCCTGCGCGTCCCGAGCCTGTGCTCCGCAATGGGAGAGGCCACAACAGTGAGAGGCCCGCGTACCGGAAAAAACAAAACAAAATAAAAGGGAGTCAATATATTTTGCAAAAAGTCAGAACTTCTTTGGGTTTCTTCATACTTCTTTTAAAGCTTAGTTTCTGTTTTGTTTTTTTTAATTTAAACACATTTGAGGTGGGAACACCATTATCTTTTTTCCCCCACCACTTAGGGCCACAAAAGGGATTAGTCAGGGCCTCCTTTAATACACTACTAGATAAGGGTTATGTGGTTTTGCAACACAACCAGAGAAGAAAAGTGACAAATAAGAACTTTGCAACAAGGAAAATACAAATCTGGACGTGACTACTTCAGTCTCTACCCAACAATCTCTCTAAATAAAAGAGTATCATGGAGATAAGTGGAGAAATATCAAAGACATGCTTTCAGAGAAACTCTGCCCCTTCCTCACTTGGGATTTATTTCTACAGTCAACAAGAAAAGTAAATTTGGTTTGCAACTGATTTTCCAAAATCTCTAGTTACTGCCCAGTGTTTTTAAATAAATGCCTTTACTACAACTTCAAGATGTGCTGGCAATAAACAATACATTATTAAAAGCATGCAAGAACAACAAAAATTAAATTCGAACCACTTACAGTTCTGTGTTCATCTCCGGTCTCTGAGGAAACAGCAACACTTTAGAAAACCAGCCCAAGTCCTGCCTTAAATACACATTGCCTTCAATCAAGAGGGAAGGTTCCACAGACCACACAGCAGTTTTCAATCCCAGATGAACACTGGAATCACCTGGAGAACCTGAGAAACAGGATAACAGGATAGCCAGTGATTCACCTCCAGCATTAATGGATCTGAATTAACTGATCTGGGGAGGGGTCCCTGGCATCAAAGTGCTGTCAAAGCACCCAGGTGATTCTAATATGCAGACAGGGTTGAGAGCCACTGTTTTAAACCTAAAATTGATTCAAACTAAAGTAAAAAGTCTTGGGTTCTTAATTTCTCTATCACATGTTATTTTTTACTTAGGAAACAAGGTTTTAAAGATTTAGCTCACTAAAATCACAGCCACAAAAATAAAATATACTTAATTTCAGACTTTTTTGCTAAGTGCCATATTAATTGAATCAGAAAACATTCACCTGAATTCTTAGCCTGTAATGATCAGTATCAAAAGACAGACTAGACTTGCTAGAAGGGAACTGCAGCTCCTCAAAAATTTCTCAGCTAGATTTACAAATGGATGACTTTATTGGTCCTACTTTCAACATTCCTCTTTGCTAAGACCCTGCCCCCACCCCCAACTTTTATTAGCATTCAACAAAAGAACATGGAGAAGCAATGGTGCCCTGGGAAATGGTTAACAAGTAGCTCTCTGAGGCTGGAACAGGGAAGATGGAGGAAGCACTGATTTGTAGCATTTGTTGATTTCCCTGGTGTATATATTCCCACCATGGCCGATTACAAGCTACCAACTGGCTTGCAAATTTTTGGAAAACTTAACAATCTTCTGAGCCAGTATGAGCCAGTTCCAGCACTCCACTGTGAAATTATTAATATGTTTGTGTATCAGAGTTTTGGACCGGTAAGAACTGAGATTTAGTCATATCCAGCATATTACTTGACATATCTCCCTACAGATATTGATTTCAAAATTTTGACTTACAGGGGACTTGAGGAACTTTCCCCAGATGGGGATATTTTTGAACTATGTTTTATCCACAATTGGGGTTCAGAAACATACAGATATGTCTGTGTAACTCAGAGGGAAAAGGGTAAAGATTTTAGTGACATTAAGCGAAGAACAATCAACAAGGAAAGGTTTCTGTGATGAGCAGAATTCAGCAATAAACCCTAAGGGTCAGAGAGGAGTTGATATTGTCAGTCAAGTTCATAATGACAGCAGATATGGAAGGTTATTTAGATGCAGCTAATTTGTGCCAGGGGAAAGAAAAGGATAGTATCAGTAAGCTAAATGGTTTGCATCACTAAACTCAATATCAAATATGCTGCAGGCTCTACTGTGTAAGTCAGGGGAGAATCCATCCTCTTTGCTTTTGAGAGAGGTACTGTGAAAAGAGATGATTGTCACAGTGGTCTCTGGAAGAGGCTAAGAATACTCAGAGGTCTTTAGTAGACACTGGAGTTCCAGAGTAAGTAGGTGGAGATTTAGAGATCTAGAGTCACCAGAATCCTGGTTTAACTGTCAATATGTTAATACTAGACATTTGGGGACATAGAGGTAATTTACATTTTATCACCTTCCTCCTGAAACTGCAGAGGAGCAGTCTTAAGAGTACACTCAGAATCAGACTAAAATCCCAACTCCACCACCTAATATCTAGGTGACCTTGTGACATTTCTCTGTGTATCAGTTTTTTCCTCTGTAAAATGGAGATAATGATGGAACCTATTTATCATAGGGTTATTACAAGAAATAAATGACGTAATACATGCAAAACATTCAGCATAATGCCTGCATAAATATCCTATTGCTTTGACCGGGGGCATCGAGAAAATATAGGCAAAAAATAGTGTCGTGAGGTATACAGTATTTATTACCCACATTTGAGGGAAAATGTATTAAAGAAATGAAATATCTTGCCCAAGATTATGCATTTAGTTAAGCTGTGATCCAGAATTTGAACCTGATTCAGCCTGATCCTGAAGCTCCTCTTTTTCCCATGTAAGTTCTTTCAGTGGGAGAGCCCATAACACAGTGAACAGATTCTCCAAGATGCTTACTTATCTTAGAGGTGGTCTGGATGACAGATGTTCTACTGCTAAGTTTTTTGTTGTTGTTTTTTTTTTTAAATAAAGAAGGGTCAAAGTTGGGACAATTTTATGATCAACCAAATAGCCCTCTTAAATTCTGATTAGAAACAAATTTCTGCAGTGGACTCCCATTCCTTTGCTCCCACACCTCTCCTCTACGGGCACTGCATTTCTCCATCCAGGGCATAAGCAAAAGTCAAATAATGTAGCTTGACTAGCTAGCTATCTCCCATTCTGCCTGCGTCAGAGCTTCCTGTTCCATCACTCTTATTCACACCCTGCATGTGGCGTAGTCTCTCAGCCAGCTAGCTACTTTCCTCTACTTCCGTTCTGGCTATCCTTCTTGTTATCGTTTCCCAGAAGTGATAATATATACTCTTTCCCAAAATGTGTGTGGAACAAACAAAAGGTCCTAGATATAGTAATAAGTTCATGATGAAAGAAAGCATACATGGCCAAATAAATTTGGGAAGTTCTAGGCCAAAGTTGAGTATCAGAGCCTTTAATATTCTAAGGCATACTGAATATCTTCAAGAGGGAAAGATAATACACAATATTTGCAAATACAGTTTTAGAAGTGTGGAGTGCCCCTTGCCCACTCACACTATTTTCATTGACTTTCATTGTCTTCTGAGAGTGGTAGCTTCCATGAATTTGCTCTTCTTCTCACTTGCTAGTCCTGCAAAGCATATCCACCAGCCAAAATATTCCACTAATAGCTGCAACTTTAGTTCTTGTCTAATGAATTATGAAATACAACTGCCAGAATATGGTGCAGAACATTCAGAACAGGTCCCTATGTGGGACTGAACTTGTGATGCACCTTTCACTTCAACAGAAAACTCTTATGAAGCAAGAAGCAGAACTTTCCGAGTATAACTGAAATACATAGATAGCTGGTTAACTGGATAATAAACTCTTGGGATGGCCGCAATAATGAACAGCACTTTTTATTTGGATTAGAACATAAACCAATATATTGAAAATTATATCAACTGACTATGCAGAATGAAGAAATGACAACACGTGATAAAGGCTAGCTGGAGAATGCCGACCCAGCCTAATATTAATCTGTTTGAAAACACAAATTGAGTCCCAATTGCATATTCGTTTTTCACTGGGCAATTTTCCATCCACTTTTTTCTCTCTCTTATCATCATTTGTTTTTTACAGACAGGCTACTTTCAAGTTAATTTTATTACATTTTGAATGGCCTAAATTTTTTTCTCATGTCCTTGTATTATTGATAATCTGGGGCTGTTTCATATGTTGTTGAACCTTCTCATTTTACCTTTTGCACCACAGTTGTTCATGCTTAATGTGAATAGATGATTTAACCTTGAGTTGTGATGTGAACGCAAGGAACTTCTTTCAGCTGAAAGTTTTCTTTCCCTCTGTTTAGAAAAGGCAAGGAGTAATGAATATATTAAGTAAATCTGTCCTCTCAATTACAGACTATCAAATAATGTTACCTAACTGTACTGATAACAGTGAATACTAGTTAAATATAATTTTATGTTAACTTACTTTACTTGGGGAGAAATTAAGTTGCTAAAAATATCAAATATTTCAGAAAAGATGTGGAAGATGGTTGAATTTTCTCATTTGGAAAGTGCCAGCATTTTGCTGTTCTTTGAAAATAAATAAGCCCTGAAAAAAATGTTCTCTATAATCTTATACAAAGTATTGCCATTATTACTTATTTAAGGACATGCTAATGGTAATGTTTGGTTAAAATGCTATGAATACCTGAGAGGAGATGGGGCCCATGCATACTAACTAATGGGTATTATAATAAAATGAACAGGCTATAAATTGACTCTACTGGTTGCATTCAATAAAGCCATAAAATAAAGCAGACATGGATTAGAGTGGTTATAATGGATAGTTTACATACTAAGCTACTGTTAACACAATGTGTTTTAAGAGCTTTCTAATGATGAGGAAGAGAAGAAGGAGTAAAGGTTAGATTGAGAATGAAGGCAAAGAGAGCATCCTTGCTTTATTAGACAAGGGAGGCTAGGAATCAAATAATCATGAGTCCCTGATTCAAAAAGTTCAAAGTTCAGGCTTCCCTGGTGGCACAGTGGTTGAGAGTCCGCCTGCCAATGCAGGGGACACGGGTTCGTGCCCCAGTCCGGGAAGATCCCACATGCCACGGAGCGGCTGGGCCCGTGAGCCAAGGCCGCTGGGCCTGCGCATCCGGAGCCTACGCTCCGCAACGGGTAAGGCCTCAGCAGTGGGAGGCCCGCGTACCGCCAAAAAAAAAAAAAGTTCAAAGTTCATTTAAATAACAATGGTACTGTTAAAGAGTAGAGAAAACAATGGGCTAAGCCTATCTTCACAGAAAAAAAAGATTGAGGAGAAACCATACGTTGAAAATAAATCTATAGGTAAAGCATGTATATGCCTCTTAACATGATATTAAAATATAAGGTTTTTTCTTGTTTTGATGTCATTTAAAACAATAGTTTAATTTTTCACTAACAACAGTAAAAAACTACATTTTCATTTAATTAACCTGCAATGCAGCAGATAAAATTGGAACAGGACATAACAAACTATACGCTGAAACTGAAATGCACTAAATGCAAAATGATTACATTAATGTTTTCGGAGATGTTCTTTAAAATGTCTTTACTAAAACATCGTCAAGTTCTCACCTCCAATTTCTCCCCTATCTCTCCTTTCCCTAGCAACAATACAACGTTAAAATCCTTTGCTGCTCTGGTATAAATATTGCCTTAATATTTGTAGTTTATCTTTATGAGCTGCAATATGGTTGTTCAAATGATTGTGCAAATGCTTTTGTTTTACTGCAGACGGAAAGGGGCAGGCATTAATCAATTGTTCAATATAACTGCAAGCCAGAATAATTACTGTGTTAGTAAGGATGGCAAAAGTCACTGAACCACTGTGGACAAAACAAAATGTGTGAGTGAGTCACTGACTGGGAAGCACAAAATGTCAACTTCCTCAGCAAGACTTGGCAGAAAATGAAAATAATTTGAAGGAAAAAAAATACATGTTGTGCCGAAAAACCTCTGAAACAACAGGCTTTTCAATGTGAATTAAGTATTAATGAAAGAAGCATCTCCGGAATGTCAACAAGAAACATAGTTACCCATGTACATTTCAGTGCTCACCCAGCATCCAAACCAACTTGCATGGATTGTTATTTAACACTTTCAATGTTCACCATTCTGCTGGGCATTGGACAGATCCATGGAAAATACGTTATTAACTACTTATTCGTAATTCTGATGCTCCCTTTACTCTCCACCCACAAAACCCCAAAAGATTCACTCTAGGGCTTCCCTGGTGGCACAGTGGTTGCGAGTCCGCCTGCCGATGCA